>NC_086318.1:117288668-117601668 GCF_036172605.1 Pelobates fuscus
CAACAAAATGTAATCCCATTGCGTCAACATTTCGAATACTACTTTGCTGCATAAAAATAAACTAACAATAAAAACTTTTATAAACTCTATTCATTCCAAATCCCATAATTCCAACATCCCCTAATGTATTTTAATTTTATTTCTATCTATCTCTGTAGTGTTCCTTTTAACCTGTGATATTTAATGTAATTGTGTATAGGGTTTAGTCAGGGCCCATGCCCTCTTATGAATGTTTGTTTATGCTATGCTTATGTTTAAATATACCCTTTGAATTATTCTATAACGTTTCAATAAACCATAGCAGTATAGACAATCACTGGCATCCCCAGCTTCAAGGACAGTTTATCATTCACATTTTCACAATTTGAGGTTTCCAACCATTCCACATCACACTTTCTTGCTGCTATGTGCATCCTTAGTACTAAATATGTTATCTCTATGTTTCCAATATATAAGGTGATATTCTTTCCCACTCATACCGAGGCAGATAATTATTTGGAAATTAATTATTATGCAACTACTAAGCTATTAACACCAACTTGGGTAAATTCAAAGAAGATTCAGTAAGGGTATATTTTGTGGGTTTAACACAAAATACCACAACATTATTTTTATGAATTTACCTCTATAAACTCAAGCTTAGTAAATTCATGTTTACTTTGAGCCTTTGTAAACATTATATGCTGTAAATTATGATTTCAATGATTACAAGACACTTCTATGTGATAGGGCTAACATCCCTGTACACATTTGTCTATTATTTACCTTCACTAAAAACATATTTTATCCATTAAACATATTATTTTATCCTAACAGCTAGACCTAATATATGAAAAATGTGTAGTTGACACTAGGGTAGTTATTAAACCACACATCATGACACCTGTCCACACATGTATACTGGATTAAAAAGAAAAAGAAAATAATTGATAATACAATGCAGAATGAAACCACAGCAGCAGTACTTTAGAAGCTAATGACCCTTACATTTAAGCTAAAATTATAAATGCACTCAAATGAAAGGTTAAAGTTGTGTCTGAACTGGGTATTCCAGTCTTGCTTGCAATGTTCATAATAATAAGGTGTCCAAAAGAAAAATAAATGTATATAGTGTAAGTCTGCTTTTGCAAGCCTGTATAATTGGTACTGAGTTGAACAGTATCACACTCATGTGGTTCAGAGCTATACACTTTGATCCAGGGAAAGAATGATAGTGGTATAGTCCCCGCACCCTTCCCCTCTGCCAGGATTGCTGGTATATTCCAGCACAGACATTATGTGAAAACAAGGAGAAGAACTCCAGTTCTGCAACTGTCACTAGTCTAATACTATCCTTACCTTTAGTGTCATTTTACCCCACTCCCTCTAGCATGTAAGCTCATTGAGCAGGGCCCTCAACCCCTCTGTTCCTGTGTGTCCAACTTGTCTGGTTACAACTACATATCTGTCCGTCCACCCATTGTAGAGCACTGCGGAATTTGATGGCGCTATATAAATAACATAATAATAATAATAATAATATTATATTGCCAGTATATTTCTGAGTTACACAATAAACAGAATACTTAAAATATGTTGAGCATTAGATTATGCTCAAGGATATAGAAGCTTGAGGTGGTATTTTGTCGACCAACAAAAACTCCCCACAGTAGCAGCCAATATGACAGGATCCGTTACTTAAAATATAACACTTTTATAATGAAATAAATAAATACATAATTAAATAAACTACAAGTGTATGTAAAAGCTAAAATCTATAATCAAAGCACAATGTGTTTCGCCCTTAAGGCTTTTAATCCATTTTATAAAGTTGCTTTAAATAGTGTATTAGCAATCTCAGTTTCTGTTTGCAGTCCGCTTTTTTTTTCTGCTTTGTATTTTTATTATTCATCATCAAAATACAAGCTATTTCCGGGGCGTGTCCTAGACTCTGAACGGAGAGGTCGCATGGCTTGAGAGCTCCGTACGAAAACGGCCATAATCCAGAACACTAACGCTCTGCCGAACATACTTTATCGACCATGTCTCAAAGCAAAACTAAACGGACCGCTGACAAGTCCGAGAAAACAGAAAAATCCAACTTTTTTGCCTCCAGGGCAAGCCAGCACAAAGCCCAACAGGCCCAGACTTCAGACCAAGATGGCGCCGAAGAGGAACCGGAGCTACCACACACGGTGACACCGCCAGCAGCAACGCTCACACAGGAGATTATGCAAACTATGCTAGATGCACTCTCCACTAAACTGCTGCAAACACTGCAGACTGCTCTGGGGGACCTCAGGAACGAAGTCCGTGAATTGGGAACCCGGACCTCCACAGTGGAGGATAAAATGGCGGAAATGGCCGACGCACACAATGAGCTCGCAGGTAAGCTCACATCACTACAGGCCAAAATAGACGCACACGAGTCTAAAATGGCGGACCTCGAGGACAGGGGACGCCGCAATAACATCCGCATACGCGGAGTTAAAGAAACAGTCACACAGGCGGATCTCCAGACCTACATCACTGAGCTACTCCACTCCGTGGCGCCAGACCTGCCAACAGACATCCTACTGCTGGACAGGACGCACCGTGCGGCGAGGCCTAAATTCCTGCCCCCAGAAACACCGAGAGATGTGCTGGTGCGTATGCACTACTATCATGCAAAGGAGGAGATACTGCGAGCGAGCCGAGCAAAGAAAAACCTACCGGATCCCTACAGGGATATCCTCCTATTTGCGGATATCTCAGCAGCCACTTTGAAAAGGCGCAGGGACTTCCACAGCGTCACGACAGTGCTACGGTCACACCACCTGGCATACCGATGGGGATTCCCGGTAAAACTGCTGGTCTCCAAGAACGGGAAAACGACCATGATCCACAGCCCAGAAGAAGGAGACCGGATACTCCGAAGCTGGGGACTGGACGACCCGACCAGTACACAAACAGAGCCGCAGCAGAGAAGACTGTCCCCGGACTGGAAGAAATCCAAGAGACATTGATGAAGGGACTTTCATGTTGTTTCAAGTGTCATAAGAAGGGCTGAATTGCACAGCAAGTATATTGATCTCTTCCCTGGGCAGAGAAAGGGGGGTGGGTGGGAGATATGCCAACAGATCAAGGGGAGCTGAATACGAGAGGAATAAAGACCCGAGGGGTGTTACCACCTCTGGTTAAAGTCCCCGTATGCCCCAGAGGTACACCCTAGCTCTAACTCACCACCCCAAAAAAAAAAAAAAAAAAAAATTACAAATTATTAAAATAAAATAAAAAAAAAAATAAATAAATAAATAAATAAAATTAAAATAAATAAATAAATAAAATAAAGAGTAAAAAAAAAAAAAAAAAAAAAAATCACCTAGATAGAATGCATTGCTGAGCCCAACTTTCACTTTTGATTAAGCAACCTTCTCTTACTAGAACTCAGAGCCTACCATAATATACCATTCCTAAATGGCCAAAGTACGGAATGACCTTTTCTCTGGGAGGAAGCCAAACGCTTCCGCCCCGGGGCACCACTCCACTGTGCCCAGCCACTATCCTGGCAGTTAAGTTCTTTTTCTTTTTAATGTTTATGTTGTATTGGTTAAACATATACTGTTTTTATGTTAAATGTTACGGCCGTGTGGGCGGCCTAGCTGGGACCGACTCTCCGCCCTGGACCTCACTAGGAGGAGTCTTGGCCTCTGTGTCGAACTACTGGGAAAAAGCGGTGCTTCCACAGCGAACACACACTTCACACGTTTTTGAGGGTTGGATGCCCCGCTTGAGAGAGCTGGGAGGGGTGTCCCCCCTGACCAATATAGACGTAATCTATAGGTATTGTTGCACAACATTCCTTTACAACCCCCCATGAAAATATGCTCCATGAATGTTAGAGGATTGAATATCCCGGTTAAACGACATATGTTGGGGAGGGAACTTAGGAACATACGGGCGGACGTAGTGTGTCTCCAGGAGACTCACTATAGAAAGAACGATCACCCTAACACATTACAATCACGATATCCCTGGCAGTTTCATTCTATGGCACCAACCAAATCGAAAGGAGCATCTATTTTAATCAGCAATTCTATAAGCTTTACATTGCATTCTGCGGACATAGACGATCAGGGACGGTATGTTATAATTACAGGACTCTTTAACAATATGCTCTACACTATTGCCAACGTATACACACCAAACACCAACCAGAGAAACTTCCTCAGCTCCATACTACAGAAACTGACACATTTACAAGGGGGAATTAAGATCGTCTGTGGAGACTTCAACCACATTTTAGACCCCATGGTAGACACGACTCTGACAAGCTCCAGACTTAGGCTTAAGACCCTCCAAAAAAGTTGCAAACAATTACAGAAACTCCTAGCCCTCCACCACATGTATGACGCGTGGAGAATCATGCATACACGTGAACGCGCGTATACCCACTTCTCTCAGGTACACAATTCCTATTCCCGGATAGACGGGTTCTTAATAAAAGGGACAGCCCTAGACCAGGTGACAAAGTGTGAGGTGGGCGACATAACATGGTCGGACCACGCAGCGGTCACGCTGGAGCTGAAAGACCAATATGACTTTACACATAGGAGCCCCTGGAAGATACAACCCACGATGTTACAAGACAAAAAATTTGCACAGGAACTGAGACACGCACTTCAACACTATTTCTTAGAAAATGACACACCTGACATCTCCCCGGGTACGCTCTGGGTGGCACACAAGGCCCTGGCTAGAGGAATCCTTATCAGCAAAACTGCATACGTACATAAACGGGAGAAACAGCTATCCCTGCAATGGCAAAAGGAACTCTACCACCTAAATGCTCAAAACCAAGTTAACCCGTCACGAGAGCTCAAAACCCAAATAGCACAGGTCACTAGGAAGCTCCACCAACACGCCTTAGAAAAGACCGGGCAATGTTTGCGAAGACTCAGAGCCACCTCATATGCACAAGGCAACAAAGCGAGTAAGCTTCTCGCTAACACTCTTAAAGCTAAACAAGCAAATCAAAAGATAGCATATTTAATGTCGCCCACGGGGGAAAAAATTATGGCCCCCAAAGGGATTAGCGATGTTTTCGCTGGCTACTATGCCGCCCTATACAACTTAAAAGACGACCCACGCACACATCAACCACTTGCGGAAACCATTGAGGCATATTTGTCCACGATGGATCTCCCGAAACTGACACACCAACAAAGCAAAACACTCACCGAGGATATCACAGAGGAGGAGATCGCGGCAGCGATCAAGACCCTTCCAATAGGGAAAGCGCCGGGACCCGACGGGTTTGACAACTCGTACTACAGGACATTCGCTACAGTCCTGACCCCGCAACTAGCCAGAGCCTTTAGAAATGCAGTTGAGATTCAGGCATTGCACAAAGATATCCTAGCGGCCCACATCATAACCCTACCCAAACCAGGCAAACCCCCCACACACCCCCAAAACTTCAGACCAATTTCGTTGTTAAATACTGACGCAAAGCTCTTTGCGAAAACACTAGCGAACAGGTTGGGGGCGATTTTACCCCACCTGATACACACGGATCAGGTGGGTTTCGTGGCGGGTAGACAAGGGTCGGAAAACACCCGTAAGGTTCTGGACTTAACGTACCACATGGCTAGGAGGGAGGCCGGGGGCGGACTACTGGTGTCCCTAGACGCAGAGAAAGCGTTTGACCGCCTACACTGGAAGTTTCTGGAGGCGGTCATGCGCAAATTTGGCATACCAGGTCCGTTCCTCTCAGCGGTACGGGCACTGTATCACAGACCGACGGCCCAGGTGCTGATCGCGGGGTTCCTCTCAGAGCCGTTTCAAATAACTAACGGAACGCGGCAGGGATGCCCGCTCTCCCCGTTACTGTATGTCATGGCCCTAGAACCACTAGCACAGCGGATTAGACAGAACAAATCCATACAGGGGGTTCACATAGGGGACATTGAATATAAAACAAACCTTTTCGCCGACGACGTGCTGCTGACCCTTACCCACCCAGAGACATCCCTACCGGACCTAATGACAGAAATACACACATATGGAGATAACTCCTACTATAAATTGAATGTGCTTAAAACCCAAGCCATGGAGGTGGGGGAAGAGGGGGAAAATGTGAGGACACTTAGGGACGCCTTCGCCATGGACTGGAGGGACGACCATATCTCATTTCTGGGGATAAAACTCACTAAAAACATACACGACCTATACTGCTCCAATTATGAACCATTAAAATTGGAAATCACAAACACACTAAAAGCCTGGGAAAATCCATATCTGACATGGAGAGGTAGAATAGCAGCAGTTAAAATGTCAATACTGCCAAAACTTCAATATCTCTTCCGCACGATACAGATTAAAGTGCCTATGTCATACTTAGACGCCATCCAGAGACAGATAGTGCAATTTGTGTGGGCTGGGAAGAGGACTAGAGTGGCGACTGAGATTCTCCACCGCCCAGTGGAGGCGGGGGGACTAGGTCTACCCAATATCAGATTATATTACAGAGCAGCCATAGTAGCATCTGTCCTGACGACCCACGTCGAACGAAACCCGCCCCAATGGGTGGCGATTGAGTCCTTTTGGGCCAGACAGACAGAACTGAAGTTTTGGCTCTGGATACCACGCCACCACAGGCCTAGATTGGACTCAATTTTGCCCACCACGAATGTGATGATTAGAGTCTGGGACCTGGTCCGCCAGAGGCTGTGCTCTGGAGGACCGTGGTCACCTGTGGCACCTATCCGTAGCATACACTTAGCACACCCGACGTTTGACCATCGCATGTGGGAGGAGGGAGGTTGTACCCACACTAGACACCTGTATTCAGGAGGAGCATTGTTGCCACTGCCAGACTTACTGACCAGTTTCGACCTCCCACAAAGAGCAATTTTCCCTTACTTACAACTCAAGTCAATATTGCAGGACCAAATCAGCCTCAACGACCCAAGGGGAACTAGATATTATAGCAGAGGGAAAGTGCCTTTCTCGCCCCCCCGAGAAAGGCACTTTCCCTCTGCTATAATGCGATGCTCACTCACGATGCCCCCACCCTTACCACACACCAGCAGGCCTGGCAGACAGACCTACGCACCACTATTACAGAAACACAATGGAGGGCATCATTTACTGCACACAAGGGGAGAACAACATGTGCCTCACACCTCGAACAAATTAGGAAACTGGGATATAGATGGTACATGGTGCCCGCAAGACTGACACGCATATATCCAGGGTCAACAGACAAATGTTGGAGATGCGGCACAGACAAGGGAACGATGCTCCATATTTGGTGGACATGCCCGCGCCTCCGAACATATTGGACCAAAGTGGAGGGACTTATTGCTGACATAACGCACAAACGAACCACGCTTACACCGGAACTTGGGCTTTTATTTATAGGGTTAAAGGAATTTGACCACAATGACTCCATTCTAGTGTTCCATATCCTAATAGCGGCAGTAACTCTGATTGCAAGAGCGTGGAAGGAGGGGGAAGCACCATTATGGGTAGCACTGACACGCCAAATCTCCACGAACTTGGACTATGAACAAATGGCACGAAAACACCTCAGTTCGGGGAAGTCGGTTCAAGAAGTTATAGGGAAATGGGATAACTACCTACAAGGTCGCACAACACGAGAAGGCAATGATACGCGAAACGCATAATTTAAAAAAAAAAAAAAAAAAAAAGAGTCATATATACACGCCCACATATACCATGCTCCGCAGCAGCACCCAACCATTCTTGTGTTCGCTGAACCGCTCGGGTCCCGGAGACCCGCAAAGGTGAATACCCACATTGTAAATAGGTGTAAATAGTTGTACAGTTTCAGTTAGGGGGGGGGGGGGAGAGATATTTCGGCCAGTAAGACAGAGTCCACTATGCTCTTACGTTAACCAAGAGCAAAGGTTTGCACCCCGCAGAAGAGAGGGGACGAGGAATGTCCAAACACGATACACGCGAGGTACAGACAGACGGGGATTTAGGACCCAACTTGGGTAACCCCGAGGCTGACATAAGCCATTAATCAGGCAAAGACCCGGAGGGCAAGTCACCAAGCTAACGGAGACACACACCGTTATAAAGGGGGCACCCTGTAAAACACGACACTAGACACAAGAGCTAGAGGTACTGGAAAACCCAAGGATGTTGTGTAAACACTGATCATTTGTAACCCTGTACCCTTTTATTTGTTTTTTATTTCTGTACCCCCGCCCTGTTCAAAAATTACACGCCATATATAATGTAGACAGCTGTCATAAATTGTAGACAGTTGCTAGGATATAAACACTGCTGTATCACATTAACTACTTGGTACTAAGCTACTATGTAACAAAAGGTGACACTGTAATGTAATGTAATGTAAATAACAACACACTACGCCTAATGGTCCAGGGGTGATCAATGTATCAATGTATCAAACAATGTATCAAACAACGTAACATAACTGTATAAACGATGGCGTTTGTGTCTTCCCCCCACCCTCCCACCCTTCTTCTCTTCTGTATCCCCATTACTTTGAACTTTGATTCCTGACAAAATAAAAAATGTCAAATTGGAAAAAAAAAAATACAAGCTATTTCCAATAAACAAACAACTAAAATAACAAGACAAACATTTTTTTCCCACATTATATTTAAATGTTACCTACAGCTGCATTAAACATCCCACATTTAAATACCATGGTAGAGTCGCCATGATGTATATAATAAAGCCTTAAGGTTAATATGTGAAAGAAACATAATTTTTCCTTTTAGCCTCAATCTATATTACTTGGATACAATCTGGTAATACACATGCTTGAAGTTGGAGCATTTCTTAATTGCTGAGGAAATGTTTTAAGAAAAATCACAGCTTACAACAGAACCATTGCACATATAATGGTCCCTAATGGTTTTTAATCAAATTTAAATTACTAAAATAAAAAAATAATAATAAAAAAAAACATCTGCTTGATATTTCCTGACTAAAAAGCTATTTTCTCTTCTTGAGGTAATTTTGTTCCATTATTGCTAATGGTTCAAACTATAACAGCAGACACATAATAATTAGATAAACAATATTTATGTGATTCAGGAGACCACATTTTTGATTACTTTGATATTATCATTATTGCACACGATGTGTTTGAAAACGAAATTAAATAATATGCAGGTGGTCTGATGTTACAAATAAAAAAACTTGAAATAATATAAAGTTTTCTTTACAAATACAAATAAATCGTTATTGTTTTAATTTTTATTGATTTTAATATAACACAATATTGGTTCCAACTAGAAAACAGAGCAGTTTTATTACATTGTGTTAAATATATTTAATAATTTTGTAGATATCTTACCCAATTTACTATGCAGCACTTGCCCATGTAAAACATAACAATGTATATTTTAAATAAATGCTAAAACATGAAATTAGAGGGACAAATGTTTAAAAATAATATCAGGAAGTATTACTTTACTGAGCGGGTAGTGGATGCATGGAATAGCCTTCCAGCTGAAGTGGTAGAGGATAACACAGTAAAGGAGTTTAAGCATGCGTGGGATAGACATAAGGCTATCCTAACTATAAGATAAGGCCAGGGACTAATGAAAATAGTTCGAAAATTGGGCAGACTAGTTGGGCCGAATGGTTCTTATCTGCCGTCACATTCTATGTTTCTATGTCTCTATGAAATAATGATAATAGTAATTCATTTCATAATCTGATGTAAATAATAACAAAGTATTTAACCTGGAAAGGCACATTCAGATTATTCTGGTTTTCAAGTACATCCAGGGTTGTTACTAATAACCAATTTAACGGTTTTATCTACCTCAAAAGAATGAAGGGCTGAGCCATCCCTGCCAGGATTTGAACCTGCAACCCAAGTGTTAAACAGATTCTACTGATGATGCATTAGCCCATTGAGTTAACTCACCAGTCTTCTAATGTTTGTATTACTTAAAATTTTTAAATATTTCAGTCAATATATGTCATTGTGGAATAATGATTTTCACATGGGGATACAACTTTTAGTTTGGATGGTCTGAAATTTGTTCATATAGATTTTTCAGTTTGGACAATTACATTCAAGTAAACAAATTGTAATATTTATTTAGGCAAACCAAAAGAAGGGGGCCACCAAGTAGTGTGCTGCAATGCAAAAATGGCTACATCATTGCCTACCCTAGAAATGCCAATTATCAGTGGTCAAAATTAGATTACTATAGCTGTATTAAAAAAAAAAAAAAAAAAAAACTATTGAGTCAGCGAAAATATTTTTATAATGATTGTTTTTTTTGCTTTTCAATCTTGAATTAATGAAACATGAAGAGAAGAGGTAATCATTTAAAATTAAAAAAGGGGATTTTTCAATAAATGAAAAGAGAAAGTGCGTCGGCAAAGGATAACCCAATCAACTGTTCCACCCTGAGAAAAACAAACCTTTCCCACAAATCCAGTCTGTAGCATGATTGACATTCTATCAGTGTGGAAAAAACAATGACATTTCAACTTACACCAACTGTGTCTGTGGAGGTAACAGGCACCACAAGTCTCAGTAAAGGAGGCCAAAACATCTACAATAAACAATGTTTTTTTTAAAAATGGGCATTTTAGATTGAAAAAAGGGGAGTGAGTATTGTTGGCCACTAGTGATGTCGCGAACATAAAATTTTCGGTTCGAGAATGGCGAACGCGGACTTCCTCAAACGTTCGCGAACCGGGCGAACCGCCATTGACTTCAATGGGCAGGCGAATTTTAAAACCAACAGGGACTCTTTCTGGCCACAATAGTGATGGAAAAGTTGTTTCAAGGGGACTAACACCTGGACTGTGGCATGCTGGAGGGGGGTCCATGGCAAAACTCCCATGTAAAATTACACAGTTGATGCAGAGTCTGGTTTTAATCCATAAAGGGCATAAATCACCTAACATTCCTAAATCACAATGGATATGGATTGACACCTGACATATGACATATTGACACCTTGACATATGGATTGACACCTGTCCTCAGAGACCCTGATACACACTGACACAGAGCAGAATAGGGACTGTTCCCCCTACATAGGGTCACTTGGCAGATATGGATTGACACCTGTCCTCAGAGAACCTGATACACACTGACATAGAGCAGAATAGGGACTGTTCCCCCTACATAGGGTCACTTGGCAGATATGGATTGACACCTGTTCTCAGGGACCCTGATACATACTGACACAGAGAAGAATAGGGACTGTTCCCCCTACATAGGGTCACTTGGCAGATATGGATTGACACCTGTCCTCAGGGACCCTGATAAACACAGACACAGAGCAGAAGAGGGACTGTTCCTCCAACATAGGGTCAACATTTTTAGCCCAAGGCAGCTCATCTCATCAGGCCCTTTTTAGTCGAATGTATCGCCCACTGTCCGTCCCTTCGGGATCCATCCCTCATTCATCTTAATAAAGGTGAGGTAATCTAGACTTTTTTGACCTAGGCGACTTCTCTTCTCAGTGACAATACCTCCTGCTGCTCTCAAGGTCCTTTCTGACAGGACACTTGAAGCGGGACTGGCCAGAAGTTCTATCACAAATTGGGATAGCTCAGGCCACAGGTCAAGCCTGCAAACCCAGTAGTCAAGGGGTTCATCGGTCCTCAGAGTGTCGATATCTGCAGTTAAGGCGAGGTAGTCTGCTACCTGTCGGTCAAGTCGTTCTCTGAGGGTGGATCCTGAAGGGCTGTGGCGATGCGTAGGACTTAAAAAGCTCCGCATGTCCTCCATCAACAACACGTCTTTAAAGCGTCCTGCCCTTGATGGCGTGGTCGTGGGAGGAGGAGGATAACTTTCACCTCTTCCCCTGTTAGATTCCCGTTGTGCTGTGACATCACCCTTATACACTGTGTAAAGCATACTTTTTAATTTATTTTGCAAATGCTGCATCCTTTCTGAATTGTTGTAATTTGGTAACATTTCAGCCACTTTCTGCTTATACCGGGGGTCTAGTAGCGTGGACACCCAGTACAGGTCATTCTCCTTCAGCCTTTTTATACGAGGGTCCCTCAACAGGCACAACAGCATGAAAGACCCCATTTGCACAAGGTTTGATGCCGAGCTACTCATTTCCCATTCCTCCTCCTCAGTGATCTCAAAGAAGGTATGTTCTTCCCCCCAGCCACGTACAACACCACGGGTACCAGATTGGTGACAACGAGCACCCTGGGATGACTGTTGTGGTTGGTCTTCCTCCTCCTCCTCAAAGCCACATTCCTCCTCTGACTCCTCTTCCTCACAATCCTCTTCCAGTGTTGCCGCAGGTCCAACAAGCGATGCTGATAAGGCTGTTTCTGGTGGTGATGGTGACCACAACTCTTCCTCTTCCTCTTCACGCTCATCTACCGCCTGATCCAGCACTCTCCGCAAGGGACAAACAAATGGTATGATGTCGCTGATGGTGCCTTCGGTGCGACTGACTAGGGTTGTCACCTCCTCAAAAGGACGCATGAGCCAACAGGCATTGCGCATGAGCGTCCAGTAACGTGGCAGAAAAATTCCCAGCTCCCCAGAGGCTGTCCTAGCACCCCGGTCATACAAATGTTCATTAACAGCTTTTTCTTGTTGGAGCAGGCGGTCGAACATTAGGAGTGTTGAATTCCAATGTGTCGGGCTGTTGCAAATCAAGCGCCTCACTGGCATGTTGTTTCGCCGCTGGATATCTGCAAAGTGCGCCATGGCCATGTAGGAATGCCTGAAATGGCCACACACCTTCCTGGCCTGCTTCAGGACGTCCTGTAAGCCTGTGTACTTATGCACAAAGCGTTGTACGATCAGATTACACACATGTGCCATGCACGGCACATGTGTCAACTTGCCCAACTTCAATGCTGCCAACAAATTTGTTCCGTTGTCACAAACCACTTTGGCGATATCCAGTTGCTGCGGAGTCAGCCACTTTTCCACCTGTGCGTTCAGGGCGGACAGGAGTGCTTGTCCGGTGTGACTCTCTGCTTTCAAGCAAGTCAAACCCAAGACGGCGGGACACTGCCGGGATGTGGAATAGTACCTGAGGAGCTGGGGGGGTGCCATTGATGTGGAGCAAGACACAGCAGCAGAAGAGGACTCAGCCAAGGAGGTTATGGAAGAGGATGAAGTAGGAGGAGTAGAGGAGGTGGTAGCAGGCCTGCCTGCAAGTCGTGGCGGTGTCACCATCTCCTCTGCAGAGCCACGCATTCCATGCTTGGCAGCCTTCAGCAGGTTTACCCAATGTGCAGTGTAGGTGATATACCTGCCCTGACCATGCTTTGCAGACCAGGTATCAGAGGTCAGATGGACCCTTGCCCCAACACTGTGTGCCAGACATGCCATTCCTTTTGCACAATCGAGTACAGGTTGGGGATTGCCTTTTGTGCAAAGAAATTTCAGCCGGGTACCTTCCACTGCGGTATCTTAATAGCCACACATTTTTTGAACGCCTCAGACTCCACCAGCTTGTATGGTAAAAGCTGGTGGGCTAATAGTTCAGACAAGTCAGCTGTCAGACACTGGGCAAGGGGGTGACTTTCTGACATTGGCTTCTTATGCTCAAACATGTCCTTGACAGACACCTGACTGTGGGCAGATGAGCGGGAACTGCTCAAGGCGAGAGACGGAGTGGCGGATGGTTGAGAGGGAGCAAGGAGGACAGCAGTGGTTGACGTGGCTGAAGATGCTGGACCAGAAGGAGGATGGCGGCTTTGAGTTTGTGTGCTGCTTGTACTCATGTGTTGATCCCGTAGGCGTTTGTGATGTGCGATCATGTGCCTACGCAAAGCAGTTGTACCTAGGTGGGTGTTGGACTTCCCACGACTCAGTTTCTTTTGGCACAGGTTTCAAATGGCATCGCTGTTGTCAGAGGCAGACACACACAAAAAATGCCACACTGCTGAGCTCTGCAATGACGGCATTCTGGTGGTGGACACAGCATGCGTTGATTGGCGTGCTGTCGGGCTGACCCCGGGTGCCGATGCATGCTGTCTGACTGTGCCACTAGCTCCTTGCAACGCCCTCCCCCTGCTTCCAACTCGTCTCCTCCTCCTCCTCTCTGTCTCCCCATCTGAACTTTTGCCCTGTACTTCTTCTTGCCGAGCGGGCACCCACGTGACATCCATGGACGCATCGTCATCATCAACCGCTTCACTTGTGTCTGACAACCCAGCAAAGGAAGCAGCAGCGGGTACAACATCATCATCATCACACCGTACGTCCATGTGTGTAATGCTGCCTGCCTGAGACATATCCCTGTTATCTACATTCTCTGGCAATAATGGTTGCGCATCACTCATTTCTTCAAACTGATGTGTAAATAACTCCTCTGACATACCAAGTGAGGCGGCTGTGGTGCTAGTGTTGGTGGTGGTGGCAGGCGGGTGAGTGGTATCTTGTGAGGTGCCCGAAGCTAAGCTGGAGGAGGATGGTGCCTCAAGGTTCCGAGCGGAAAGATTGGGTGTCCTGGGTTAGCCAGGCAACTATGTCCTCAGAACTTTTCAAGTTCAGGGTACGTTGCCTCTGAAAACTGGGCATTATTCTAGGGCAAAAGGGAATCACAGCACCACGACAAAGATGGCCCCTGCGGGGTGGCCTGCCTCTGCCTGTCTTGTTTTTTTGGATTAGTGGTACTATGCATGCAAGCTACTGTGAGACCATATATGAGTGGCACTGTGCAGTGGCAGAAGTTGGCAGAGTACACGCTGTAGGCCTGACACACCCGCTTGAAGACAACTAACTGCTATTCAATCTATAACAGTGAAAAAAGTTTTTTGGTTTTAAATGCACGCTATTGTGACACCAGATATGAGTGGTGGCACTGGGCAAGTGGGCACGGTATCCACTGTGAGCCTGACACACAGACGCTTGCAGACAACTAACTGCTATTCAATCTATTACAGTGAAAAACAAGTTTGGGGTTTTTTAAATGCACGCTATTGTGCCACAAGATATGAGTGGCACTGTGCACACTGGCAGAGTACACGCTGTTGGCCTGACACACAGACGCTTGCAGACAACTAACTGCTAATTAATCTATTACAGTGAAAAAAAAATGTTTTGTTTTTAAATGCAAGCTATTGTGATACCAGATATGAGTGGTGGCACTGGGCAAGTGGGCACAGTATCCACTGTGAGCCTGACACAGAAGCTGGCAGGCAGGCAGGCAACTGCAATTAGATTCCACAAAAAAAATAAAAAGCAGACTGATGTTCTAGCCCTAAAAAGGGCTTTTTGGGGTGCTGTCCTTACAGCAGAGATCAGATGAGTCCTTCAGGACTGTAGTGGACACTGAATACACTAGCCTAGCTATACATTTCCCTATCAAATGAGCAGCAGCTACACTTTCCCTCCTCTATCTAAGAATGCAGCTTCAGAACGAATCTAAAATGGATGCTGTACAGGAGGTGGGAGGGTCTGGAAGGGAGGGTCTGCTGCTGATTGGCTGGAATGTGTCTGCTGACTGTGAGGCACAGGGTCAAAGTTTAGTCAATGATGACGAATAGGGGCGGATTGAACAGCGCATGTGTTCGCCCGCCATGGCGAACGCGAACACGCTATGTTCGCCTGGAACTTTTCGCCAGCGAACAGTTCGGTGCATCACTATTGGCCACATTTACCCCTTGCAGCCTGAAGAACAAACCTTTGCCACACATTCTTTCTTTAGTATGATTGACCCTTCTTTAGTGTGGGGGAAAAAAAGTGCCGTATCAAATTATAACACTACTTCTGTTGGAGTAGCAGATATAGTCCCACATCAAGATGCAACTTGACATGGCAAAGCCACTACAATGTAGTTTTTTTTTTTTTTAATAATCCCTTTTTAAAATTTAAATTATTCCTGGTGTTGCTCCCCCTGTTTTCCAAATGCCTTTGATTCTAGTGGTTTCCCTCTGCCTTGCTGAGTGCTGCAGTGTGACTACACCTTCTATCTCTGAAGACACAGATGAAATAAGATTATAGGTCAATGATCTTTTTCCACTTGCTAGCTTATTATTGTTCATTCCTTACAATCCAGGTGGAAACCAATGTACTGGTAGGAAGACTAAGAATTGCACTCTGCTGTTTCAAAATGCTTTCCAGGATGTACAACGTGGAGTTGTGTTCCACAGCTTGCTGTCGTCCGGTCACATTCTATTATAGGCAACGTGTTTAAAGTCCTGTCTTCTTTTGCTCCTGTTTTAAGAGTTGGATAGCATCCTCACTATGATTGAAATTACCAGAAATCCTCCTGCACAATTAAATATGCTTGCTACCTTTGGTTTTCCTTCCAGAATAGCCATCCACACTATGCAATGCAGGCTGTGTGCAGAACAGTACACACCTACAAATGAACCATCTTATAAAGCTTTGGCCATGTTTGTCACAAATCACAAACCCAACAGCCACATTGGTGCCTGCCTGTTCTTCAAACCCATTTTCCATCTTTTATCTGGTTGACTCAAAGGTGTTTTCTGACATGTGCTCTTCATCCATCACTTCAGCAAAATAAGTAGTCCTGTTGTCCTACAGATCCACTCCACCACTCATGCTGCTAAGGTTGAAATGCTTCCACTACCCACCCTATACATAGACAAAGTGGGCTGCCACCAAAAAGAAAAAGACATGCTAGCCACTAGGAGCACCACATAAATATGTGGGGAAATTCACCAACAGATCTACAATTTCCTACTTCAATATGAGCATGCAGGAGTTGTGTGTTCCTACTGAAAGTGGATCATGAGGGGATGATGTATTGGTGGGAAAGGGCCTGTATCAGCCACTTAAATGGATTCTCTTCTGTCATTGATAAAGTGATCCCCATTGAGTTATGAGCTTGTAACCAGTTGGGTAACTTTTTTAGACTGCTGTTTTCATGCCCGGGCATGAAATCAAAGAAAATGTTCAAGCATGGGCTGGTGGACTCATCCCTAGGATCATTAGGAGCCTGACTGGGCCTGTCCAACCTACACCATTCCCAACATAACCCACATTCTCTTCCACAGTACTACAAGTGGAGGAGGTACTGCAGCTGGTAGGTGATGAGCACTGCACAGAATAAATTACAGTACCAGTGGACTTGCTGCCTGTGACAGAAATGTTTTCTGCTTCTTCCTTCCTTAATACAGTCTTTTGTTGTCTTTTCATATGTAGATTCATACTGATAAAAGTAAGAAATTGTTATTGTCATTCTACGGAACAATCCCACAAATATATATTTACTCGAGAAAATCTGTTTGCTTGAACTACTTTTTGTTCCATTTTTAAAGTAAATCATCTAAAATACTAACCTATTCTATCAGCTAATATTTTACTATTTTACCCATATTACCTTATAAAACGTGGTACTATTTCAGTAAGTAAAGCAAAGCTGTCAAACAAATCTGTATTTCAACTGAAAAACCTACAGACAATGATTTGCATGCTTGTGATGCTCTGTTAGAACAAAAGTGGCATTTACACAGGTGATGATTTAGAAAGGCCTTATTATTTATTGATTAAATAACATATTTAATGACATTTTTCTGATTTACTTAGAATTATTCAGCTGTTTGCAATATTTGTTGAACAGAGAAGAGTGCATATGTGTGAACATAGAAAGCAAAACAGTCTTATATTTTGAAAAAAAATGTATATCATCTGTTAAATGTGCTCATTCACATATTACAGAATAATTCATAAAATTCCATGTAAGTTTCCACATTTTCTAAAACAGCAAGTTACTTAAAGATAAGAAAAAACTAAAAAAATCAAATATGTGATTAAATGAGGCAATACAAGATTATTTGCTAACCCTTAGTCTGAATATTTTAGTCTTGTAGTTTTTTGTTGTTCTACTTGTACTTTATTTCTAGCAGAATTTTAACATTTAAGAATATAAATATTGTTTGTGGATAAAGCAATTTACAAAATTACCACCAAGAAAGAGACAAAAAAGGTGCGTATCTGGATTTCTATTAAAATTATCTATCTTCCTTTTGAACCAAGGATTTCCAAGAGTTTGTGTATTTGTAACTGAGGAGTTTTTTGCACAATTGCTATGTGTTTATTCTACCATAATTTAAAGGATAACTAATGTCATGCAGACCACCTCATCTCAACAAAGGTGTTTGTGTGCAGTGACCAGGGCCGCCACCAGATTTTGGGGCCCCTGACAAAGCACAAGTCTGCCCCCCTCCCTCCCGCCACTGCCCCCCAACCCAGCCTACCCAGAAGTCCGCCCACAGGACTCCTACCTAGTCCGCTGACAATGATGCAGGACTGAATGTGGTGTGTATAGTGGAAGTGACTTAGAATGTGTGTAATGGATGTAGTGTTTGTGTATATATGTTACTGTTTGTGCAGTGAATGCAGAGTGTATGTTTGTGTAGCAGATACAGTGTGTATAGTGAACTGCAGAGTGTGTTTGAGTAGTGAATGTAGTGTGTGTTTGTGTAGTGGATGTAGTGTTTGTGTGTACTAGATGCAATGTGTTTAGTGGATGCAGTGTTCGTATTAGACGCAGTGTCTCTGTATAGTGAATGCAGAGTGTGTGAATGTGTGGTGGATGTAGTGTGTGTACTGTGAATACAGGATGTTTGTGTAGTGGATGATGTGTGTATAGTTAATGCAGAGTATGTGTCAGTGTAGTGAATGCAGAGTGTGTATCAGTGTAGTGAATGCAGAGTGTGTGTCAGTGTAGTGAATGCAGAGTGTGTGTCAGTGTAGTGAATGCAGAGTGTGTGTCAGTGTAGTGAATGCAGAGTGTGTGTCAGTGTAGTGAATGCAGAGTGTGTGTCAGTGTAGTGAATGCAGAGTGTGTGTCAGTGTAGTGAATGCAGAGTGTGTGTCAGTGTAGTGAATGCAGAGTGTGTGTCAGTGTAGTGAATGCAGAGTGTGTGTCAGTGTAGTGAATGCAGAGTGTGTGTCAGTGTAGTGAATGCAGAGTGTGTGTCAGTGTAGTGAATGCAGAGTGTGTGTCAGTGTAGTGAATGCAGAGTGTGTGTCAGTGTATTGAATGCAGAGTGTGTGTCAGTGTATTGAATGCAGAGTGTGTGTCAGTGTATTGAATGCAGAGTGTGTGTCAGTGTAGTGAATGCAGAGTGTGTGTCAGTGTAGTGAATGCAGAGTGTGTGTCAGTGTAGTGAATGCAGAGTGTGTGTCAGTGTAGTGGATGCAGAGTGTGTGTCAGCGTAGTGGATGCAGAGTGTGTGTCAGCGTAGTGGATGCAGAGTGTGTGTCAGCGTAGTGGATGCAGAGTGTGTGTCAGCGTAGTGGATGCAGAGTGTGTGTCAGCGTAGTGGATGCAGAGTGTGTGTCAGCGTAGTGGATGCAGAGTGTGTGTCAGCGTAGTGGATGCAGAGTGTGTGTCAGCGTAGTGGATGCAGAGTGTGTGTCAGCGTAGTGGATGCAGAGTGTGTGTCAGCGTAGTGGATGCAGAGTGTGTGTCAGCGTAGTGGATGCAGAGTGTGTGTCAGCGTAGTGGATGCAGAGTGTGTGTCAGCGTAGTGGATGCAGAGTGTGTGTCAGCGTAGTGGATGCAGAGTGTGTGTCAGCGTAGTGGATGCAGAGTGTGTGTCAGCGTAGTGGATGCAGAGTGTGTGTCAGCGTAGTGGATGCAGAGTGTGTGTCAGCGTAGTGGGTGCAGAGTGTGTGTCAGCGTAGTGGATGCAGAGTGTGTGTTAGCGTAGTGGATGCAGAGTGTGTGTCAGCGTAGTGGATGCAGAGTGTGTGTCAGCGTAGTGGATGCAGAGTGTGTGTCAGCGAAGTGGATGCAGAGTGTGTGTCAGTGTAGTGAATGCAGAGTGTGTGTCAGTGTAGTGAATGCAGAGTGTGTGTCAGTGTAATGAATGCAGAGTGTGTGTCAGTGTAATGAATGCAGAGTGTGTGTCAGTGTAGTGAATGCAGAGTGTGTGTTAGTGTAGTGAATGCAGAGTGTGTGTTAGTGTAGTGAATGCAGAGTGTGTGTCAGTGTAATGAGTGCAGAGTGTGTGTTAGTGTAGTGAATGCAGAGTGTGTGTGTTTACTAGTGTATGCATGTAATGTAATAATGTAAATGTAATACATGTTTCTCCCCCCTCCCTGCTTCTTAAATGGTTCAGGGAGGGGGAGATTCCATCCCTGGTGGTACAGTGGCATTGTGGGGCCCCCCGGCTCTCTATACTTGCAGAGGAGGGCCCAGCAGACTGCAGGAGCACATTACAGCATTTCCCTCTCTCTAACTCCCGCGAGCATGGTCTGCGTGCCGCACGGAGCTTTGCCATGGAAAATATAAGACCAATCGTTAATTGTAATTTGGATATGAAGGGCTGCATTTTTCTGAAAATGCCTTAAAGGACCACTCTAGGCACCCAGACCACTTCAGCTTAATGAGGTGGTCTAGGTGCCAGGTACCTCTAGGATTAACCCTTTTTTTTTATAAACATAGCAGTTTCAGATAAACTGCTATGTTTATACTAAGGGTTAACCCAGCCTCCAGAGCCTCTAGTGGCTGTCTCATTGACAGCCACTAGAGGCACTTGCGTGCTTCTCACTGTGTAAATCACAGTGAGAAGACGCCAGCGTCCATAGGAAAGCATTGTAAATGCTTTCCTATGCGACTGGCTGAATGCGCGCGCGGCTCCTGCCGCGCATGCACATTCAGCCGATGATGTCGCTAGGAAGGAGGAGAGGAGGAGGAAAGCTCCCCGCCCGGCACTGGAGAAAGGTAAGTGTTTAACCCCTTCCTCTCTCCAGAGCCCGGCGGGCACTATAGTGGTCATTTAATGTTTCTTCTATTACACCTTTCTGTATCATAGAGTATATTGTAGATATAGACATAATTCCATGTTTTTCTAAATTGCATAACTGCTCAAATAATGATAATGACGGGGGTGTGGCTTGGCAGTCAGAGAAGATGGCAGCTTAAACCTTGTGCTCCCCGCTGGCTCACGGCTAACCTTGCCAATCCTGCACTAAACCCTCAGCCATGGGGAAAACCGAGCAACACACGCACCGAGACCCGCGGACACCCCTAAGGGGAAACCGACCCCCTCCATGAAGCACTACCTGGTGACTCAGGTGGACCTAGACGGCCAGGCCTCAAATGGCTACATGACCTCTGGCCTGTCGGATCTGCCGTCACCGAGGGTGGACCGGCGGTTTACAGAGAGCGGACCGAAGACACCAGGGGACCTACTACCCCTGCTACAAGAATTACCGACAAAAGCCGACCTGAAAGCGGCTAACCATGATCTGCGCACCTCTCTCACCTCCAAACTCCACGCGCTGTGGGAGGACATCCAAGGCCTCAATCAGAAAGTGGCGCAGCTGGAGGCAGACTGTGACCATATGTCTATGGCACAAACGGCAAACACGGATCAGATACAGCACCATACTAAGATCCTGCAGCAATTAGCCCTACATAACGAGGACCTCGACAACAGGGGCAGAAGACAGAATATACGGGTCAGGGGGCTCCCAGAGGACCTAGATAAAATGGCGCTGATTCAGTCCACACTACTGGAGTTATTCAATCAACTCCTCTCCAGGCCGCCCCAGACACACATAGGATTTGTCCGTGCACACAGAGCACTGAGACCGCAGGGGCCCCCGGAGGGACCCCCTGGGGATGACATATGCTGCCTGGAAAGCTTCCAACTGAAAGAGTATATCCTCCACAGAGCCAGAGGAACAGTGAAGGTGCTCCTGGGGAACGCCGAAATCCAGTTGTTCCCAGACCTCTCCCCAGCCACCCTAGCATACCGGGCAATAAAGCCCTTACCAGACAGCTCCAAGTGATGGCCATCAGGTACCGCTAGTGCTTCCCCACGGGCATACAGATAACGATGCCCAAGGGCCCTATCACAATCACCAATGAAGAGGAGCTGACAAATATCCAACGGGAACTCCACCTGGCACCGGAGAAACTACAGCGGCCGAATCCACTCACCTTCTACACCGCTGGCCCGAGGCCCCAGGGAGTGGTTCCATGCCTCAGAGAATTAAAAAACTCCGCAAGCAGACGACAAGACCCGCGGGGACACCGAACTAACCGAGCAGGGCGCTACGCCCTTGACACCGACCCCACGGGAGGATAATCGCCAAGTTCATATGCTTCTCACCTGCTCAGAACGCTTTGAGACTCTCCGGGACATTTAAAGGCACAGTCCACTACCACACAGGCCACCGACAGCAAAGACACAGACTTGCACCGACTGGTCGGAGACTGGATGCTTTACCGATCACCCATTCCACAAGTCCCACTAGCATACTCTTCTATATCACGTACTGCAAAACAGTGGGGGCATGCTGCGGGGGGGGTGGGGAGCGCCGACCGGGGGGGCCCTGAGGGATCTCGGCGACCAGCGATGATCGGCTTGGGAGCGCGCTGGGTCCCCTTGGCTCTGCCCGCTCGGGGATCCCTAGACCCCCCCTCGGGTGCCTAACACATGCTTTTATCTCCCGTGAGATGGGGACTTACTTGTTGGAGATAGGGAACTCGAAACTCCTCGACACAGCTGTACAGCAGGTACCGGGGGTGCGGAGGATTGAGGTACCCAACTAAATAGGGAGTGGTCGAAAGGGTCATCCCATACTCCGGAGTATGGTTCCTGTCAAATGCAATTCTACTGTACGTGTGGTGGGGGGAGGTAGGCTGACTGGGGGATGCCCCGAGGGACCATAGTGGCCGGTGATGATCAGTTGGGAGCGCACCTGGTCCCCTGCGCCTCACCCACTCGGCCTCCTACATTCCTTGGCCTGCCTCAGGCACTGACGGGGAATGTCACACTTTAAGCGGGGGGGGGGAAGCGGGGTGATGGGGGGTGGGGTGGGGAGTTGCGGGCTGAGTGCAATGGGTTTTCTTTCCACAAATGTTCTTTAATGTATTATACTTTCATGCTATGTTAATGCTATGTGAGAAACTTTTGACGAGGTTACACGACAGACTATTCTTCTCTTACAATACTAGGAGCCGTAAGACGGGGGGGCAAGATACTTTGACTGGGAGGAGCCCCGCGGGACCACGCTGGTCTCCGACAACACGCCAAGGAGCACACTTGGTCCCCTGGACGCCCCCCACTCAGGGATTCTTGGACGTCTTCGACTACCCCTGGATAGACACATTCACTGACGGGGAATGTCACACTCTAAGCGGGGGGAAGTGGGGCGATGGGGCAAATCAACATTACCCGGTAGGGTATTATAGTGACTTCCAGGGAGGGAAATGGCGATTCTCCTACACAGACGGCTCCCGTTCACGGAGTCGTACTGGACCCGGGGGGTCGCTACTTGTTCCTCAAAGGGAAGATAGCAGATAAGATTTGCTACTGTTTATGCACCAAACACGGGTTTCTGGCAAGGACGCTCAGCACCCTCAGGCGTTTTGCGGAGAGAGTGGTGGTGTTGGGGGGAGACCTGAATGTCGCTCTGGATCCCAGATGGGACTCCTCGCAGGGGCAGTCGCGTCTCTCAGTGCAGCACCTCACGGCACTCAAGACCCTCCTCACAAAGGAGGAAGGCTTTCCACCCCGATGAGAGGGACTACACATACTACTCGCACCCACACAATTCATATACACGCATCGACTACCTATTCGTGTCCCACTACCACCTACCCTTGGTGCTCGGTGCTGACTAGGGGACCGCGACGTGGTCCGACCATGCGCCAGTGACCATTACCCTACGGTCCCCCCTGTTAAGGCCCAAAGTCTCAAAATGGTGACTGAATGAATCCCTACTCACTACCCCGGATGTCAAAACAGACATAGCAATGGCTCTAAAAGACTACTTCACGGACAATACACGAGACCAAACCTCTGCCGTGGTGCGATGGGAGGCCCACAAAAGCGTGAATCGGGGACACCTTATACAGAAAAGTGCACACCTCAAGAAACAGAGAGACGCACGCAGGCTCCAGCTCATTGCCTCCGCAGGGAACTCACCACACTCCTCCACACCCAACACCACAGAGCAGCACTGCGACATAAAGCGTTCTTCTCCATTCGTGGGAACAAGAGCGGCAAACTCTTGGCCCGCATGCTGAACAAACGGAGACAGGACACATATATAGATCACATGCGAGATACGGGGGGCACTCTACACAGACAACCCCACAAGATACAGGACATCATACGTACGTACTATGCAGACCTATACTCCCTCCCACGACCACAAACACAAGAACAGGCACAAAGACTAGAGGACTCTATAGACGTATACCTCCGAACCCATGACCTCCCCTCCTTACCGACGGAAACGAGAGACCGACTGGAAGAGCCGATCACACCCGAGGAGCTGGCAAATGCCATTAAACATACTTAACCAGGCAGGTGCCCAGGTTCGGATTGACTACCCATCAAATATTATAAGACCTTCGCAGACACTTTATACCCACCGCAGCTCGACATGTTAAATGACATTTGAGAAGGCCGAGAACTTCCCAAACAAGCTCTTATGGCCCATATCACCCTAATACAAAAGGAAGGAAAAGATTGGGAACAGTGCGGGAACTACCGACCCATATCCCTCATAAACACCGACCTTAAACTACTGGCTAAGGTCCTGGCGACCCGGCTCCAATTGCACATCCCAACCTTGGTACACGCAGACCAGGTGGGGTTTGTGATGGGTCGCGAGGCCAGGGAACCCTTTCTAACACACATAAGAGGCCATCCAGACATCACGGGATGCCAAACGTTAGACACGCACCATAAAGTAGCCGCTTATGCGGATGATCTCCTGTTTTTTGTAACACATCCAGAGGTATCCCTCCCTAATCTTCTCCAGGCATTTCAGACCTTCGGGAAGCTATCAGGCCTTAAGATTAACTTTACAAAATCATATATCCTGAACCTAGATATCCCCACACAGAGAGCGGAGCGCCTCCGCTAGAACCACCCCTTCCAATGGGCCCAGGGTAAAATACGATACCTGGGCACCTGGCTGACGGTCCGGGATTCAGATCTCTACACAACCAATTTTGCCCCACTATTATCCAAATTCCGAACAGAAATGAGGGAATGGGCCCTTCCACACATATCCTGGCTGGGCAGGATACAAGTCGTAAAGATGAATTTTCTGCCCAGGTTACTCTTCCTCTTTCAAGCCCTCCCTATCATCCTGCCACACTTCTTCTTCACTTCCCTCTGACGGGCACTAGGAGAATTTGTGTGGGACGGGAGGAGACCAAGACTGAAGTACAACCTACTCACACAACCCAAGGATCGGGGCAGCTTAGCCTTACCGGACTTCACGCTCTATTATAGGGCATGCCACATACAGCGCATACTGGAGTGGTCCAAATCAGGGGTCACTAAGCTTTGAAAAACCGCGGAGGAGGCGAGGGCAGGCGTTCCAGCTGAACTCCTCACGTGGCTTCCCAGACGCGAAGGGGGAACGGAGAAACACTACTCGGTATACACCAGAGCGACATTGCGGGTGTGGCGCAGTAACACAGGGAGACACGCACTAACGACACACCCGTCACCGCTTCTCCCGCTCACTCATAACATAGACTTCCAACCAGGCTTGGAGCCAGGGGCACTGAGGACACTAAGCAGGGCCTAAGAGCATGGGCTGACATAAGCAAAGACTCAGACCAGTCCTTCCTGACCCGATTCAAGTATGAACAGCTACGTAGCTTTGTAAGGACCCTCCCACGGGGAGCGAATCTAGGCAGAGATCTTACAGACTTTGAGACCCTGTGCGTAGATCCCAACCCACTGCCACACAGTGTCTCATTCCTATACTCCACACTACAACTACACACCCCAACGAAACCTCCGACATTCATGGGAAAATGGGAGGAGGCCCTCCACCAGACTTTTAGCGAGGCGGAATGGAAAAAGATATGTCACATCACCCACCACTGTTCGGTCTTCAGCAAGAGCCAAGAGACAGCATATAAACTACTATCACAATGGTACCGCACACCTGACACGATACACCACATTTCCTCGCACGGATCCCGGTCCTGCTGGAGATGTGACAAGGCGCTTGGCACACCCCAGCACATATGGTGGGAGTGTGAACTCATAACACCCTACTGGCAAACCATACACAAAATACTCACGAGATTCACTGACAGTCCACCGCCATTAGAACCGGCAGCCATGCTACTGCACCATACGAACACCCCCATCACCAGATACAAAAAATCGCTGACAATCCGTATCCTTAATGTAGCAGAGCAGACTATTCCCCAATACTGGAAGAAGAGGGAGACCCCACCGCTGCAACGGTGGTCGACCAAATGGAAGAATTGAGGGCCATAGAAGAACTTACTATGCTGACGGCGGGACCGCAGCAACAGACGTATCTAGACATATGGACACACTGGATACTGACGATGACCCAACCCGACTTCATGACACTCCTACACGGCCGTGCGCCTTAAGACGCCTGACTGCCAGACCTTTTCGGTGTACCCTTCTCCTTGGGTGGCCTATCTGGGGAAAGTGGGGGTGGGTAAGTTCGGGTAAAGCGGGGAAGGAAGGAGGGCGAGGGTGAGTTGACTCACCCTCACCCTCCTTCCTTCCCCGCTTTACCCGAACTTAGCCACCCCCACTTTCCCCAGTCAACTCACCCTCGCCCTCCTTCCTTCCCCGCTTTACCCGAACTTACCCACCCCCACTTTCCGATAGGCCACCCGAGGAGAAGGGTACACCGAAAAGGGAGGACAATGTTCCTGACCTAAAGGCGAAGGAGCTGACACGGGCGGACATGGTAACTCATCCCGGTGCCCCAGAGGGGTCAGAGGGAGAAACCTTGGGCTCAGACGACCCACAGAGATCCAAAGGACAAGACTGACATACAGTGAAGGGCAACAACTACTCATTCGGGTACGAAACTGCAACTTAGAATTTCTGAGTCAGACCGAAAGAGACAAATCCCAGGGCTCGCAGACCAGAGACCAAGAAAGGGCACAGGACGAGGGAGTAGTGGGCCCACACCCTGGGAGGGAGGGTGAATGCAGAACCTACCTGATGGGAGGGGACAGAGGCCGGATATTTACGAAGTGGGGACGACATTACTCTCTAACTAAGGGTAGCCGCATCACACAAAGTAAATGGCAATAGTCGGGGGTGGGACCTGGCCCCCACCCAGAGGCATTATCGCTGGGAAAACAGAAGGTCGGTCCGGCAAGCCTAACACTACATCTCTATATAGGTCAAGGAGTGGCCTGCGTGCCACCGTTTCATCAGCATATGTTGATTGTCCTAACCTCCCCCCCCCCTTCTCCTTCCCCCCCCCCCCGTACCTCTTCCCAAAATACCAGGGACCTGCGAGTCCCCACTGTTGCTAATTGTGCAAAAATAAGCAGACACAGTTATATGTTATCTTTTTGTTGTTAGTATCTCATGTTTCATGGGACCTGCGAGTCCACACCACAGTTTACTATGCATGCTTAAGAAACGCAATTGAGATTGAAAAGGTCAATAAAGACAATATTTTTTAAAAAAAAAATAATAATAATGACTTTGTCCGTATGGAAGCTATAAAGCTGTAAATACTTAAGAAGGTCCTTTAATGTTGGAATTTTTGCAGATCCCAACAAACCATTCAAAGTTGGAATTGAATTACCTCTAATATAGTATATAAAGCTTGTTGAGGTGTTTGGAGATCCTAATTCCCAGCATCTCACATTTAGATTTTAATAAAATTCACAAGCAAATGATGATATTTTTAATTCTCCTCCTAAGAACCTGAATCCTTTAATTTGAGGCTTTTTCCTTATTGACTGTAGTAGGGGGTTCGATGGCCAGAGCAAAGAGGAGAGGAGATAGGGGGTACCCCTGCTTCATTCCATTCTTAATATAGAAAGGGTTAGAGTATTGTCCATTCACCTTAATACTTGCTGTAGGGTCCATATACAATGTCTGTCCCCAATATCTAAACCTCTCGCCAAGCTCCACTGCCTCTAATATACAGTATAGATAGGTCCAATCCACCCTGTCAAAGGCCTTCTCTGCATCTATGACAAGGAGGACTATGGGCAAACTTTAAATTGTTGTGCCATGTATTATGCTAAGTACTTTGGTAGCATTACCCCTTACCTCCCTGACAAACACAAAGTCTGCCTAATCAGGGTGGATTAGGCAAGGCAAGAAGTGTGAGGCCAACCTCTTTGCAAAGAGTTTTAGGGCAGTGTTTATCAAGGAAATTGGCCTGTAACTCCCACAATTATGAGAGTCTTTCCCTATTTTTAGAAGAACTGTGATTGAAGCACATAACATAGGAGGGAGTAGAACACTTCCAGAAAGCAGAGAATTAAACACATTGACAAAATGTACTGGTAATTGTGATTGACATTTTTATAATAGTATACTGTAAGATCATTATCACCACTTATTAGTTTTGATTGTTAACATATCTAGGATGTTAATTTATCTTTCTAAAGTTATATAACTAATATTGCAAGGTGTTGACTATTATTTTAAAGCTAAAACTTAGCAAAATTTGGTCTGCTGAGGTAACAAATGAAATACAAGTAACAGAATTTCAAATTTACACATGAAAATATTTCTAAAAAATAGAGCATTTTGACACTGTTGAAATGATTGTAATATCTGCAACATCTATCACAGCTGCTAGTTATATTTAATTTCTCAATATCAAACAATAAGGATGATGCACTAATAGTGTAAAGAAAATAGTTATATGCGTATCGCAAAGATAAGTAATAGTTTCCGATCAATATAAAAATTCATAGATACATGGAAAAGAAAAACAAATACAGAATAGCGCAGCCTGTATAATATTACTAAAACATTAAATACAAATATAAAGTGCAAAGAAAAAATATCATAAGTAGATAAAGTAACTATAAATATAGCAGAATGTGCAGGTAACTTATAAGCAATAGAGCTGTAGAGTCACACTACAGTAAAGGAATTTCTGGGGTAGCAATGGAGCCATTTTCAATGTAAAAAGAAAAGTTGTTGCCTAACAGTTCGTAACCCTTACTAACTTATTATTTTGCTAAACGTAGCTAACCCATAATTATCCTAACTTTAGCTAACTCTAACTTAAGCTAAGCCTTGTTCAAGAGACACTCCAGACCCCTAAAGCAGCTTGTTGAAGTGCTTTATGCATGAAGAATGTATCCTCTTTTTTAATATCACAAAAAGTGAAGAGTTCACTAGAAATTGGCACTTTTATAATATAACTTATTAATCAAACAACAGGTCCTATTACATCCTGTTTGTTTAGTTCAGTGGAACTAAGTTCAAGAAGCAGGCATTTGTTTAACGCACCTGTTTTGCCAACTGCATTGGGAACGCTGTGATTGGACAGCCACATAATGTCTGGACAGGGTTAGAAGGTAAAGGTTTGCAAAGGCTTAAGACATGAGATCTGCAGCTTTTGCAAGCTATTTTTAGATACAACCGGAAAAAAAAATACATAATTAAATGTCTGTATGTTTTCAGTGGGGTATATACGACAAGTCATTTTTTATGTATTTTGTATTTGGCTAGTAGAGTGTACCTTTAACTCTCCAAACTTAGTTAGCCTAAACCTTTGCTAACCCTAACTCTAGTTTAAGAATTGTCTGGTAACTCTTTGCTCAGGAGCATGTATAAATAAATGCTCTTTTCTTTAAATATGAAGAACACATTGTTCTGTGTGGTTATGGGACTAATAATAAACACACAATATCTCTCTCTCTCTCTCTATATATATATATATATATATATATATATATATATATATATATATATATATATATATATAGGAAACATGGGGGGATGGTTGCACTCACCTAAACATGCTTAAATGGGGTGCTGCTGGGGGCCATATTATACAATAAATACACAAGATCCAGCGCACTCTCCTATCTACTAAACAGCAACTTCAATGTTGACAGATTTTATTGGTTTGTATCCTTGGTTCTGCAGGTGAGTGCAACCATCCCCCCATGTTTCCTATATATATTTGGGAGTCTAGCCAACTCCTTGGTTCTGCACCCCTCCCTGTTACAGGTGCCTCATCTCAGGTCCCTATTTAGCCTTGTACTGCAGAGAGCCTCAGATGGAATTTTTTCCCAAGTAAGTGGTTAATCTCATAAGAGCAGACATTAGACTGTGAGAGTAGGACCTGCCAAAGATGGGGTACATTGACGTTGTGGCAGGCTTATGCAATGTATGATCATATAATGTAACTAAATCCCAATTCTTTTGCCTAGATTAGGTGTTTTTAAAAAAACTTTTACAAACCAATAAAATCTGTCAACATTGAAGTTGCTGTTTAGTAGATGGGAGAGTGCGCTGGATCTTGTGTATTTATTGTATAATATGGCCCCCAGCAGCACCCCATTTAAGCATGTTTAGGTGAGTGCAACCATCCCCCCATGTTTCCTATATATATTTGGGAGTCTAGCCAACTCCTTGGTTCTGCACCCCTCCCTGTTACAGGTGCCTCATCTCAGGTCCCTATTTAGCCTTGTACTGCAGAGAGCCTCAGATGGAATTTTTTCCCAAGTAAGTGGTTAATCTCATAAGAGCAGACATTAGACTGTGAGAGTAGGACCTGCCAAAGATGGGGTACATTGACGTTGTGGCAGGCTTATGCAATGTATGATCATATAATGTAACTAAATCCCCATTTTTTTGCCTAGATTAGGTGTTTTTAAAAAAACTTTTACAAACCAATAAAATCTGTCAACATTGAAGTTGCTGTTTAGTAGATAGGAGAGTGCGCTGGATCTTGTGTATTTATTGTATATGTATATATATATATATATATATATATATATAGAGAGAGAGAGAGATAGATATTGTGTGTTTATTATTAGTCCCATAACCACACAGAACAATGTGTTCTTCATATTTAAAGAAAAGAGCATTTATTTATACATGCTCCTGAGCAAAGAGTTACCAGACAATTCTTAAACTAGAGTTAGGGTTAGCAAAGGTTTAGGCTAACTAAGTTTGGAGAGTTAAAGGTACACTCTACTAGCCAAATACAAAATACATAAAAAATGACTTGTCGTATATACCCCACTGAAAACATACAGACATTTAATTATGTATTTTTTTTTCCGGTTGTATCTAAAAATAGCTTGCAAAAGCTGCAGATCTCTTGTCTCTTGTGGCCTTATAGCAGCATATATATATATATATATATATATATATATATATATATATACTGCTATAAGGCCACACATGCATAGCTTTAATCCAAAGCTCTTCTAGAACGAGTACGTAAAATTATTAAACCATTAATTTCAGAGGACCCCACACTCAAAGAAATATTTCCTGAACCCCCCATACTAGCATTCAAACAACCGCCCAACCTGAGACAGAGATTGGTCCACAGTAAATTGACCACAGAACATGAGCTCACACAGAATGGCACTGTACAATGCAACAAATCACTCTGCAAACTGTGTCAAAATACATGTGGCAATATGTACAAAGGATCCTTATACCAACAAGATATCCATCTACAAAATTCCAATCTATAAAATGTAAGCTTGTTTGAGCAGGGTCCTCTTCAACCTATTGTTCCTGTAAGTTTTCTTGTAATCGTCCTATTTATAGTTAAATTTCCCCCTCTCATAATATTGTAAAGTGCTATGGAATCTGTTGGCGCTATATAAATGGCAATAATAATAATAATCTGCTACAAAACTTCACGTATCCCATAAGTGGAGATTGTATCAATGTATGCCATCCACACTAGAGCTAGTCTTATAGCTCTGGAAAATATGAGCAGGACCATATAAACCTCTTACAAAATAGTACTTAATACCTGTTGGGATATACTACACAATTATTTGTGGTCTTTTTTTTTTTTCATACGGATCTCACGAATATCCCATGCCCATACCTTTTGAGGAATACTTCTCATGACAAGATTGTGATTGACATCTTATACAAAGTTTTATTTGAACTTTTTGCTGTATTTATCAGGCATAGACTCAATTGGACTTATTTTTTGGACTCCTGATTATTATTCATTATCTATATTTAAAAATGTTTTTGTTTTTTTATCTTGTATGTATTTTCTCTTATGTAATGTCTTGTATATGTGCTTATATAGTTTATAATCAGTTTTTTTTTTCACCTGTGGCACCGCCTCCCCCTTTTTTTGCATTTTCCACTCTATAGGGCCTGTGAGGGAACCCTATTCTTCAGGTGTGCTACCTTATATTTATCTCTGTAAGATCTAGTATATTAGTGCTGATCCTTTGTACATATTACTCCACCAAACATATCCATCTTTGATTTTAGAAATAATTATACTATCGATATAAACAATGTTTTTAACACGGAAGACACTATACCTACCCTCACCATACCCCCACCATAACAGAGACTTATAACCAACAAGATTTTTTATCTCACTTGCAAAATCTAAAATATCGGAAATCAAACTAAAATGGGAAATAGCCACACTAAAGAAATACATAGACGAACAGATAACCCCTAGAGACCTAAGATTTTTTAAACTCCCCACCTCAGACCAGGATGATAATCCATTCATGAAGGAATGGAACAATAAATTAGAACTATGCTCATTTGGTCAAATGGAAACCTTTATTTTAACAAAGAGCAAAACATTATCCGTGTTAGATGTTGAAATTAAGAACCTCCAAGATAAACTCCTACCATTCACTGAAACACAAAACTTTTTAAACAAAACTTTATCATAATACAAAACAAGATAGAGACAGTTGAAATGGATACAAAACACATAAAAGTCAAAAAATACTTTAGGGACAAAGATGATTATTCTAATGACCAAGTAAGAACTTTTCATCTTAACAATGAAAATAATACACCTCAGAAACTCTTTCACATCACAAACCTGGTTTTGATTATCATAATCAAAGCAGACAAGACGTCCACATCACTCGACAAAACACATATTATTCAGATTATCCATCACACCCTCCTTCTCACCCCCTGACCAGAATTTACCCTTAAAGAAATTTAAGGAATCCCTACCCAAGCCAACCTCACGTCCCATACCATAGAGACAACTACAAGCACTATAAATCACCCCCCAGTTATCACAACTCATCCCACTATATCACGAACCAACATGCCACATTACCCCCACATATAGGTTCACCAAATCTACTACCTATGTCCCAACTACACTTAGACAAGACACCTATAACTCCATTCCCAGACCCCAGAGACACAGATTCACTTACCAAAATTCCAATCATACAAATCACACAACATCCCCTATGCACCACCCAAATAGCTACTAAATACTATCTATTGATTTGAAAACTGATACTGATTTTTTTTTAAAGATCGCAAAACACAACAACCCATCTGTCCAAAAATCTTACCCGACAAGAGTAAGAAAGAGGAAGGAGAAGTGGAACAAGATTTTAAGAGAAAAAAGCTAGAGAGACATTAACCAATTCTAACGTTAACAGACATGGAATTTTTAATTTATCACAACATTTTTTAACTTCAACCCAAATTTCAGTTTTAAGTAAAGGTCTAAAATTTGCACCCACAAATCCTTTTAACCCATTCGAGGCATTTTTAGATATTAACAAGTTTGTGAGAAAAGCAAATTTATAAAGATTTTTTATTAGCAAATCTAATATATCGGACACCCCCAACAACACCTCAAACAACTCTACCTCAGACCCATGCACTACAAACAAACGTAAAGTAGTAAGTACCTTGCTGAAAAAAAGTTCCAATTTTTACCCATACAGTTTTAAGTCAGGCCCTTTAGACGTGTTTAAGTACTACACGATTTAGACAAAATCAAACAAAAGGAACCAAAAAAACAAAAATACAAATATCATATAACACGTCAAGAACAGAAATCAACAAAAGACGATAATATTATTATCAAAACAGCCCATAAAGGCAGAGACTTAGCTGTGCTTTCTAAAACCATATTTATCAATGAAGCACTAAGACAACTAAACAATCCAAATGTATATGGCAAACTATCTTCAGACCCCACCCAAACTATAAAAAACTCACTATCACTATTTTTATCTAAGGGTCTGGAACAAAAAATTCTCACAAAAGAAAGAGTTTGAATATTTAAACATACCCCATCCCAAAATCCTAGTAATCTACTTTTTACCCAAAATACATAAAGATGAAAAGAATGCTCCAGGTAGACTTATTGTCTCTGGGATAAATTCTATATTATCTAATCTGTCTGTATATATAGACATTTTACTACAGCCATCTGTCAAACTCATGAGGTCATACCTCAAAGACTCAATGACACTATTCCGCTTTTTAGAAAATGTTATATGGCATCCATATTTTATTTTAGTTACTTGTGATGTACAGTCTCTGTACACGATTATTTCCCATGATTAAGGGTGTGAAGCCATTTTTAATCAACTAACAGCAGATAATGTTCCTGAGAAACAAAATACATTTTATCATAGAATGTATTAACATCGTTTTACTAACAACTATTTGGGGTTTTTAGACTCTTTTAATATACAAAGACAATGTACAGCTATGGGAACTAGGTTTGCCCCCAGCTATGCAAATCTTTTTATAGATGGCTGGGAGTCAAAGGCTATTTGGGGGGACCATCCCTGAAATCAAACCTAGTTACCTATTTTAAATACATAGATGATCTGTTTTTTTATTTGGAAGGGGCCTGAAGATTCTCTTAAACTATTTCTTAATTATTCAGACATCAATAATAATGGCATAATTTTATCTTCAGAGTACAGCAAATAAAGATTTTGAAGAACAGTCTAAAACCCTCAAAGAACAATTCACCAGCAAAAATTATTCACTAGAAATCCAAAATAAAATACTAAATACTGTAAAATAAAAAGACATGAAGAATATTTTAGAAAATAAAACAAAGAATAAAAAAGATCCACCCTCTTTGCCAGTTATTTTTAACGTTAACAACAAAAGCTGGATAGTGAAAAAAATAATCAAGAAACACTGGCACATCTTAAAACAGGATGCAATTCTTAAAATGCACATGCCAGACAGTGTGATTTTTAGAAGAGCTACTAATTTTAGAACTATTCTTACCAAACACTATACAAAAACTATACAAAATATCCCCACTACCACTAATACATCATTTTTAACTAAATCTAAAGTTTTTTTTTAAATGTAACAGATGCATAGATTGCAGAACCATTGACCCACAAATCAAGTAAAAAACCATGCACTTAACTTCTAATAATACTAACACTTTATATCACATAAAATATCTAATATGTTGTAACTCAAAAAAAGATCATATACTTACTGGAGTGCCCTTGTGATCTCCAGTATGTAGGAATGACCACTAGATGCCTAAAAATTAGACTGGCAGAGCACTTGTCGGAACATCATCAAAGGTTACCATATCCACTCAGTCTTAAAGCATTTTACCAAACGTGATAAAAACCCCAACCATCTAAAATGTATTGGAATTCAAAAATGTAAAATGCCGTGGAGGGGAGGTGATTTAAAAAAAAAAAAACGTTTGCGTCAGAAAGAAATGTATTGGGTGTTCCTGTTAAAAACGCTTGACCCTGAAGGTTTAATTGTTGAGTTTGATATTTTTAACTTTTTATAAATTTGCATATTCTGTTTTGTTTATAATGTGTTACAAGTATACTAATGTTATTTTATTTAATTTTATTCTTACCCTATATTTACATATGCTCTTTTGATTCTTCATATGTATTTGTCTGTGACATTTGCAATTTACTGTGGCTTTTTTATATCTGTATTTATTTAAATTTTCTACTATCATATTTTAAAATGTACGCTAAAAAACCCTGGTCTGAGTAACCATATTTGCACTTGCTACTTGTAACATATATGTTTTATTCATTCATTCCCTCCTTCCACTTTCTTTCATTGCCCTCCCTAATATGGCTGACACATGTTTCATTGCCTTCCCTTATATGGCTGAAACATGTTCTATAATAAAGTTATAAAAAAAAGTGGTCACATGACCATGATGTCATTTTGGCACCAAAATCAAGTAATCTGAGTGCTATATAAAGCCAGTGTGTTCAGGTACATGTTTTTATCCACTTGAGAAAGCCCTAAGTGGAGAAACGCGTTGTGGTATTTTAATAGCTGTATTTTATTAAAGGTATTTTTGCCATATATATTGTATGGAGATTTTTGGAGTTGTTTAACATTACATATCCCTGCAACCACCATCAGTTTGGCATGTGGATGATAATGATCTGTTTGTGTCTCTGTCACCAATTACAACAGGTGTGTGTTATGAGTGTTATAAATACGGACTCGTTTACCCTGAGGTCACTTGTAAACATGTACATAGTAATTGTGTTTTTGGAAGCCTTGATAACCCCAAATACTTCAGAACCAGCCACCCATGCCCTAGCTAGCCCTGAAATTAGCTAGCCAAAACTAACCTTAAATAAATCTTACCATAGCTTATACTAACATGGCAACTTTAATAATCACACATTGTCTGGCAATATCCACTGGTGAAAGCCAGCAGTAATAAAACAAAGCAAATAGATTAGAGACAGAACAGAAATGCATATGTATTTTCCATTACATTTCATCTATTGCCATTACATATGCTAACTTGTTTTTATGATATAAAAAGAATCTAGAATATACTTCAGAAGCAAAATGTTAACATTTTTTTTTAATTTGATGTTTTCTTAAATAATAAAAACAATAAATACATAAATTAAAAAAAAGCACTACAGTGGTTAGAACCCTGTTTTTCTATTAGAAGTTAAAAACTAATACCTAGGGACACATTAAAGAGCAAAGAAAACATTTAAATGTCAGTCACTGGGAATGTATCTCTAGATGAGTTATATACCCACAACTGTTTTTCATGTCTTAAGAACAATTATAAGGAGTCAAAAGGAACCCAGTTCATAAAAGATCCGTTTAAGTAACAGGAATGACTAATGACATGGTAATCAATGTAATATCACACTAAAAACTCTTCCAGACAGCTAAGGGAATCTAGCAGTCAAATACGCAGCTAGGGAATGAAACACAACTGCAATATAAGAAGTATTGGTTTGCATTGTTAATTTGTAATCATGTGTCATTCAGTTCTTTAGTCGTTCCCATATACACAATAGCAATAGGCAAAGAGACAATAGCAAACAAATCTGATTGTGATAATTGCTAAGAATAATTAAATATCACAGTGTTGTTCAGTAACACAAATTAGCACAGACAATTTTACCTGAAAGCTTTAAATATTGCACATAACATGTAATAAAAAGAAAATAATTATAGATATTAAACATGCAGAGGCATACTAAATATTAAAACAACTAAAATATTTCATTTTTGATTTACTTAAATAGCAAGTAACTTAAGTCTATATATATATATATATATATATATATATATATATATATATATATATATAACTAAAAACTAGCTTGTATGTATAATCTACTCTGTGTACTTGAATTACACCTTGGATCAATTGTTCATATACAGTACGTGTACAAAGTCTTTGAAATTCTTTGTACTCTAGGCTCCAAAATATCTTTGCCGGGTGCTTAAAGCCAGGGCTCAATTTCCAGGAAGTTCGAATAGGGATAGGCTAGAACTCACAGTTTTGTAGTTAAACGTTCCTTACTTTATTAAAAAAATCCCCTGTCCCTGTCCAGTATTTTCCTCAGGATCATAGACAAATTAATGACATTAAAACATTTATAGCAAAGTAATTAGAATACATGTTCTTACCACCTGGATTGTGCACCCTTTGGGATATGCCCCTGTGGGCAGTGGGCATGCTGGAACGTCAGCTGTGTGGGCGCCGTGATTACGTGCCCTGTGTTGTCATGGTGACCTCAGTCACAAACCGTAACCAAGGAAACAAGTGCATATTAAGTGCTGGAAATCAATAAAAGTGCATATTATATACAAACAGCTACATTAAAGTGCCATAGTGCCTATACAGTACTGAATATATATATGGGAGTAATCAAACTATCGTACTAAAGACATAGTGATTACTATGCATGAATAGTTAGTGCCATGTATAATGTATGCCAGGTGGGGAGATATATGAGGATGATAGGAGAATAAAGTGATGTGAGCTGAATACAAATACATACAATGCCTAAATCACTAGTATAGCTGATGTGCTTAATAAAGTGGTAACCAGTGATAACAACTTCAGTTTTTGCATATACATTTTTAAAGTGACAGTGCTAAAAGTGAATGTAAAAATAAAACGAGTGAATATAAAGTGCTAAAGACATATGCTGCACATCTAAATGAACTATGCAAAAGTATATATGTTAATATGGCAAGATGCATATAATAATAACAGTGTGTACAAATGTACATTCCTAAAAATTAAAAACAAATGCAGCGAGGGTTTAGAGAAATGAATGATATGATAAGTTCTCGTTTAGTCCTTTAGGTGCCACCGTATCCAATTCAAATATCCAGAATGTCTCTCTGTTCAGCAAGATTTTCCACGATCCCCCCCATGGTTAGGTGGTGGTATGTCTATGGCGACACATTTAAGCAAAGATAATGGATGTTGATATTGTAAAAAGTGCTTTGCCGCGGTTTATCAGTGTGGCCATTCCTATAAGCAGTTCTTATGCTCGACCTATGGCCCCAAATCTATGCTTACATTTACATTCAAACGTATATAAACATATATTCGAATTCATTAAACATACCTTGCTGCAGAATGCAAGATGACGTGATTGACTATTTACTGAGGTTCTACAGTGAGTGCCTCGCAGAATCTGGGTACCCTTGGATACAGTATGTAATTGGTATAGTGCGAGGTGTTTGGGTTGACCCCTGTCCCTAAGTACAGGTGTACACAATGATGGTTTTGAAGGACACATTTTCAAAAAAAATTTCAACAGATAAATACACAGAGAGGAAACAAACTATCTTTATTATGCTAATGTGAATTGTTAACAATAAGAATGTATCTACTTGGGCTAGGTTTGAGATAGATAGATAGATAGATAGATAGATAGACAGATAGATTTTCACAAATGATAAAGTTCATGCCCAAATGTTCTCAAGAAACATCTCCAGATGGCCACCATAAAGTTTACTCCATTGTCACTGACAATAGTTTTTATTTGCTTGTTTGTTTTTAAATAACAGTTAAATGGTGGACACTTCCACTAATTTTGCTATGCATTCTATGACAATGTTTACCGTACTTCATTTGAAGCTGTCAGAAGAAAGAATTCAGCTGATTACGCCTATGAAAAATATCTTGACTCCAAGGTGAAAAATAGAGAAACATTTGCTCTGTAGGATATAATGAATTAATGACACAAATTGTTAATATAGAAAAATCTGTATAGAGTACAAGTGAGAAAAAAATGTGATAAACTTTAGCCTTTTGAAACTAAAGAATACAAGCTATTGTTTATTTCATTAGACAATAAAATATGGTATATGACAGTTCATTATCTGTGGAAATTAAAGTCAATTCTTTGTTGTAAAATGTGTCATTGTTTTATGGCTAAATACATATATTATGTAACATTTGTAGTTAAATGTATTTTATGTAATATTTAAATTAAATGTTAAACATATGTATTTTTATGAAAACCAAATGTGTAAGTACCTGAACAATTAAATTAAAGAAAATGATCTAGCTATCTATTAGGATTAGTTTAAAATGGGTTTAACAGTGATGATGCATCAAGATGAGGGTGTCAGGGCACCACGGGCGGCTGTAAGGGGAGGCTGCAATCCACTTGCAGCACTCACCCTCAGTCCCTCGCCGCCCGCGGTCTCCCCTTCCCCTACCTGTCAGCGAGCGGCGTCCTCTCTGCTCCAGGCGCCGCTCGCGTCCTCCTCCTCGCCTCCCAGCAGCAGCATGTATAACGCTGCACACTGGGAGCCCGCGCATTTATGCGAATGCCAGGGTCGGTCACGCGACCCGGCGTTAAAGACACAGTACCATAATCACAGTGGGAGGTGTAAATATCTCCCACGTGTGATTGTTAATTCTGATTGGAAGTTATCCAATCAGAATTAACCTTAGGATATATATATATACTTACCTTTTCTGTCTCTCAGTGCCCTGTTGTGGTCTTGTGATACCTGTATTGCAGTCTGCTCGTGTTTCTCTCTGGTTACCGATTATTTGGCTTGTTATTCCGATTTTCCCGTATTCTCCATTCCTTTGACCTCGGCTTGTTTCTTGTTCTCGTTTTTTCTGGCTCCCTTTACTTGGCTTGTCTCCTGACTATTCCTAGTGTGCTTAACCCGGCCATTCTAAGGACCAGTATAGCACCCTTTTCTTTCTGTGACCTGTTAGTGGGTTAGGTTCCCGAATCGTGACAGAGGATCTTTAAAATTAACCCAGTCAACTGCATGTGCATCTGCTTTGCTAACTTTTATATAACAAATTCAGGCTAGTTACTTTGTTTAGTAATGGAGCTTTGCCTGTATTGTCATGAGGATCATTTCTCAGATTGAAACTACAAAGGTAAGAGATATATGAGGAGGACAGTCCTAGAAACTGGACTTAAAGTCCTTGGACACTTTCCTGGAATATGAACAAATGCAATGCCAGTTAAGCCTCTTTACCCCATGGATGTTGATAAATGTTCATTGATTAGACTGGTTACTGGGCCCTTTGGAACTGGCAAAGTGGAGTGATTTGCCAGCTTGGAAAAACCCTTCCTATCCTGTTCTGACCCAAGTTGTATCCAAACTTTAAAGGGACACTCTAAGGACTGCCTTTCTAAGAAAAAAGTAGTGTTTACATTGCTTCCCGAAGCCTACTCTACTAGCTGTCACTCAGAAAGTCATTAGAAGGCGATTCCAGCTGCAGTCTTGCAATCTTTGTAGAACTAAAATTCAGTGTTTTTCCTCTTCTTATGAAGGTGCTTGAATACTCCCAACATTGAATGCTTTAATCAATACAACTCTTGTCAAGCATTCACACTAGCACCGATTGGCTGAGCTTATCAATAATGATGATCTATGACAGGGTGGAGCAGCAGCTACCATGAGACCAGGCTGGTAAAATATTTGATAAAATATTTTATAAATAAATAAAAAGGTAAGTAAATCTGCTTGACTGAATAGTTATTGGGAAGCTGTAATTCTAAATAGATAGTATAACACTTTAATGTTAGAAATACATATTTGTATTTCTGATATTAGGGTGATCCTTTAAAAATGTAAGATTTTCATAAAGAAACCAAGAAAGTTTTGGAGCTCAGCACCTGATTCACTTATTCATTTTACATCCATTGGAGGTAGTCCTCTATTATAAGCTTTAACTAATGCTGAATGTGTACTTCTCAATTGCCAGTGATATTTTGCCCCTTCCTTTTTCTGTCCTTCTCGTTAAAATGTTTGAGAGTTTATGTGGGTTATCCCAATCTGTTAAATAATCACACTTTATAATGTGTCTACAAATATCCTCTGGTGAAAGGCAGTAGTAGTAAGACAATGTAAATAGATTAGAGAGGGGAGTGGGTCAGACCAGGAGTGCATATACATTTAATCTTCTGCCATTACAAATTACAACAAGAGTTCCTCTAAGCTTTTGTCCATTCTCAGTGTTCTTATATTCTTTTGTTTAGTTGCACTAACTTGGCTCTCCCCAATTTAGATCCTGTGCTCACTGTGCCTAGAGGAGTATACGTTACACTTTGCTGATGAGGCCCAAAGGTAGCTATATCTCTCATGCAAAGAGAAATTGCCGTCATTTCGCCCTTATGGGTGGGATCAGTCTGATATGCCTTGGAATTAGATCTCTCTGTAATGCCACAACTCAGCAAAAACAATTTTGAGACCTGAGTGAGGATTTACCGAAATGCAAGCTACTGAGTTTCTCTAAGCTTTTGTCTGTTCTTAGAGTTCTCATATTCTCTGTTGTTTTTTTTCCCAGTGCATTGGCTTGGCTCTCCCCAAGTTAAAAAGGGTATTCCAGATGTTGACCCTATGCTCACTGTGCCTATACGGGTATAAGCTACACCTCGTCATCTACACTAACCCCAAAGAAGGCAGAAACAATTGTCCGGGGTTGCTGTATCTCTTGTGTAGAGAGAACTTGCTGGCATTTCAGTTATGGACTGCCCTTATGGGTGGGATTATTACTATATGTTTTGGAACTGGGTCTCTATGGGTCTGGCGCAAGTGAGCAAAAACATTTTTGCAACATCAGCGGGTATTTTTCTTATTCCATCCTAGCCCACGGATTTATTTTCCTTAATGTATTTAAGCATGCCATGTAATGTTAAATTACATGTCGCAAACCATGCTTACTAAGTTATTGCTTTATTTTGTATTGTTTTATGTATTGAATATATAAAAGTATAACATTTTGGCAATCACTAACCTATTCTTTATTAACAATGTTATAGTGGCAACCTGTATCTTTCTGAGTACCTCTTGATTAAAGAAAAAACGAGAGCAGCATAACCATTACAGTACACAGTAGTGGTTCAGGTGCCAGAAGTGCCATGCCATGCCATCCTTCTCACCCTCTCCACTCCCCACTCCCCCATTTTAAGTAGTCAAATCATTGTAAAACAGTTGACCTTACCTATGGTCTGCAAGGTACCACTCACCACCTCCACTAAAGCTGACAGAGAGCCAGAATGTCTTAGAGCTAAGCCTCTCGTTGCAGGGCTTAGCTCAGTGATGGTGAGTGATCAGCTGATGTTTTTAGACAATAAGAAGTCAAATTATTCTAAAACAATGTATTGTAGTGTTTATGGTGCTTGGACTGTACATTTAATAGAACAATGCTTGATTTCTTATATCATTCTTGTTTACTGGTCATTTGTTGTCTATTGTTATGTATTGTGGTGCCATGCAATGTTATTGCCCATAAAGATTTCTGGGGAAAGAAAAATAAGAAAATGTATATGTATGTTTTAAGTTGTGAATATGTAAAAGGCTTAAAAGTTCATAATTTCTGATTTTAAAATGTTTTTTTATAAAAAAAAATACTGCAAAACATAACCTATTTCAAAGCATACAGTGCTGCAAAGTCAATCGGTTAAAGAAGAGGCATTGTTAAATAATAAACAAATAATCAAATACTATTCACAAAGTTGGCAGGTTAGCCACTTTTAATTACTTGTATTATCAATGTTGACACCTTGCCAAATATTTTCTTCACTTAATACAATTCTCTCAGGAAATAGTTATGTCAAACTAGGACTCATTACTATAAACTTTGGTTCAATATATTGACATTTTTACCTCCTTCTGGTATAATTAGAATATAGATATAATGTTGAACCTGCATAGTAAGTGTCAGCTTTTAAAATCATAGTAGTACTGGAAGAACAATGAAAGTTATTGCAACCATTGAGACAGCTGGAGGAATTATCTTATAGTAAATAATTGTAGATTATGCTAGCTTTCGTGTACCTGTAATCTTAATTGTATTAATGACAGGAGGCTTTGTATTTGCTTAAGACTTTCTTTACTTAAGCTTCACAGCAGCACTTTTTTACTTAGTACCAGGGTAACCAATCAGAAAAAAAGATAAGGTATAAAAGTCCCTCCCTGTGATGTCACTTCCACTTTCTAGCTGCTAACAAATAGGAACAGGAAACTGAAGAAGAACCAGATGAGGGATTCAGAATGCCAGACGAGAAAGTTGATGTTTGAGAGGGAAACAGGAACGTAAACATGTCTTCTTGAAGAGCTGAGTTGATGCTTGAGGTGGAACAGCAACTAGACTTGTCTTCTTGAGGGAGTTTTACGCTGAAACGAGAGAGCAGAGTCGAAACCAAGGTTTAATCCGTGAATTGGACTTCTAAAATTATGACATCCAGTTGTTATAAATCATATATTATAGCCCACTTCCAACATAGAGTTATTCTATCCACCCATAGAGAGTAACCCCTTGCCCCCATGGTAGTAAGACATAGCGTATTTACTCTTGTCCTAGATTAACTTACCTACAGAGGCGACCCTAGGGGGGGAAAACGAGAGTGAAGGGTGGGAAATACTCGCCTCCTGTCATTAATAAAATTAAGATTATAGGTACACTAAAGCTAGCATAATCTACAATTTTATAACATGACAGGAGGCTTTGTATTTGCTGTTTTAACGCTCCTCAAGAAGGGGTAAGGAAGCGTGCACAGCCGGACGAAAATAGAAGTTGCGGAACGTCTGCTCCTGTGACCAGTCTGCTGAGTGAAGAATGTCTCGAAGCGAGGCTTCCGCGTTGAGTGCTCCCGATGCTGCCGCTCCCCTGATGGAGTGGGCTCTGAAGGAGGCTTCAATCATGGCCAGGGAGAGCAACCATCTAACCCATCGGGCAAGGGTTGTGGTTGACACCGGATTATGAGGTCGGACGGATGAGACCAATAGTTGGCTGGAGAAGATTGAACGGAGAGAGGAAGTGGGTAATAAATAACGGGAGAGAAGTGAAACCACACACAATTTCAGATGGTTAGGGAAGTACGGGTAAAATACTGAAAAGGAGTTTGATTTTGTCCGTCTGGACACGGAAAAAGTGACACCTTCTGGGGAAAAGTTGATAGCGTCATGGTCAAATGCTCGAACATCCAATACCCGTCAGAAGGACACCAAGCAAAGTAACAGGGTGAATTTTGCACGGAGGGATAGATCCTTGTTGTTCGGCCAAGTTTCCAGGAAGCGAATCATGACATTAACGTCCCAAAGATGGGAGTATTTGGGTGTTGGGGGGCGAGCCAGTTTAATGCCCCACAATAGTCTACAAGCCAGCGGGTCCTGGCCCACTGGAGTTCCGTCTAGAGGAACATGGGCTGCCGAGATGGCTGACCGGGCAACGTTGATGGATCGGTAGGATCGGCCTAGGTCAAATAGATGAGAGAGGAAATTCAATATGAATTGTCAAGGGGCCGTAATGGGATCGGTATGTCGTTCCAGGCACCAATTGCACCAAGTACTCCAGGAGGAAAGGTAGCATCTTCTGGTTCCAGGGGCCCACAAATCCCAAAGGAGTTCCTTAGCTCTCTGCGATAGTTCTCCGAAATGCCAGGTTCCCCTGAAAGAGTCCAAGCTACTAGGTGGAGGTGGCCTTGCAGTATCATTGGATGAGGGTTCCCTTGAGGGTCCTCTAGGAGATTGGGCCATGGAGGCAGAAGGAGAGGATGTTGGCAGGAGAGGTCCAGAAGATCCGGAAACCATTGTTGGCCCTGCCAGAGTGGGGTGAGTAGTACCAGCGTGACCTGTTGTCTGCGAATCTGAAGAAGGATTCTGGAAATCATCGCAAATGGAGGGAAGGCATAGGCTCCTGTTGTCGGCCACCTCTGAAGGAAGGCATCTACTGCTGAGCATTCTGGGTCTGGAAGCCAGCGGAAGAACTGTGGGACTTGAAAATTCGTCCGGGAGGCGAATAGATCCAGAATAAACGGGTCCCTGAGTTTGGAGATGTGGAGAAAAACTGTTCTGTGTAGGCGCCAGTCGCTGCTGTCTCTCCAATGTCGGGAGAACCAATCCGCGGTAATGTTAGTCTCCCCTGGAAGATATTCTGCCCGAAGTGTGATGTTGCGTTGGAAGCAAAATTCGTAGATGTCCTTTGTCACTTCGGAGAGGATGCAAGATCTGGCCCCGCCCAATTTGTTGATGTATTGGACAGCTAAGATATTGTCCATCCGAAGGAGAATACAGCAGTTTGAGAGATGATTGGTCAAACTGTGAATTGCAAACGAGCCTGCGATTAACTCCAGACAATTGATGTGGAGAAAGTGTTCTGTGGTCGTCCATGGTCCTCCGGTGGAGGTTGTATGACAGGTTGCGCCCCAGCCCAGTGATGATTTCTCTTGGTTGATGACAAATCCCAAGGATTCGATCAATAAAGATGTATAGTTCGTCTGTGAACGCAGTCTGGATACGTCTTCGCAGAGTAGCAAGAGGTCGTCGAGGTAGATTAAGCAACGAATGCCCCTTTCTCGAAGATGTGCGGTGACTGGCTGGAGCAGTTTGGTGAAGCACCACGGGGCGGAACTCAGGCCGAATGGAAGGCAGGTGAATTGGAAAATCCGGTGGTGCCAATGAAAGCGGAGAAAACGCCGTCTGGATGGGTGTACTGGTACCGAGAGGTAAGCATCCTTGAGGTCGAGAAGGGTGAACCAATCGCCTGGTCGGAGAATGTCTCTGAGGAGATGTATCCCTTCCATTTTGAAATGTCTGTAAATCACGAAGGAATTCAGTTGGCGAAGGTTGATTACCGGGCGGAATTCCCCTGATTTATTTTTGACCAAGAAGATGGAGCTGTGGAAACATTTGTCAAGTGGAGCGAGTTGAATCGCTCCTTTTATTAATAGAGAACGTAGTTCTGAATCGAGGAGAAGACTCTGAGATTTTGACATTGTTGGATAGTGAGGATAACCTGTTTGAGAAGGAAGAGTGAAACTCTATGGAATAACCCTGAACTGTGTTTAGAACCCAGGTATCTGAAGACAGCATCTTCCACATGTCTACACAATGCGACAATCTGCCTGCATGATAAACAGTAGAAAGGTGAAAGGTAGGAAATCTCACCTGTTGGGTATCTGTTGCGTCCACGGGCTCTGTATCCTCTTCCTCTATCTGCCCTTTGGGTGTAAAAGCCCCTTGATTGATGGTTGGGGAAGAACGATGAAGTGGGGGTTCTCTGGCGTTACCAAAGAGTTGAATTTAGATGAGGAAAAATATAATATCAGTAGTCAGGAAAGTTTAGGAAATAGGTAAATAAAATAAGAAATACAATAAATAAATAAGACCCATAAGGGAAAAGATATAGGAGAATATATAGATAAATAAATATGAATGAAAACAGATAATAGATAAATTAATACGTAAACCAAAGAAACCCACAGAAAGTAGGAGACAGTGGCACTCTGACCTGTACTGGTGTGAAGCAGCAAAGGAAGAGGAAGTGACATCACAGGGAGGGACTTTTATACCTTGTTATCTTTTTTTTCTGATTGGTTACCCTGTTACTAAGTAAAAAAAAGTGCTGCTGTGAAGCTTAAGTAAAGAAGGTCTTAAGCAAATACGAAGCCTCCTGTCATGTTGTAAAATTTCATTCTAAAACAGGTTTATGAGTTACTAGAACAAAATTTAGATCTCTTTAAATAATTTACCACTTCTTTGCCGTGGACTTCTATGTAATTTAGCAATCTCTGGTTTCGTCTGTAACCTTTGCTGCATTGGGTAGCCCAATTGAACAACACAAAAACACAAATGCAGGATCAAAAGAACTACAATTTATTTGTCTCACTCATCAGTATATGAAATGAGCGTTATATCATTGGATATAATGTTGGATCATCCAATAGGGTACTAACACATACATTATTGTAGCGTAATAGAAATAGGGAGGAGGAGGGATAAAGAGAGACACACACATTCTTGCAGTTTACAGGATATAGGGGGAAGGTAAAAAAAGTACTTACAGATGAACACTGCCATACAAAGAAAGGATACTAATGTATAAGAATATACAGCCAATACCCTATCTACAGTGAACAGAACTTAGCTTGTTAAACTAGGGGCCTATTCACTAACATGTAGTTAGAGCATAAAAATAATCACATTTCATTATGTCAAAATCAGAACACTTAAAATATAGTCTGTAACATTAGATCATGGTCTTCTTAATGGTCATAAATAAATTGGAAACTAGCTGTACCTTTGAGTAAGCGTAAGCAAGCAATGAAATGCGTAAACATCTTCTAACCCCATGTGACTGTAGCTTTTTATGAAAGTTTTTTTGCTTGCTTTGCTTAATTTCTGAAGCATTTCCCTTTTTTACGTCTTACTTTCTTTAAGGGACTCTACAGGCACCCAGACCAGTTCATCTCAATGGTCTTAGAGAGGCATCTAACTGCTGTACATTTACACTAGCATTGCATTAGCTGAGATCATTAATATATATGACCTCAGACAAAAAGACAGAACTTCCTGATTAAACCAGAGCTGCTAGGTGACTATGGCACTATATCATTAGGCATACACATTTGTATTCCTAACACTACAATCTTCCTTTAAAGGACAACTGTCATTAAAAACAGCATTGAAAACATTAAGTGATATTTCATTATGTTATGCAGTAAAGTCGGGAAAGAGTGATGACAGAGTGATGTCATGTCAGTCGATGTGATCTATTTGGATTTTGCCAAGGCATTTGATACAATTCCACACAATAAATTAGTGTTCAAACTCAAAGAAATCTGTCTAGATGAAAATGGTTGTTCTTGGGTAGAACATTGGCTTAAAAATAGAGTTGTCATTAGTGGTAAATTTTCAAAATGGACAGAGGTGGCAAATGGTGAAGCCCAGGGTTCTGTTCTGGGACCCCTTCTACTTAACATGTTTATAAATGATCTTGAAAAAAAACATTGAAAGTCATGTTTTAGTGTTTGCAGATGGCACAAAACTCTGTAAAGTAATACAATGTGAGCAAGATATTACTTTGCTGCAGAGGGATTTAGATAGACTGGGGGACTGGGCAATCAAATGGTAGATGGAATGTAATGTTGAAAAATGCAAAGTTATGCACAAGCAACGTATACCCTTAATGGAAGCGAATTAGGGATAACAACACACGAAAAGGACTTTGGAATTGTTATCAACAGCAAAAATCAAATGTGAAGAAGGCTAAACTTGATGGACGCAAGTCTCTTTTCAACTATGTAACTATGTTATCACTTAATGTACAAGTTAAAGCAAAGCAGACTACTGAGATCTAAGCACTTAACATTTTCACTTTTTTCAAGACAGTTGTAGGGATGTGCATGGGCACAAAATTCGGTTTGGCCCTTCCGAAATTCGGGACTTCGGCAATTCAGGATTTCAGCAAATTGGCACTTCAGTAATTCAGAAATTTGGAAATTCGGCAATTCGGTTCAGTTCGGCACTTCGGGAATTTGGCAATTTGAGACGTCGGCAATTCATAACACTACCCCTAACCCTACCCCATAACCCTAACCCTACCCCTACCCCTTACGCTACCACTAAACCTGCCCCTACCCCTTACCCTTACCCTAACCCTAACCCATAACCCATAACCCTAGTTAGGTTAGGGGTAGGGTTAGAATCCTGTCATCATTCCCTTATCTTTACCTCCCTCTCCTGTTTTGCCACTTTTCAGAAATTCCGAAGCACTTTGACACTTCCGAAATTCGGCACTTCGGCAATTCTGGAGTTCAGCAATTCGGGACTTCTCCAATTTGGTTCAGTTCGGCACTTCCGAAATTCGGCAATTCGGACATTCGGAAATTCGGAAGCATCCGAATTCCGAATTGCCGAAATTCATCCGAATTGCACATGTCTAGACAGTTGTTCTTTAAATAGTCCTCACAATGGACATAACAATTGTGTTGCCTATATATTGTGCTGTCAGAAAAAAAATAGGTCAAAATCTATATATTCTAAAAAATTACAATGAAATGAAACTCAGCAAAATGATTGCATGCTAAAGAAATGGAAAGATAAAGATAATTTGTGACCTCAATTATTATTATTGTTATTAATATTGACATGTATATAGAGAGGTCACGAACATAACATTTTCTGTTCGCGAATGGCGAACGCGAATTTCCACAAATGTCCGCGAACGGGCGAACCGGGCGAACCGCCATAGACTTCAATAGGCAGGCGAATTTTAAAACCCACAGGGACTCTTTCTGGCCACAATAGTGATGGAAAAGTTGTTTCAAGGGGACTAACACCTGGACTGTGGCATGCCAGAGGGGGATCCATGGCAAAACTCCCATGGAAAATTACATAGTTGATGCAGAGTCTGGTTTTAATTCATAAAGGGTATAAATCACCTAACATCCCTAAATTGTTTGGAATAACGTGCTTTAAAACATCAGGTATGATGTTGTATCGATCAGGTAGTGTAAGGGTTACGCCCGCTTCACAGTGACAGACCAAACTCCCCGCAAACCGCCGGGGCCGCATGTCAAGGGGTCCATCGGGTGGCCCATGCTGTCAGGGCCACCTGATGGACATGGATTGTAAGGGGGCCCGGTCTGCGCTGGGCGCTTTAAGAGCGCGACCGGGCCCCCTGTGATGACATCACACGCTGGGAGGAAGTGACCGCACGTCACTCCTCCCAGCATACTGACAGCCCGCGCGGGAGGAAACTGAAAGGAGGAGGGAGTCAGAGTGGGAACTCTGACTCCCATCAGGCTGAGCCATCACTGGACCCACACATGGTAGGAAACATTTTGTGTATATGTGTCTGTGTGTATTTATGTCTGTGTCTCTGTGTGTGTATCCATATGTGTGTCTGTGTCTCTGTGTGTATGTCTGTCTGTGTGTGTGTGTGTGTGTGTGTATCTGTATGCATGTCTGTGTATGTATGATTGTGTGTCTGTGTCTCTGTGTGTGTGTGTGTGTTTCTGTATGTCTGTGTATGTGTGTGTGTCTATGTATGTGTCTGCGTGTGTGTCTCTGTATGTATGTGTCTGCATGTGTGTATGTATATATGTGTCTCTGAGTGTGTGTATCCATATGTGTGTCTGTGTCTCTGTGTGTATGTCTGTCTGTCTCTGTGTGTGTGTGTATCTGTATGTATGTCTGTGTATGTATGATTGTGTGTCTGTCTCTGTGTGTGTGTGTCTGTTTCTGTATGTCTGTGTATGTGTGTGTGTCTATGTATGTGTCTGCGTGTGTGTCTCTGTATGTATGTGTCTGCATGTGTGTATGTATGTATGTGTCTGTCGGGGGTATGTGTTTGTGTCTGTATGTATGTTTCGGGGGGGAGGGGCCCACAGTCAGGGGGGAGAGGTTCACGGTAGGGGGGGGCCCACGGATCAGTTTCGCACCGGGGCCCCATAGAGTGTGTGTACGCCACTGAGCAAGACGCAGCAGCAGAAGAGGACTCAGCCGAGGAGGTTATGGAAGAGGATGGAGTAGGAGGAGTAGAGGAGGTGGCAGCAGGCCTGCCTGCAAGTTGAGGCTGGTGTCACCAACTCCTCTGCAGAGCCACGCATTCCATGCTTGGCAGCCGTCTGCAGGTTTACCCAATGCGCAGTGTAGGTGATATACCTGCCCTAACCATGCTTTGCAGACCAGGTATCAGTGGTCAGATGGACCCTTGCCCCAACACTGTGTGCCAGACATGCCATTACTTCCTTTTGCACAATCGAGTACAGGTTGGGGATTGCCTTTTGTGAAATGAAATTTCGTCCAGGTACCTTCCACTGCGGTGTCCCAATAGCTACAAATTTTTGGAATGCCTCAGACTCCACCAGCTTGTATGGTAAAAGCTGGCGGGCTAAGAGTTCAGACAAGCCAGCTGTCAGATGCCGGGCAAGGGGGTGACTTTGTGACATTGGCTTCTTACGCTCAAACATGTCCTCGACAGACACCTGACTGTGGGCAGATGAGCAGGAACTGCTCAAGACGAGTGACGGAGTGGCGGATGGTTGAGAGGGGGCAAGGAGGACAGCAGTGGTTGAAGTGGCTGAAGATGCTGGACCAGGAGGAGGATGGCGGCTTTGAGTTTGTGTGCTGCTTGTACTCATGTGTTGATCCAATTGGCGTTTGTGATGTGCGATCATGTGCCTTCGCAAAGCAGTTGTACCTAGGTGGGTGTTGGACTTCCCACGTTTCTTTTGGCACAGGTTGCAAATAGCATCGCTGTTGTTAGAGGCAGACACACACATTCTGGTGGTGGCAACAGCATGCGTTGATTGGCGTGCTGTCTGGCTGACCCCGGGTGCCAATGCATGCTGTCTGACTGTGCCACTAGCTCCTTGCGACGACCTCCCCCTGCTTCCAACTCGTCTCCTCCTCCTCCTCTCTGTCTCCCCATCTGAGCTTTCCCCTTGTTCTCATTCTCTTCTAGTGGGCACCCACGTGACATCCACGGACGCATCGTCATCATCAACCGCTTCACTTGTATCTGACAACTCAGCAAAGGAAGCAGCAGCGGGTACAACATTATCATCATCACACCGTATGTCCATGTGCGTAATGCTGCCTGACTGAGACATATCCCTGTTATCTACATCCTCTGGCAATAATGGTTGCGCATCACTCATTTCTTCCAACTGATGTGTAAATAACTCCTCTGACAGATCAAGTGAAGCAGCTGTGGTGCTAGTGTTGGTGGTGGTGGCAGGCGGGCGAGTGGTAACTTGAGAGGTGCCCAAAGCTAAGCTGGAAGAGGATGGTGCATCAAGGTTCTGAGCGGAAGCTGTAGAAGATTGGGTGTCCTGTGTTAGCCAGTCAACTATGTCCTCAGAACTTTTTGAGTTCAGGGTACGTGGCCTCTGAACACTGGGCATTATTCTAGGGCCAAAGGGAATCACAGCACCACGACCATGACGGCCCCTGTGGGGTGGCCTGCCTCTGCCTGTCATTTTTTTTTCGATTAGTGGTACTATGCGTGCAAGCTACTGTGACAACAGATATGAGTGGCACTGTGCACTGGCAGAAGTTGGCAGAGTAGACACTGTAGGCCTGACACACACGCTTACAGACAACTAACTGCTATTCAATCCATTACAGTCAAAATTGTATATATATGTTTTTTTTTAATGTACACTACTGTTACACCAGATATGAGTTGCACTGGTATGACACTGTGTCCTGGCAGGCCCTGAAACGCACACGTGTGAAGGAAACTGACTGCTATTATTTCACAGTCAAAAAAGTTTTTTTTTTTAAATGCAAGCTATTGTGACACCAGATATGAGTGGTGGCACTGGGCAAGTGGGCACAGTATACGCTGTGAGCCTGACACACACGCTGGCAGGAAGGCAACTGCAATTAGATTACACAGAAAAAAAAACAGACTGATTCTAGCCCTAAAAAGGGCTTTTTGGGGTGCTGTCCTTACAGCAGAGATCAGATGAGTCCTTCAGGACTGTAGTGGACACTGAATACACTAGCCTAGCTATCGATTTCCCTATTAAATCAGCAGCAGCTACACTGTCCCTCCTCTCACTAAGAATGCAGCTTCCGAATGAATCTAAAATGGATGCTGTCCAGGAGGTGGGAGGGTCTGGGAGAGAGGGTCTTCTGCTGATTGGCTGGAATATGTGTAACGCTCAATTGTTGATAAGATGGAAACAACTGCAGATTTCTGAGGTTGATAATGTTTATTACTTTAAATAAAAAAGATAATCAAATTGAACTGTCTCTTTAATTCCTGGCAGGTTATAACCAGCAGCGGTGTTTGAAGTTGTTTTAGGATAAGGTAAATTTAACACAACCAGCGAGAAGTTCCAAATTAGGATGCAGATAATTAATAAGTAGGTGTTGGAAACAAGATTATGAGTTGATGTGGAGCAGATAGCGAACCACTTAGATTTAGGATGGTTATATATTAAGTTTGAGCCAATCTGGTTTACTTAACTTATGAAGGAGTGATAATCCAAATTGGTGATGGAGATTCCACAGAGAATCGAGGTTGCAGCAGGCAAGAGAATATCCAAAAACAGTCCGAGGTCGTAGGAGAGGAGAAGGAGGGTAAATGATTAAACAGTCCGGGTCCGATACACAGTAGAAGTAAATATTCAGTTTGAAGTTCGCGGGAGCTTTCGAGTTGATCCAGCACTGTGGTGTTGACGCGGACTCTCTATGAACCCTGGGAACAACCACGTCATAGGAGGGGGAGTGGCCGCGCTCCGAGAACCCGGAAGTCCACGGTTAGCGAATGCCGGAAGGTCTGACAGAACCCCCCTCATAAGAAGCAGCCACCGGATGCTGTCAACGAGGTCTGGATGGGTAGCGAGCATGGTACGCGTTGATAAGTCGACGAGCATGCACCGCGGAGGACGACACCCATGAGTCTTCGTCAACTCCGTAGCCCTTCCACCGGACAAGATATTGTAAGGAACCACGATGGATTCGTGAGTCGAGAATCCTCTGAACCTCGTATTCCTCTTCACCTTGTACCAGAATGGGATCAGGAGTGGTATGAACATCCCTCATGAAAGGGTCGGAGTGGTGTGGTTTAAGCAACGACACATGGAAGACTGGATGCAGTTTCATGGTAGGTGGAAGTTTCAATCTAACCACGTTTTCGTTGATGAGTGACAATATACGAAAAGGGCCAAGGAAGAGTGAACTTAGTTTCTTTGAGGGACGGTTGGTAACAATGTTTTTTGAAGAGAGCCATACTAGATCACCAACCTTGTAAGTAGGGGAAGGTCGTCTACCAGTATCGAAAAACTTTTTCTGAGCAGATGATGCATTTTTAAGGTTATCACGTAACCTGAGGAAGAGGGCAGACATGAACGAGTTATGGTTGGAGACGTATGGATTAGAAGAAGGAAGTCCTTGATCGGGGAATGAAGAAGGATGGAATCCAAAATTTGAGAAAAATGGAGTCATTTTGCTACTAGTGTGTACCGAGTTGTTGTATGAGAACTCTGCCATTGGTAACCACGTGATCCAATCATCTTGTAAATGAGAGCAATAACACCGCAAGTATTGTTCAAGACATTGGTTAACTCTCTCTGTTTGTCCGTTGGTTTGAGGATGATAGGCTGAAGATAATTTACGTTGAATGTTGAGGGAGGAACACATCTCATTCCAGAATTTGGAGGTGAACTGTGTTCCTCTGTCTGATATGATTTCTTCAGGAAGACCATGGAGTTTCACGATGTTGTTGATGAATACTTTTGCAAGTTCAGATGAAGAGGGTAATTTCTTTAAAGGAATAAAATGGGACATCTTGGTGAAACGGTCTACCACCACCAGAATGGTGGTATGATGTTGCGAAGGAGGGAGTTCTACCAAGAAATCCATTGAGATGGACTGCCAAGGTCTTTCTGGAACAGGTAGGCTCAGTAATTGACCGAATGGTGGATGATGGTCAGATTTTGATCTCAGACAGGTTGGGCAGTTTTTGACATAAGATTCTATGGTTCTGTCCTGGCGAGGCCACCAGTAATATCTTTTAGACAGCTCCAGGGTTTTTCTTGTACCAGGATGACCAGCCAGAGGGGAATCATGAATCAAGGAGAGTATTTTATTCCTAAGCAAGGGAGGAATGTATAACCTGTCTTTGAAGTAGTACAACCCGTCCTTTTTTGATAGATTGTCTTGTTTGGGAAGTTCAAGATCTTCTTCTTTAAGATGTTTAATATCATCAGTTAATGACGAAATAATACCTATGATTTTAGGAGGTTGAGTTTCGTTTACAGGAAGATCTTGGTGAATTCTGGACAGCGCATCTGCCTTTTTATTTCTGGATCCAGGTCTGTAGATGATTTGAAAATTGAAACGGGAAAAGAAAAGATTCCAGCGTACTTGTCTGGCAGAGAGTGTTTTGTTGGAATGAAGATATTCAAGGTTCCTGTGGTCGGTATAAACAATTACAGGAGTGCGTGTGTCTTCAAGTATGTGACGCCAGTTTTCGAATGCAGCTTTAATACTTAATAATTCTTTTTCTCCTACAGGATAATTTCGTTCAGCAGGAGACAAAGATCGTGAAAAAAAAGCTACTGGATGGAGAGGATCTTGAGGCGTTTGGTGTTGAGAGAGGACAGCCCCGATAGCTGTATCAGAAGCATCCGTTTCCATGACGTAGAGAAAAGCAGGATTAGGTAGTTGAAGAATGGGAGCACTTGTGAATCTCCGTTTTAATTCATCAAAGGCTGCTTGAGCCTCTTCGTTCCAAGCAAAGGACCGTTTACTGCTATTGAGCAGGTTGAGGGGATGAGCAACTTTAGAGTAATTTTTAATGAACTTCCTATAGAAGTTGGCAAATCCCAAAAAACGTTGTAAGTCTTTAGTATTAGTAGGAGTAGACCAGTTGACAATGCAATCTATTTTGGAGGTATCCATACTTATTGAATGAGGGGAGATAACATATCCCAAAAAAGTGATTTCATTGACTTCAAATATACATTTTTCTGGTTTTGCGTATAATTTGTGTGTTCTTAATCTGGATAATACCCATCTCACGTGTTTTCTGTGTTCTTCAAGGTTGTTGGAGTAGATGAGAATATCATCTAAGTAAATGATGACACAAACGTCTAGGAGATCTCGGAAGATATCGTTGATGAAATGCTGAAAGGTTGCAGGGGCGTTACATAGCCCGAAGGGCATGACAAGATATTCGTAAAGACCATATCGGGTTCTGAACGCCGTTTTCCATTCATCATTGGCCTTGATTCTAACAAGGTTATATGCCCCACGAAGGTCAAGTTTAGTGTAGATGGTAGCTGTTCTTAATCTTTCAATCAACTCATTGATCAGGGGAAGAGGGTAACGATTCTTAATAGTTATTTTATTTAAAGACCTGTAATCGATGATGGGGCGTATAGTCTGGTCCTTGTTTCTCACAAAAAACATGCTGGAAGCGGCTGGTGAACAGGAAGGTCTAATGAACCCCTTCCGGAGGTTTTCATCTAGGTATTCCTTGAGGGTTTTTAGCTCTGATTCAGAGAGGGGATAAATATGTCCAAAAGGGATAGGAGCACCAGGAACAAGGTCAATCGGACAATCATAGGGTCGATGAGGAGGAAGTGTCTCTGCTTCCTTTTTACTGAACACATCAGCGAACTCCGAATAGCTGGAAGGTATAGTGGATTCCCTAGTAACATGCAAAATGGGGATGTGTTGTAGACATGTTTTCTGGCAATATGCAGAGTTAAACGTGAGAGAGAAAGGAGCCCAGGTAATAAGTGGGTTGTGAGTCCGTAACCAGTCTATCCCTAATATTATAGGATAAAGAGGAGAATTTATGACATCAAAAACAAGAAATTCAGAATGGACATAATTAGTAGTAGTCCTTAAAGGGACAGTTTCAAGGCGAATGGGCCCCGAGGAGATTAAGGAGCCATCAATAACTCTGACAGAGACGGAATTACGTTTTTGAACACAAGGAATTTTATTTTTTGTAACAAAGGATGAGTCCAGGAACACCCCATTAGCACCGGAATCAATAATGGCCTTAGTCGTAATTCTTTCTTTGTCCCACTGTAATATGAGAGAGACAGAGGAGAAATGAGAGGTTGGTTTAGAAGGAAGTACACTCATTATAGTCTTGGTAGAACCACGCTTACCGCCTCTTGGACGTTTCAATAGGGGACAGTCTGGGACCACATGTTCTTGCGAAGCACAGTACATGCAGAGGTTCAGTTGTCTTCTTCTGGTTCTCTCTTCTGGAGTAAGAGGACTTCTCACAACCCCTATTTCCATAGGTTCAGCGGGAGTTATAGGTTTCTCCGGTGCCTTTGAAGAGGTGAAGGGTTTTTTCCATAGAGAGCTAGTGAGTGATTTCTCAGCTTTTCTTTCCCTAAGTCTTCTGTCGATACTGATTGACAGTTGAATAAGTGTATTTAGTGTAGTAGGTAGTTCAGTTCTGGAGAGCTCATCTTTGACAGCTTCAGATAACCCAATACGGAACTGGTTACGTAGAGTTATGTCATTCCACTGAGTTTCAGGTGCCCATCGTTTGAATTCAGCAATGTAATCTTCAACAGGCCGGTTTCTTTGCTGCAGTGTTCTAATGGTTAAATCTGCAGTCGCTTGTTTGTTTGGGTCTTCGTAAAGGAGAGACATGGCTTCAAAGAATTCATCCAGAGAATCCAATATGGGATCATCATTCTCAAGAAAGGAATGAGCCCAGGCCATGGGTTCACCTCTCAAAAATGAAATAACAGAACAAACTTTAGATCTTTCTGTGGGATATGATCGGGGTTTTAATGCAATCAACAACTTGCAGGAATTGATGAACTCTCGGTATTGGGACCTGTCTCCAGAGAATTTTTCGGGGTTGGAGACAGCAGGGTCACTAGCCGAGTGTGTAACTGTGTGCGGAGTATGGGTTTGCAAGTCCCTTACATAAGTAAGGATTCTTTCATTGGTGATCTGTAGATCTTGCATGCCTTGAGTGAGAGTATCCACCCTTTGGTTTAATCTGGTGATTTCAGAAGTGAGATCTGCTGTATCCATTAATTTGGCTGGATCAATCTGTAACGCTCAATTGTTGATAAGATGGAAACAACTGCAGATTTCTGAGGTTGATAATGTTTATTACTTTAAATAAAAAAGATAATCAAATTGAACTGTCTCTTTAATTCCTGGCAGGTTATAACCAGCAGCGGTGTTTGAAGTTGTTTTAGGATAAGGTAAATTTAACACAACCAGCGAGAAGTTCCAAATTAGGATGCAGATAATTAATAAGTAGGTGTTGGAAACAAGATTATGAGTTGATGTGGAGCAGATAGCGAACCACTTAGATTTAGGATGGTTATATATTAAGTTTGAGCCAATCTGGTTTACTTAACTTATGAAGGAGTGATAATCCAAATTGGTGATGGAGATTCCACAGAGAATCGAGGTTGCAGCAGGCAAGAGAATATCCAAAAACAGTCCGAGGTCGTAGGAGAGGAGAAGGAGGGTAAATGATTAAACAGTCCGGGTCCGATACACAGTAGAAGTAAATATTCAGTTTGAAGTTCGCGGGAGCTTTCGAGTTGATCCAGCACTGTGGTGTTGACGCGGACTCTCTATGAACCCTGGGAACAACCACGTCATAGGAGGGGGAGTGGCCGCGCTCCGAGAACCCGGAAGTCCACGGTTAGCGAATGCCGGAAGGTCTGACAATATGTCTGTTGACTGTGAGGTACAGGGTCAAAGTTTACTCAATGATGACGAATAGGGGGCGGACCGAACATCGCATATGTTCGCCCGCCGTGGTGAACGCGATCAAGCTATGTTCGCCAGAAACTATTCACCGGCGAACTATTCGGGACATCTCTACATGTATATAGTGCCAACGTGCCACAGCTCTTTACAATATTATAAAGGTCGGGGTTTAACAAGAAACAAGACAATTTGTTAAAAATGTTGAAAGTATCAAGAGATGATTAGGAAGAGCTTATAATCTAGAGCAAGCATGTCAAAGGCTAGTACGGGCGACATAAACAAGGTTTACGTTTATGTGTGCCGCAAAAAAACAGCATTCCTCTCTACTAAACCCCAGTTACCCCCCTCTGTACTAAATTCCATTCCCCCCCTCTGTACTAAATCCCATTCCCCCCTCTGTACTAAATCCCATTCCCCCCCTCTGTACTAAATCCCAGTCCCCCTTCTGTACTAAATCCTAGTCCCCCCTCTATATTAATTCACAGTCTCCCCCTCTATACTAAATTCCAGTCCCCCCCCTCTATACTAAATCCCAGCACCCCCCTTGTTTAAAAAAAACAAAAAAAAAACCAATATTCACCAACAAGTAGACTCCACTCAAATTACCGCTGCCAGTATGCGACTCCGGAGTCCAAGCCTCTGGTAAACCCCAAATGACACACACACTGACAGACGCGCACACACACCCACAGACACAAACACACACACACACATTTACACATTCTTGCACACCGTCACATAATTTTATTTATTGCTCCCTACCTTTGGGAGCTGGTGTGGGGCCTCTCCCTGATCTCTCGGGAGCTCAGTCTTCCTGTTCCCTCATGCGCACAGTTTAGTGATGCCGAGTGCCAGAATTATGTCATATTCCGGCACCCAGCATCACTACAGAGGGCCCGCGTGAGGAGCAGGAAGACTTAGTTCCCTCGCTGCCACCAGGAACCTCTCCTTCCCAGCCAGTTAATTTTGGCAGAGTAGGCATGGCAAACTCACTGCTCGCTGTACCGCAAAAGTATTCATTGTGGGATGCGTGCAGCCATGGGCTGTAAGTTTGACATGCTTGATCTAGAGTAATAATGCTTTAAATAACCCTATGGGTTTTGTTTTTACAAAGAAATAAGAGTAAGCGAAATGGATAAACTTTGTGGTAAATAATTGACTCCATAAAAGCACACATTTTGCGGTTATTAGATCTTTTTTTCAGATTTGTACACAAATGCACATATAAAAAAAAAAGTAAAAAGACACTGTAAGAACCAACTGTAAGAACCAAAACTACCTTAGATTAATTAAGTGGTTTTGGTGTGTAGATCATATCCCTGCAGTCTCACTGCTCAAAGTTAAATTACTCTATTTATGCAGTCCTGGTCACACTTCTCCTGGATGTGACTCATACTTCCTGAAAAATAATCTACATGCTATAGCTTATCTTATTGCACAGTATGTTTAATTTAGAATTTCTTATATCATGTTCTATAATTAAAATACTGGAGCCTGCAACAATCACCTGTGTGTGCTTAAAAGATATAGAAATAGTACAACAACCCAAATCCATACACCTGTATAAAGGGGCATGTATTGCTGTATGGATTTGGGTTTTCGTGCTATTTGTATATACTTTTTTTTTTTTTTTTTTTACTTTTGTCTTTTTGTGGTGTCATTACCTGGTCCATTATCACATATAAAGGTATGTTCCATGTTGTGTAACGTGTACAATCAATGATTTGCCTCTACTGACAGTGCAGTATTTTTTTGCAATTTTCTAATAATGGAACTACAGAACCAGCACTAAGAATCTGATCTCACATTATGAATATGAAGCATGTGACATTCTTAAAAAGCAAAAAAAAAAAAACAACAACAGCAAAACTTTCCCACAAGTCCAGTATATGGCATCAGTAACTGTACTTCAGTATCAATAAAACAGTGACCTATTGGCTTTTCCCAAGTGTGTTTTTAGAGTTGCAGGCACCACAAAACTCAATAAGGAAGGGCAAAACCACTATGAAAGTCATTTGAAAAATAGGGAGCAGCAGCAGCAGACATAATTTTATTAATTAATTAATTTATTTATTATGAGATGGGTAATGGCCTGTCTCACACTGGCATTACTGTGGCTCAAAGTTTCTGTCCCTACATACAATAAAAACTGACACTAGCTGACCTGGTAGTGTCCAATATCCGTGCCCCAATAGAGAGGGGGAAAGATAGACGATTTATTGCCTTCTATTCTTCCAAAATTCTTTTCCACCAAATGGAGTTCTATTATGTGCTCACATAATGTTGTGCATGGTGTGCGTGAAGCCCTCTTTTCTCTTGCTCCTGCCTCAAGAGGTGGCTAACCCTCACAATATGAAAACAATGCCCTGTGATCCTTCTGCCAGGTGCACAGTAAGGTTGGACATTCTCTACTAACACTACCATAACCAGGCAGGAAAGAAAGGCATGGCCAGAAAGATCAGTACATAAATCAGTAGATATCATACTAAATGTCCTTAGATACTAGATATAAATCAAGTCCTCATTTTAAATCCAAAATGGAATACTAGATGTGCATATAGATGTAAATATAGCAAGATGTTGCTAATACTGAGTCACAATAACAAGCAACATGATAAATGTTGTAACAAACTTGCACAAAACCCTAGGGCTGCCAAATAAAGAAATAAAACAGTCCAAAAGAAAGAAAAGTTCACTGGGTATGCATATTCTGATGCTTCACTGGATAAAATAAAAGCTTTTTACCTGTGAGTAGACACAGCTCCTTAGAAGAGTCTCTGTTTCTGTCCTAATCTCCATTAATGTTGCATTGTGATTGCCAATATTCACGAGGGACATGAGTTGTTCAATTGGTTACACAGAGCAGTCTAACGTATGGGTAGGCAGATCCACATCTTTAGAGTAAAAATTAGCAACATACCCAATCAATCATTGCAAACGAAATACAGATTGTACATAAAAAAAAGACACATACCAGATTTCTAATAAACTAAGATATGCATTATTAGTGTTAAGTAATGGTACAATTGCAATATCTACTAGCTAGAAATCTTCATGAATTCAATTTTAGGTAGGTTGCTAATATATCAATCCATGTCATAGTAGCCACATACTAAAAACAGACACTTAGTGTGACGAGACCAATCTCGCCACATTGCATTGGAGGAGCCTGGTTGCCCGCCTGCTGCCTTTGGATTATGGACCAGCAGCTAAAGGGTTCATTTTACTGTGCAGAAGGATTTATTTCTCCCTTTCTGCACAGCCGTTCGGTAGATTCTAACTACCGAACAAACAGCCTGTTTGCAACCTCCCCAGAGCCGTGGGAAGCCGTCCGGCGCCGTTAATTGGCCACTCAGGAGCTGGAGTGTGCTGCCAATTTACCTCCCTGAAGCTGCGGTTAACCGCAGCTTAATTGATTGTTACTGGGTGGCCGCTGTTACACTTAGCGGCCACTAGGTGGCGGTGTTCTGGAGCTCCCCGGGCAGCCAGCGCTTTTCTGCCAGGCTTTCATGCACCAAACCCGGACACTTTTACGTGCAGGCACTGCTGAACCTCCTGACCCTGGTTCTAATTCGTATGGATTAAACAAATGCATGCAAATTCGGTATTTTGTGTTGGAGGAATGTTTTAACCCAGATAGCCATGCCATGGAGCATATTAGTGTAATTAAAGACTCTGTCTCCATGGCAATTAAACTGTATTCATGTGGTCTGAGTGCCATTCACCTAATAATGTGCACTCAGACCTGAGCTATCTGGGGATATGTTACATATCTGTGTTTTATGTATAAAATGTGTCTTTATGTATTTTAAAGTGATAGTCTGTCTTTGTGTCCCCACGTGTGTAATGGAGTTTTTCCTTTGTCCTGGGAGATAATTGAATTACTTCTCCAGGGCAGAGAGGAGGAAGCCAGGATGCATTGTGGGGATGTTTTACTGCTGTATGTCTGTAATTGGTACTTGTCTGTCCGTTGTTACAGTCTTCCATCTGGTCCCCTAGGGGAGTGTCCACCAGGTGGGAGACCTGCATAAATACAGGGAAAGGTAGCCCTCAATAAACAGACCACTGTTTGACCCTCAACACGGAGCCTTGTCTCGTTCTTGGGGGGATTCACTGTATGCTGATAGGGACTGACTGCCAGGAGTGTAAGCCGCTTGGGAGCTTTTCCTATTCGTCTGTAGCAGCTATTCGTGAGGTTCCAGTTCGGGAGTTTGGAGTGCTACCTTATTCCCTTGTATGCAGTTCGGGAGTTTGGTGCATTCACTTATATCCAATTCATGAGTTTTGGTGATTCTACAGTATCCAGTAGCATCATACAAAATAAAAATCAACCAAGAATGTTCAAATAACCACCTCTTGATAAGTGAAAAACACTTACAAATATGTAAATACCAGCCTCTGGTGGGAAGATTGCAAAATCTATATCTAGGTATAAAGATACAGTTTTTACAGATGATGGCTGGAAACAATGTAAAAAGCATATATTGTGACCCCCAGCTCATTGTGATACGACTGCCAGCCCATTGTGGATGGGGAAGTAAGGTACACAGCTCTGTGTCCTATGAGCAGTAAATGAGCCCCATGAGTTCTACTAGGATAGATCATTCTCATAACATATAAACTGAAAAACCTAATTGTGCAATATTGCATATTATTGTACATTTAATAAACAGAATACACTTTGACAGCTAGGGGATTCCTAAAGGTTAATTGTAAAAAGTCCTAATTTCTATAGAAATCTTTCCTTTTAAAAAAAAAATAAAAATAAAGCAAGCTAGAGTGCATTAGGTGTTTTGAGTGTTCCTTTAAACAATACATAAAAGCTTGGACCAGTCATAACTTTAAAATAATGATTTGCTAGGGTGATCTGACTGTAAAATATAGATACATTCAACTTTTTTGAAAAAAAAAGGTTTTTCATGCAGCGTCTAACATTTGCGCTATATTAAATTTAAGATTGAATAACTGTTTTAGAATGAATGTACTTTCCTTGTATATAGTTTACATTAACTCTCTGTGTATCATTACAATTCATAAAATATCCGTGACATTACATATATGGAAACTATACAGTTTGATGATAGGTAATGTATTTATAACTCTAAAAACAGCAGGTGGGCAAGTTGAAACCCCTGAGGTATCTGTGTGCTTAATGGTCTCGTGCTAAATAAATTCATTTAAGGGTACCCCTTGCTGAAAATCCCTGAAGTTAGAAAGAAAAATAATCAATAATACTCCTTCATCTCTTGCGAAGTGACAGAGTTCATTAACTCAGAATTTTTTTCCTTGTCTAAAAGTTACATAATTTATTTTCTATAACTCTACTATATTATCATAATGTAAAACCTTTAAATCATTGCATCTTTATGTCACTTAAAATAAATGCAAACTGCCTTTGCAAGAATCTTATTTGTATTCTTTTTGAATCACTTATCCAGTAAGATACACGTGCTACAACGGTATCAATACATACAGAAACGCGATTTTTACATTTTATTCTTCAATTGCAGATCCTTTTTTTATCATAAATACAATGGAGCATTCAAAATAAAATGGAAAAAAAAGGATGTCCATTTAAAAAATAAAAGGGATGAGTTTGCAGAGCAGTTGAGACTTCAGTTATGGCAGACCATAACAACTGAAAAAAAGGTCTCCTGCATATTAATTTTCAGTCGGAAAAAAATTAGGGTTGTTTCTATTCATAAACACATTGAAACACATTGAATTTCACCACCATTGTTGTATTTTCTAATAACTGAGTTTGCCATACAACTGAAATGTAATACATATGATTTCAAAGCGGACAATTTCAACAAGAAATACCACATTATAGGACTATTATAAAGTGTGTCTACCCGTCGAGGGATGCTTTGCTGAAATTGCTTTGTAAGATGAAGCACAAATATATATGCATACATTAAAAGTGACACAATTGTAATATAGTGAGATTTATGCAGAAGGTTAGGATGTTGCTATGCTTACAATGTTTTCATTCTATATAAAAAAAAATGAATACCTCAGATCAGCATGCTGCTTGTGTGCGCACACAAGCTGATACGTGCCAAAAGAGCAGAAGCACTTTCACCAGCAGGTGTGCATGCATTTCAGAGTCCCTTCAGTGGCTATGTCCCAGTGAAAAGACTGCAAGGGGAGGGATTGCAAAGGATGCAGTTCATAAGAACTGCAGCTTTTGCAAACTTTTTTAATATATACCCCCAATGAATACATGCATGAAAATGTGTTAATGTATTTAATAATTTGCATGTATTCATTGGGGCTGTATCTACTGAACAGTGATTTCAATGTTATTTCTTATATGGGCAGTGGAGTATTTCTTTAACTTGGCCGTGTTCTGACTTTCTCTTATTCAATGTCAATTTACATATGTGATGCTTTGTTAATTCAATGAATATTATACTTGTCTTGAATGAATATATTGTACAATAGTTTTAGAAATTACACTGGGATGGCACCAGGCACTGCTGGCACCGTACAGTTACAGCAGTATGGTGAGCATGGACTATGAAGCTAGGATGAATGTTTTTTTAAAACTGTTAGATTGTAAACTAGTTAAAGAAAAAAGTGGTTATTTTTGGACACCTAGTCAAGACTCATATATCATACATTATCATACAGGGATAGATGGATAGAGGTAACTTTAAATTGTCATAGGTGGACATCTTTACCTATTTTTTACAATTATTTTATCAGCTACTTTCCTGAACTTGGTTCACAGGAAGGAGGAAGTGTAGCACAGTGTAAGTCATGACACAGACTTTTCCTTCGCTTGATCTAGGAAGACAGGAACTCTGGAACAAGGCTCTGTGAAGTGAATAGCTCTATCCCTCCCCAGTAACTGGAAGACAAACAGTTTTGGGAGTACAACTGATTTATTGAGCCAAATCCAGCATGGGGTCTCCATTCAAAATATACACAAGCTCCTCCCTGGCGTCCCTGTGTCTGGGAGATAATGGAGTCAAAATTGATTAACTCAATTATCTCTCAGTTAAAGGGAAATACATGAAACATACATAAAACACTCCAAAAAACATAGTCATATTTTACAGGAACTCCACAAGTCTTCTATCCCGAAGTTCCCAGATCTGAGCGCCCAAGTTGTCCATATAGCACTCAGATCTGTTTGGTAGAATGGGTTCGCCATTCGGGTAAAGTTCTGACCCCCAATCTACTTTCGGGGGTTCCTCTGCGAACACCAACAAATGCTCCCTCTGGCTTTTAAGAAGCAAATGCTCCCCCAATCAGTAGTTCATTTCTTCCAAATGTCATTCGTCTAGTTGGTCGGGAAGTAAGACTGGCAGTGGTACAATCTTTGCTCTGTATCGTGGAATCGCGTAGCAGAAAATAATTCCAGGCGTTCAACCACCATGTACTGCTGCCTGTGTTCCGGAGACAAAATGGCCGTCATTCAATGGAGCATGTGAGTTTGGTTATACGAATGGCGGCCACCCAAGGAAAGCACTTGGGTTAACAATCAAACTGCAGTTAACAGCCAGAGATGGTCAGTGTTTGGGGAGGTATAAAAGGGGGATCACACTCCATCTATTCAGGAACCAAACAAAACAAACACAGGGGGTATGGACAACCGAACTGAAGGGAAATGGGTCTGCTGCAGGGAGAGTCACTAAGTAGGCCTCTCCTCTATTATTGCCCTTCTCTGGTATTCTCTGGGTGTTAAGGCCTACTACACTGATAAATACTCAGCCGAGCTCAATGAAAATCCTCACTACACTAATAGTGAATTATATATCCCTGCATTTCAATTTTACACACAGTCGCACAAAATTAACATTTTAACTTCTGCTCTGTAATTAATGCAATTGCTAAAAAAAGAAAGTGTTGCATCCTGATCAGTTTAACCCCTTAAGGAACATAACATAAATATTCCGTCACGATTCCCTTTTATTCCAGAAGTTGTGTCTTTAAGGGGTTAAATGGGCATGTCTATGTTTTTTAAAAGACACATCTTTAAACTAACCTCTACCTGACATCATTAGATATAGGGCAGGTGGTGGTAGAACCAACCTGTGTCCTAGTCAATCAGTAGAGGGGAGCTGTGTTTCTATTAAAAGGGCAACTTAGAAGGGAACTGTCACTTCTCTGGTATTTACATCACTGAATAAAGCATTGAAATTATAACTAGTGTATAGCTGGTGTTAAACGTTTTAATGACATGTGCTGATTTATTTAATATTTATATTAAAGATTTAGCAAATTACATCACAATCCAATTTAAACAATGCAACACAAGAACAAATATTAGAAATGAAGAGGAGAAATCAGAATTCAGTTCTCTCTCTCTCTCTAAACACTTTCTCTATAGGACTCCCTGGAGAAAAGAAGCTTATAACTGTCAGGATTACAATTGATCCAACACGCAGTATTGGTATCACACTTAGGAATATGGATAACATCTAACCAGACCTTAGAATGGCCGGACTTAACGTACCAGAGAATAGTCAAAATACTAGCCGAGGTCAGGAACACAGAACGAAACACAGTTGCAAGGAATAGCCAATAGTCAGGGAAACCAGAATTCAGGGAAGTAAGAACAAAGCCAAAGTCAATAACCAAAGAAGCACGATCAGGAACGCACTCTGGGATAACCAGCAAAGAGAAACACCGACAGGGCAATCAGTAGAAGAAATTAGTGAGTTTAAATATCCCTCTTGTGAATCCGATTGGCCATACTTGGCCTTTGACCCCAAAACGTGTGTGCGCATCCTTTGCGTAATGTCACCCACATGTTGACGTCGCTACCACCGTGGACTGACATGGGGCTACATAACAATGTGGATCCGCAGTGTCCCGCGTCCACCGGCATGTTGCAAAAGCCCGGCCTTGTGGCATAGGACCGCCGAGCCACACTTCTTCTACTCCTGGAAAGGTGATTTATTTATTTATGTTATGCATAGCATATGGAGAGGATGAAAAAGTAAGTGACAATAACAATGATTGACAGAGAAGAAAGATGGAGGCACCCAATTACATTTTGAATAGATGTGGATTTCAATATTTACATTTATTTTTTATACTTCGCAAATATTTATTTGTTAAATATAGTGATAGTTAAAGGTAAAAATAATAATGTGGGGATGTGACAGTATCCGTTTTGGAAGTATGGCTCATGACATTTTATCACTATGCTAGATACAAATTTGTGTTTTGCTGTTACATTGTGATTACCTTTTGTGCTTTTTATTCATGCATGTGTTTCTTGCATGTTGTACATTGTGCAAAATGTTATTGCATTTGCTGTCTAGATATTTAATCAAAATAAATGCTTATTAACATCTATTTAATGTAAGACAAAGTATAGACAAAGCACATTTGGAGTCTATCCTGGTGCAATTGTTTTGTTTTTTGTTTGTGTGATACAAATGAACAATTATTTTGAGAGGTTATTCACCAGTAGATTGTGATATTTATAGTAAACAGACATGAACATTTAACAGAGCATGAAAAGGAAAAGGTTTCTAGGTGACAAGACCATAATGCCAAAAGGACTCCCTATCACTCTGAGTTAAAAATGAGTCAACTCTGTGAAATATAAATAGAACATGAGGCATATATAAAGGTTGCAGCAAATAGTTGTCTAAATATTTTAACTAAAATTCAATGTTATGTAAGCGTTTTATATTTTACAACAAATTGCAGGCATAGAAGTGTCATTTTGCTGGAGAATATATTTTGTCTTCATTGCAAGATAAGTCATGTATGGTACAAATACAACCCTTTTCCATGCAGCCTCTAAGGCAAATGCCTCTGCAGATTCTGCTAATTTAGCATGGAAATTGCAAACTATTTATACAATATATAGTTTTCTGGACTGTTGCGGTAATTGGATTTTCAAATGAGCTATATGTCCATACTTGACTATAGGATACCAGTCACATGTTTTGGTGGCACAGATATTTATTGTGTGCCTGCTCATTCAAGGAACTAAACTCTTATTTCACAGTGGACTAGAACTGATTAGAGTGAGTTGTAATGTTTTCACTGATGTGAGAATAATATGTAATTTAAAGTAAATTCAGTGCCCCATGGTAGATGCGAACTAGAAAATTATAGAGTATGTGTCATGTTAGGGTTTTATAACCCAACAGGCAGTACTTGTACCAACATCTAACACACATATATATATATATATATATATATATATATATATATATATACATATACTAAAAGGATAGGAAGTGTATTACTGGGTCCTTAGAGGATGTTAGGAACAATAGAGAATAAATCAGGGTAAGCCGAGGTCAAGGAGACAAGAGGTACACAATAAACAGAGCCGGGTCAAAGGGTGACAGAAAACAGAATAGTCGCGACAACCCAGGTCAAAAAAGTCAGAGAAACACTATATACCAATAAAGTGACATTGGGACAATAAAGATCACAACAGGGCATAGACCACTAGAGTTGAATATATATAATTATAATGTTTGACTTTAATTAGCAGTACTCCCATGCCCCCAGAAAATTACAGGGCTTCATAAATGACAACTTTTTGCCATTTATGTCATAATGCTGAGGCACGAACTTCATAAAAAGACAGGGCAATACCAGAGCAATCAGAGGCCCTGGGACTGGCATGGGGCCAAGGATCAGGAGACTGAGTGCTACATGACTGTCAGCAGGAGAGGGTAATTATGGCATTGAGTAGAATTTGGTTAGAAACTGCTTTAGAGGATTGGGCATGAGACATCTAATGTTCCCTCCTAGTTCTCTGGTGAAAGAATTAAAATGTACTGACTGGTAATGTTGGAAGTGATCCATGATTGTAGGTGGTGCCTGAGATCTTAGTGTCTCTTTAAGAATGGTTTTGCTGTTCTCTAGTGTCTGGATCAATTGGAGAGAGTAAAGAATTTGAAGAAATGTATTTAAGGAACTCACATAATGGGGAAGTTGTGTGGAAGTTTTGTTAAAGTTTGTGTATAGTAGAGAGAGGTGCTGATAGACCTTTAGATAATTTGTGTAAATTACTATTTTAATATGGGGGATCTTAAAGAATGTGATGTATTTATAAGGGAGGCATAATAATGAAAATTGTGGAACAGTCACAGACTGCTATTACTGTAATTTCAGAACATTGGTTTGTCCATTTGTCCATTCTTGTCAAAATGGATGATAGGTACTATAGGCACAGGTATGGTAAGCTAAGTCTGTCCAAATGTAGTCAGTAAACGTTGCCCTTAATGTTGAGAAGAGTTTTTTGATGCAAAGTGTTTGATAGAGCTATACAAGTTGGGGAAAATAGGAATGCTTAACGTGTTCTTTCTACTGAAATAGGAGAAGGAATGTTTATTCTATTTCTGTAAGTTGTTTGCTGCAGTTTCTAATTGTAATGTGGAGAGGTTTAACCCCTTAAGGACACATGACATGTGTGACATGTCATGATTCCCTTTTATTCCAGAAGTTTGGTCCTTAAGGGGTTAAATTTATTCCCAGGTATCAAATAGAGGTGTATGCAAAGTTAAATTAGAATGCCCACTGCAAGTGCCCTAGAAACATTTTAACAGAAGGCGGGTCAGGAAGTTCTCTTTTGTCAAAGTTGAGTTAATATTTGTAGAGGGAGGAGTATAGGTAAATGTATTCCATCAGAGGGGGTTATCAGGGTCCATTACGGAAAATCAGAAGTGATTCTCTCAGTCAATCACAATGCTGTCCCATAAGATTGCCTGAGATTATCAAGGATGCAGATCATGGGTAGAGCAAGCACAAGTCAAATACAGCCCTGGCCCATCAGCATATCCTCATAGAGAAGCATTGAACCAGTGCATCTCTATTTTGAAAGTTGAGTGTCTCCATGCAGAGGGTGGAGAGCTGGACGTCAGTGCTGATAACTGTGCAGCACTGCCCCAGAAAGCACCTCTAGCAGCCATCTGAGGAGTGGCCATTGGAGGTATCCCTAGGCTATGATGTAAACACTGCATTTTTTTCTGAAAAAAACAGTGTTTAAAAAGCCTGAAAGAAATTATACTCACAAGAAAAACTACATTAAGCTGTAGTTTTTCTGCTGACTCTAGCATCCCTTTAATGTTGATTTTTTTTTAGCTGTTTAGTAGATAGCTTCCAAAAATGTCTTTGATTTTAATAATAAGTATAATAACATAAAGAGAATCATAAAAATGCTTTGGGAAATTTTAAAACTAGATAAAGATCTCAATTAAATTTTACCAATAGAGTCCAGAATCACATTTAGAGGTGCCCCAACTTTAAAAGTGGATTAGTCAAAAGTTTATTTACAAGAAGGGAAAAACACACATTTTATTAATGAACGTAAAGGTTTTTTAGATGTAGAACATGTGTAAACTGTAGAAATAATTTATCACGAAGCTCTAAAACTATAAAAGATTTTAAATCGGCGTGGCCTGACCGCTCAAGGAGATGGACATGTGAGCGATCGGCTCCGAGAGAAAATCCCCTAAAACAGCGATATCAGCACTAATCGAGAGATTACCCACAAGCAAGAGCAAGTACAGATACCTGAGGAACACCTCATCAATATGTCTCAGCGCTCCACAAAAAAAAGCCTAAAATGAAAGAAGCACCATCCCTGCAAATCTCGGCTGTGGCCTCACCGCCACGCCGTGTGCAAGATGGCGCCGACAGGCCTATCTCACCGGCCTCGAGTTCAGATAGGAGCGACGTCATCTACATCTCTAATAGAGAACTGCCAGCCACGGATTCATCAATCCAAAAAATGCTGAATGGCCTACAATCATCCCTACAAGCAGACTTTGCTTAACTTGCAAAAGAGATAAGAGCTGATGTTAAAGCACTGGGTGACCGAACCGACTACCTCGAAAATAAGACAGAAGAAATCATTGCCGCACATAACAATGTAGTTGCGGCCTACGAAAACATAGACACAAAAATGACCTCTATCCTCGCCAAACTTACCGACCATGAAGATAGGGATCGGCGAAACAACGTCTGCTTACGCGGCATTCCAGAAGAAGTCGGCACTAACAACCTGGGCGGGTATGTCCAAACCCTATTCTATTTACTAGTCACAGACCTCCCAGAATCAGCACTGTTACTAGACAGGACCCACCGGCTGCCCAGACCTAGGCACCTTCCACCATCTACCCCGAGGGACACTATAACGAGGATTCACAATTACACTACCAAAGAAGCTATAATGTCAGCATCAAGGAAACAACCAACTCTGCCTGAAACTTATAGCAAGATCCAATTATACACCGATCTATCAGCAACCACACTAGCCGCATGGAAAAGTTTTATGCCCATAACCAAAGCACTGCGAGCGGCGGACATACCCTACAAATGGGGGTTCCCAACACGCCTCATCATCAGACGGAACTGCACTGAAAAACATCTCACTCTGGAAGCCGGGAGGAAAGCTTTGGAAGAATGGAACATACCGCTGACTGAAAACATATCAGAAAATCCACCCTTACAAACTGCAATCAAATCGCCAATGAAACTCACCCATGACTGGGAAACGCAGGCTGCAGCTAAGTAACTCTCTCCACACACAGCCCTACAGGCCTTTAGTAAAAATGTGTACATCTGATACTCCAAAGACTGATAACTGGACATTGTGGTAATGTACATGCTGTTATGCTTTACTTGTCATGTATGAGTGTTTACGCAATAACCCCTGGCAAATGCTGACAGATGCACTGATTAGGTTCATATGCCTCTTACAGTATCACCAGACTTGACGGATACCGGACTAAGGGGCAACTCTTCCCTTATACCTAGCCCTCTCAGCATAACATATGCATCATCCCCATATGCCCATGTGACCACACTTCGGTAGTCCACACTGACAAATAACCTACCTGGACAGCGACACCACTGATGGAGCGATACCTACAACGGGCGTTCCATCAGAAATACAAACTCAGGATGACTGTACAAATTAAACTATTCCCCACAAGGTCATGCATGGCAACAGAAATGTGTATTATATAAGTAACACAATTACCTAAACGACATATTTCTGTTACTGAACGGCTTACCATCTACAACCTATTGACAAAACCAAGCACTGACGGGGTTCACTTGACGACGGGACAATGTGGAGGGGAAACCCATGCATAGGTCGGATGGTTCGCCCTATCCTCCTATTGTCCTCGCTTACCACTATTATGCTATATGTGTTCCCTCACCTTTCTTCTCAACTAGAGTATACTCAAAGGACTGTACCCACCGTATGGAATATGAAACATTAATACTCCAACACAAGGTAACCCAATGATTGGCCATCATGAGACAAGGTCCTGCCTTAAATTCCAGACAGACTCAATCTTCAAAATCAGCCTTAGATACATATATACCCCCAAGAACACCTTCCCATGACACTTAATATCCTCTCACTAAACACTAAAGGACTTAACTCGCCTCATAAAAGCTGCATGGCCCTACTGGAAGCAAAAAAACACAAAGCACGCATAGCATTTTACCAGGAAACCCACTTCCAAACATATCATCAGCCTAAATTCTCTTCCAAACATTTCCCACTAGGCTATCATAGCACATATGAGAAAAAAAGAGGGGAGTCACGATATTAATCAGCAATGAAGTCTTCTTCCAACTCATAAAAAAAGTAAGCGACAGAACAGGCCGCTACCTTCTTCTACAATGCATAATCAACAACACCAACTACACACTGGTCAACATCTATGGCCCACATAATGGTCACCACACCTTCCTGGACCACATTCTTACTTTAAACAGAAGCCCATAAGTTTGGAGAGGTCATTGTTGGAGGCGATACCAACTTTATTGTTGACCCAATCTCAGATATCACCTCATCCTCCAAGATATCCCAACAGACGACAAAACAAAGGGCACGCTCTACCTCACTCATAGAACATACTCTACTCACGCACGGCTATATCGATATCTGGAGAACCCTACACCCTCTAGAAAAAGATTATACTCACCATTCTCTGGTACACAACACTTACTCCCGAATTGACCGTTTTTTAATCCCATCACTACAGGCCTCCACAATTTCCAAGACTGCGATAGGTATTATTTCATGGTCTGACCATGCACCGATCACAATCTCAGTCAATACACAATACCCCACGAGTGGGAATCGCACATGGCGACTAAACGATTTGTTGCTCACAGACCACACACTGGTATCACAAATATCCAAAGATCTAGAATCATATTTTTCCATAAACAACACAAAAGACGTGGGGGTGGAGACCTTGTGGCAAGCCCACAAAGCAGTCCTTCGAGGACATTTTATTAAACATGCTAGCTACAACAAAAAACAACGCATGAAAACACATATAGAAACAATCATTGAGTTAACCACACTTTCCCGCGCGAACAAAAGAACACTATCACATAACACCACGAAACGGATTCTCCAACTTCAGGCCAAACTGAGAGATATGGAAATGGCCAAAACAACATACTTGCTTACTAAAATGAAACAATTTTTTTAGAGAAGTAAACAGGGCAGGGAAAGTATTAGCAGCCCAACTTAAAACAAGAGCTCTATCATCCAAGATAGCATTTGTCCATACCAAAGATGGTGAAAAACTCACCAATCCACAAGAGGTAGTAGAGGAATTTGGCAGGTATTACAGTGAGTTATACAACCTAACAAAGAAGACTGACTGCCACACACCTAAACAAGCAGACATCGACGTCTTCATGAAAGACATCCACCCACCTACCCTCACCCCAGGAGAAGGCCACAAGCTAACACAACCATTCACACCTCAACAAATTGTAGATACTCTCAAACAATTACCGAAACACAAGTCGCCCGGACCCGATGGGTTCACGAACCTGTACTACCATACCTACAAAGAAATCCTAGCACCACATATGTCTACCTTGTTTACCCAGTGCTTCAGAAATGGGACCATGCCCGCAGCAATGCTTCAGGCCCACATAACAACCCTGCCGAAACCCGGGAAACCCCCGACCCATTGTCCTAATTTTCGCCAAATATCCCTCTTGAATTGTGACACTAAAATATATGCCAAGCTATTAGCGAATAGAATAAACCCTATATTAACCCGTATTGTGCACAATGACCAATCAGGCTTTGTCAAGGGGAGACAGGGCTCTGATAACACTAGGAAACTTCTTAATATACTATCCCATATCGCATCAGAAAAGACCGGAAGCCTCCTTTTGGCTATTGATGCAGAAGAAGCTTTCGATAGGCTTAACTGGGCATATATGACATCAGTCCTAAACAAATATGGCTTCCCACAAGAGGTGATCCAGGGAATAATGACACTTTACAATAACCCCACAGCCCGAGTGTACCAATCAGGATTTACTTCAACACCCTTCAGCCTTACCAACGGCACTAGACAGGGATGCCCACTGTCTCCACTCCTCTTTATACTTGCATTAGAACCCCTAGCTCACAAGATTAGACAAGACCCACTTATCACAGAGATACCCATAGGAAATACCGACTACCGATTATCAATGTTTGTCGACGATATTCTAATCACCGTCAGCAATCCAGAGACGTCCCTGCCACGAATCATGAGCCTACTGCAAGATTACGGGAAAATATCGTACTACAAACTTAATAAGTCTAAAACACAAGCACTGCCACTACACTTACCCACACTGCGAATTGACAAACTACGCCAGACCTTCCTATTTGACTGGAGACAGAAATACATTACATATTTAGGAGTGAAACTAGCTCTACATGCCCAAAAAACAGTAGCCCTGAACTATGGTCCGCTACAACACATATGTACGTCCCACTTTCAGACTTGGAAACACGTCCACCTATCGTGGCTAGGTCGAATCCATACTATCAAAATGGCACTATTACCCAAAATACTATACATTTTTCGAATGTTGCCAATACATATCCAACCACATCTCCTCAAGAGCCTCCAATCCACTTTAACCAGATTCATCTGGAACAAAACAAAACCATGACTACCTATCTCCTTACTCCAACAAACACAGCAATCAGGAGGTCTAGGTGTCCCAAAACTGGACACCTATTATGAAGCCGCCATCCTCTAATCTGCTATTTGTCTTCATGTTCCCAGACACACATTCCAGTGGGTAGACATGGAACATGACAAAACATATCCACACTCTATGCTACATATAATGTGGTCCCCGAAACTGTACAGACCCCCAAAACTGACACTCTTTTCCACCACCACATTAACGTTGAAATTTTAGGACAGGCTACTTGCTACCATATCTGATAAAGGGAAGTTTTGCACACAGGCTCCAATAGAGGCGTTAGAGAGTCTTACACCATGGCTATCACTAAAATCTTGGTCCACACATGGTATTCACCACCTTAAGGACTTATGCCAACAAAAATAAATCACAGCTTTCCCAGACCTACAGGTACAATACAAGTTACCAAACTCTTATCTTCCAATACCTACAACTGAAAAGTATTGTTCAAACTAAGGTGACACTACAGCCCCAGCTTACGCCACAACAGGCGACCCACGTACTAACTGTTCTCTCCAGATGTCACTCGGCACCGAGTAAACCCAAGTCACTATCGCTCTGCTATAAAACGATAATGGAGAAAACACCACCTCACTCTTTCAAATATGTAACACAATGGGAAAGAGAGGGGATACCCAAATTCACAGATGAACAATGGCTTCTAGTGCTCAATGCCCTTAAAGGCCTCACACCCTGCTTTTCCCACATGGAAGCTCACAAAAAGGTAATCTACAGTTGGTACCTTACTCCACAAAGACTCCATCAATTATACTCTAGCATAGCCTCCGAATGCTGGAGATGCAAAGCAGGAGAAGGTAACATGACTCATATTTGGTGGAGCTGCGATGAGATTAAACCTTTATGGTCACTCGTTCAACAATTTTTACAAACAACACTAAACTACTCAACGCCTCTTACTCCATCATTAACACTCCTGCTGCTATTCCCAACCAATTGGAAAAGGGAGGCAAAAAAATTGCCTCCCTTACCATATTAGCTGCACGGCATTTACTGGCCCAAAATTGGAAAAGCACTAACTGCCCCTCGCGCAAAGATACACCAATACACCAATACTATAGACACGAGGTATTTGCCTCAGACTCTTATATACAAAAAAAGTAAACAGAACAAATATGGAAACCCTGGCTCCCCATGCTGGATGACTCAGACCCCACTGGGGTGTAATAGGCGAGCTCACCAAACCAATACATCCAGACAATATAAGGTACACACCTAACTGAGCCATCCCTAAACTCAAAACGAGACATTGACTCAAGGGACTAGGGAATAGGATACAAATGTTGTACGTGGATAAACAACTGTAAACTAATCAGATAAGATGTTATGTACTCAACATTGTAATATGCATTATACAATTAAAAAAAAAAAAAAAGATATTGGTCATGTTGTTGATTAAAAAAAAAAAGATTTTAAATCCACAGTCATACTAAAAAGCTATAAAATACAAGAGAAAATTACATGTTTTACAAAAAAATTACTTTAATGCTTACTTGTTCTTGTAAACTCTAATATGTTGGTAGAATATAATATAATAATTATATAATAATTAGGGAACACTTATATACTATTAAAAACGGTGCACTATTAAAAAAGATGCACAAAATCAAAGCGTATCAGAACACAGGACAGTGCATAGGAAGTTTTGAAGGTATCAAACCTTTAGGATATAATTTGAGGTTATCAAAACATTGGAAAATAATTGGAGAGGTGGAAATGTTATTAATTTGTTAGGACAAGAAGAATTGAGATGGATTTTGCATTTGCAAACATTTGCACCTTCAGGATTAAATGTGCATTTTAAATGTTTTAATTTTTTTTTTAGGATCAGTGTTTTTATGATCACATTTTGTACCTATTTTTTTTAAAATTAAATATTACGGTTTTTAATTATTTTTTTAGTAATGTTAGGAACAATATTCATATATCACCTGTCCTGAAGGTATAAACTTTTCCCACACAATCATTTTTTAAGCATGTTAGAAGTATAATATATGTTCTAATGTTTTATAATTATGTGTAATGTATACTCTATGTTATATTTTATTATCATCTACTTGCTGTATTTTGTCTCAAGTAGAATCCATCTGCTCAATTATTTTACTGCCTTATAATACTATATAAATGATGTACATTGTAAGTTTTAAAGCTAAACTCTGGAAAGTCCCTAAAAAAGGGACTAAAAAAATCAGAGATCTCCTTAAAATGAGAGTATAATCTAAGTAGATGATTACTCTTTGCTTAAGGTAGAGAGGTATGGTACTGGAGCCTACAATACAACCACAAAAAAATTGGTTTCAAATGTACCCAGTTAGTTTCAGAGCTACTCAAAAATGCAAAATAGACCAAACGGTGCACTGCAAAATATAGACATAATTTAAATAGGAAGTGTATATTTCACAGTACTTTTGGTTCACAGATCAAGTAAGAAAAAGTGACCAACCAATAGAGGGAAAAGCAGAGGAGCAGTAAAAAAAAAAAAATAATAATAATATATAAATAGATATTTTACTGCTCCTCCTTTTTTCTGCATTGGTAACGTGGTAACTTCTCACTTGACCTGTGAATAAAATGAACATTTAGTGACTGATCACAGTTCATCTATCATCTTTTTTCCCATTAATCATCTTTTTGTTTGGTGCTACACAAAATTAAAAATCACAAATCAAAATTAACATGTTCGTCCTAAATTCTAATGAATTGCAGTTAGTATTGAAACTAATCTCCAAGTCTAGGATTTACAAAGTCTTGCAGATTCTGAGGAAGAAGTGTTTTGATATTTATGTATATTTAAGTAATGTTTATGTTGGGCTTTTGTGGTTTGAAAGCTATTTAGTTTGTTTGTAGTGATGTACCGAACTGTCCGCCGGCGAACAGTTCCCGGCGAACTTAGCGTGTTCGCGTTCGCCGCGGCGGGCGGACACATGCGCAGTTCGATCCGCCCCCTATTCGTCATCATTGGGCAAACTTTGACCCTGTGCCTCTCGGTCAGCAGACACATTCCAGCCAATCAGCAGCACTCCCTCCCTTCCACACCCTCCAACCTCCCTCCCAGCATCCATTTTCGATTCATTCTGAAGCTGCATGCTTAGTGAGAGGAGGGAAAGTTTAGCTGCTGCTGATTAGATAGGGAAATTGATAGCTAGGCTAGGGTGTTCAGTGTCCACTACAATCCTGAAGGACTCATCTGATCTCTGCTGTAAGGACAGCACCCCAAAAAGCCCTTTTTAGGGCTATAACATCAGGCTGCTTTTTTTTCTGTGTAATCTAATTGCAGTTGCCTGCCTGCCAGCGTGTGTGTCAGGCTCACAGCGTATACTGTGCCCACTTGCCCAGTGCCACCACTCATATCTGGTGTCACAATAGCTTGCATTTAAAAAAAAATAATAGCAATGTGAAATAATAGCAGTCAGTTTCCTTCACACGTGTGCGTTTCAGGGCCTGCCAGGACACAGTGTCATACCAGTGCAACTCATATCTGGTGTAACAGTAGTGTACATTAAATAATTTTTTTTCACTGTAATAGAAGAGCAGTTGCCTGCCTGCCAGCTTCTGTGTCAGGTTGGATGCCTTGCCCATTTGCACAGTCAGTGCCACCACTCATATCTGCTTTAACAATTGGTTAAGCTTTAGATTTAAAATAAATATTTTTTTTTCACTGTAATAGAAGAGCAGTTGCCTGCCTGCCAGCTTCTGTGTCAGGTTGGATGCCTTGCCCATTTGCACAGTCAGTGCCACCACTCATATCTGTTTTAACAATAGCTTAAGCTTTAGGTTTTAAAGAAATCATTTTTTTTCACTGTAATAGAAGATCAGTTAGTTGTCTGCAAGCATCTGGGTGTCAGGCCTACTTCAGCGTGTGCTCTGCAGACCTGTGCCAGCATGCTTTGACAGTTGCCAATCATATCTGGTGTCTCTTTAGCGTGCTTTTACAAAGAAAAAAGGTTTCCAGTGTAAGCTAATAGCAGACAGTCAGTGTCCTTCAAGCGGCTCTGTCAGGCCTTCCTTCAGCGTGTGCCCTGCACAACCCTGCCAGCGTGCTTTGACAGTTGCCACTCATATCTTGTGTCTCTATAGCGTGCTTTTACAACCAAAATTTTGTTTCCACTGTAATAGAAGAGCAGTTGCTTGCCTGCCAGCTTCTGTGTGAGGTTCACATTGGATACTGTGCCCACTAGCCCAGTGCCACCACTCATATCTGTTTTAACAATTGGTTAAGCTTTAGATTTAAAATAAATAATTTTTTTTCACTGTAATAGAAGAGCAGTTAGTTGTCTGCAAGCGTCTGGGTGTCAGGCCTACTTCAGCGTGTGCTCTGCAGACCTGTGCCAGCGTGCTTTGACAGTTGCCAATCATATCTGGTGTCTCTTTAGCGTGCTTTTACAAAGAAAAAAGGTTTCCAGTGTAAGCTAATAGCAGACAGTCAGTGTCCTTCAAGCGGCTCTGTCAGGCCTTCCTTCAGCGTGTGCCCTGCACAACCCTCCCAGCGTGCTTTGACAGTTGCCACTCATATCTTGTGTCTCTATAGCATGCTTTTACAACCAAAATTAGTTTTTCACTGTTATAAATTGAATAGCAGTTACTTGTCTTCAAGCGGGTGTCTCAGGCCTACAGTGTGTGCTCTGCAGAACTGTTCCAGTGCACATTGCCAATCATATCTGGTGTCTCTATAGCGTGCTTTTAAAACCAAAATTTGTTTTTCACTGTTATAGATTGAATAGCAGTTACTTGTCTTCAAGCGGGTGTCTCAGGCCTACAGTGTGTGCTCTGCAGAACTGTTCCAGTGCACATTGCCAATCATATCTGGTGTCTCTATAGCGTGCTTTTAAAACCAAAATTTGTTTTTCACGGTTATAGATTGAATAGCAGTTACTTGTCTTCAAGCGGCTCTGTCAGTCCTTCCTTCAGCGTGTGCTCTGCAGAACTGTTCCAGTGCACATTGCCAATCATATCTGGTCTCACAGTAGCTTGCACGCATAGTACCACTAATCCCCCAAAAAATGACAGGCAGAGGCAGGCCACCCCGCAGGGGCCGTCGTGGTCGTGGTGCTGTGATTCCCTTTTGCCCTAGAATAATGCCCAGTTTTCAGAAGCCACGTAGCCTGAACTTGAAAAGTTCTGAGGACTTAGTTGACTGGCTAACACAGGACACCCAATCTTGTACAGCCTCCGCTCGGAACCTTGACGCACCATCCTCCTCCAGCTTAGCTTCAGGCACCTCTCAAGATACCAATCACCCGCCTGCCGCCACCACCAAAACTAGCACCACAGCCGCTTTACTTGGTATGTCAGAGGAGTTATTCACACACCCGTTTGAAGAAATGAGTGATGCGCAACCATTATTGCTAGAGGATGTAGATAACAGGGATATGTCTCAGGCAGGCAGCATTAAACACATGGAGGTACGGTGTGATGATGATGATGTTGTACCCACTGCTGCTTCCTTTTCTGAGTTGTCAGATACAAGCGAAGCGGTTGATGATGACGATGCGTCCATGGATGTCACGTGGGTGCCCGCTCGGCAAGAAGAACAGGGCAAAAGTTCAGATGGGGAGACAGAGAGGAGGAGGAGGAGACGAGTTGGAAGCAGGGGGGGGTCGTCGCAATGAGCTAGTGGCACAGTCAGACAGCATGCATCGGCACCCGGGGTCAGCCCGACAGCACGCCAATCAACGCATGCTGTGTCCACCACCAGAATGCCGTCATTGCAGAGCTCAGCAGTGTGGCATTTTTTTTGTGTGTCTGCCTCTGACAACAGCGATGCCATTTGCAACCTGTGCCAAAGGAAACTGAGTCGTGGGAGGTCCAACACCCACCTAGGTACAACTGCTTTGCGTAGGCACATGATCTCACATCACAAACGCCTATGGGATCAACACATGAGTACAAGCAGCACGCCTACTCTAAGCCGCCATCCTCCTCCTGGTCCAGCATCTTCAGCCACGTCAACCACTGCTGTCCTTCTTGCCCCCTCTCAACCATCCGCCACTCCGTCTCCCGCCTTGAGCAGTTCCCGCTCATCTGCCCACAGTCATGTGTCTGTCAAGGACATGTTTGAGCGTAAGAAGCCAATGTCACCAAGTCACCCCCTTGCCCAGCGTCTGACAGCTGGCTTGTCCGAACTATTACCCGCCACCTTTTACCATACAATCTGGTTGAGTCTGAGGCGTTCAAAAAATTTGTAGCTATTGGGACACCGCAGTGGAAGGTACCCGGCCGGAATTTCTTTTCACAAAAGGCAATCCCCAACTTGTACTCGATTGTGCAAAAGGAAGTCATGGCATGTCTGGCACACAGTGTTGGGGCAAGGGTCCATCTGACCACTGATACCTGGTCTGCAAAGCATGGTCAGGGCAGGTATATCACCTACACTGCGCATTGGGTAAACCTGCTGACGGCTGACAAGCAAGGAATGCGTGGCATTGCAGAGGAGTTGGTGACACCGCCACGAATTGCAGGCAGTCCTGCTGCCACCTCCTCTACTCCTCCTACTCCATCCTCTTCCATAACCTCCTCGGCTGAGTCCTCTTGTGCCGCTGCTTCTTGCTCCACATCACCGGCATCCCCCCAGCTCCCCAGGTACTATTCCACATCCCGGATACGGCAGTGTCACGCCGTCTTGGGTTTGACTTGCTTGAAAGCAGAGAGTCACACCGGACAAGCACTCCTGTCCGCCCTGAACGCACAGGTGGAAAAGTGGCTGACTCCGCAGCAACTGGATATCGGCAAAGAGGTGTGTGACAACGGAAAAAATTTGATAGCGGCATTGAAGTTGGGCAAGTTGACACATGTGCCGTGCATGGCACATGTGTGTAATCTGATCGTACAACACTTTGTGCATAAGTACACAGGCTTACAGGACGTCCTGAAGCAGGCCATGAAGGTGTGTGGCCATTTCAGGCGTTCCTACACGGCCATGGCTCACTTTGCCGATATCCAGCGGCGAAACAACATGCCAGTGAGGCGCTTGATTTGCGACAGCCCTACACGTTGGAATTCAACACTCCTAATGTTCGACCGCCTGCTCCAACAAGAAAAAGCTGTTAATGAATATTTGTATGACCGGGGTGCTAGGACAGCCTCTGGGGAGCTGGGAATTTTTTTGCCACGTTACTGGACGCTCATGCCCAATGCCTGTAGGCTCATGCGTCCTTTTGAGGAGGTGACAAACCTAGTCAGTCGCAGTTGTGTGTGTGCGTTTGTATGGCTGTCTGCCTGTGTGTGTGTGTGTGTGACAGGGTGAAGATTTCTTGCACATGGGTGTGACAGGGTGAAGATTTCTTGCACAGGGCGCCCAAAGGCCTAAGGCTGGCCCTGCGCATGGGTCAGTGGCTCTGCGCCAGACTTCCCTCCAATTGATCAAAGTTAAAGGATTTCAAGTGGACTGATTACAATTACAGGGCCTCTAAAGAGTCCTGTATTGTTATTTGTCGTCACTACCTTCCCGCGTCGGGAGTGGGTCATTTGCGCCCCTGCTGCCTTCCTTGCATGTGGTAGCTGTTTGTCAGGGATTTGTCAATCCATATCTGCCAAGTGACCCTATGACAGGGTGAAGATTTCTTGCACATGGGTGTGACAGGGTGAAGATTTCTTGCACAGGGCGCCCAAAGGCCTAAGGCTGGCCCTGCGCATGGGTCAGTGGCTCTGCACCAGACTTCCCTCCAATTGATCAAAGTTAAAGGATTTCAAGTGGACGGATTACAATTACAGGGCCTCTAAAGAGTCCTGTATTGTTATTTTTCGTCACTACCTTCCCGCATCGGGAGTGGGTCATTTGCGCCCCTGCTGCCTTCCTTGCATGTGGTAGCTGTTTGTCAGGGATTTGTCAATCCATATCTGCCAAGTGATCCTATGACAGGGTGAAGATTTCTTGCACATGGGTGTGACAGGGTGAAGATTTCTTGCACAGGGCGCCCAAAGGCCTAAGGCTGGCCCTGCGCATGGGTCAGTGGCTCTGCACCAGACTTCCCTCCAATTGATCAAAGTTAAAGGATTTCAAGTGGACTGATTACAATTACAGGGCCTCTAAAGAGTCCTGTATTGTTATTTGTCGTCACTACCTTCCCGCGTCGGGAGTGGGTAATTTGCGCCCCTGCTGCCTTCCTTGCATGTGGTAGCTGTTTGTCAGGGATTTGTCAATCCATATCTGCCAAGTGACCCTATGTAGGGGTAACAGTCCCTATTCTGCTCTGTGTCAGTGTGTATCATGGTCTCTGTGGACAGGGAACAGTCTCTATTCTGCTCTGTGTCAGTGTGTATCAGGGGTTTTGAGGACAGGTGTCAATCCATATCTGCCAAGTGACCCTATGTATATCTGCTGTCAGTACACAGGAAAAGTTTAAATATTTCTTGTTCTACGTTCTCTGCAACTCCACGCACCGACTCATCCAATACGTGAAGATCTGGGGTTTCTCTGACTCTCCTCAGTAGTGTATCAAACAGAGTCTGCACTGTGGTAACACGGACATCTTCAGGACATAACTCAACTATTTGCAGATAGGCAGTCTGCAGCTTCTCTTTTTCACCTGTTCTCTTCTTTCTCTTATGCGTATTCTTGTCTATATGCAGGTGGTCTCTTGCCTTTCTTTTAACCAATTCGTTCCTTCCATATGGTTTCAAAAGATCTCTGGCATCATTACTTTCAACGCAAATAACGTCATCATAGTTAGTCTCCTCATTATTCACCGGGAAGAGAGTGTTTGCACTGACTACCCACAGCATGCTCTTGCCATTGCCTACTCCACCTTCAACGACAGGGTGCAAGTCCCAAGGAGAAGGATCATTCACTTTATTATCTGTCTTTATTTCACAAGTAGTGCCTGGAACATCCCCATGGGTCACAAGATGTAAATCTGGACTAATGTCAACCCCAGGGTCTGGAAAATCATCAATTTGAAATTTTTCGAATAATCCCAGTGGGCTGCCACATTCTTCCTCCTCTGATGGTATTAAAGTTTGCAGAGATTCACTATGGGGTGGTGTAAAGCATTTTGGAGAACAATTAAGCCTCTCCATCCCAATACGTTTCAGATGTCCTATCAGCTCTTCCACCCTATGCGATACTATGGGCAGGCTACCCGTGACGTCATTACTCACGGCCCTATTTCACGCGGACACTCTGTGTCAGTGTGTATCATGGTGTCTGTGGACAGGGAACAGTCTCTATTCTGCTCTGTGTCAGTGTGTATCATGGTCTCTGTGGACAGGGAACAGTCTCTATTCTGCTCTGTGTCAGTGTGTATCAGGGATCATTAGGATAGGTGTCAATCCATATCTGCCAAGTGACCCTATGTAGGGGGAACAGTCCCTATTCTGCTCTGTGTCAGTGTGTATCATGGTCTCTGTGGACGGTGAACAGTCTCTATTCTGCTCTGTGTCAGTGTGTATCATGGTCTCTGTGGACAGGGAACAGTCTCTATTCTGCTCTGTGTCAGTGTGTATCAGGGATCATTAGGATAGGTGTCAATCCATATCTGCCAAGTGACCCTATGTAGGGGGAACAGTCCCTATTCTGCTCTGTGTCAGTGTGTATCAGGGGTTTTGAGGACAGGTGTCAATCCATATCTGCCAAGTGACCCTATGTAGGGGGAACAGTCCCTATTCTGCTCTGTGTCAGTGTGCATCAGGGGTTTTGAGGACAGGTGTCAATCCATATCTGCCAAGTGACCCTATGTAGGAGGAACAGTCCCTATTCTGCTCTGTGTCAGTGTGTATCAGGGGTTTTGAGGACAGGTGTCAATCCATATCTGCCAAGTGACCCTATGTAGGGGGAACAGTCCCTATTCTGCTCTGTGTCAGTGTGTATCAGGGCTGGGCTTTGAGGACAGGTGTCAATGTTAGGTGATTTCTGCCCTTTATGGATTAAAAGCAGACTCTGCATCAACTGTGCAATTTTCCATGGGAGTTTTGCCATGGATCTCCCTCTGGCATGCCACAGTCCAGGTGTTAGTCCCCTTGAAACAACTTTTCCATCACTATTGTGGCCAGAAAGAGTCCCTGTTGGTTTTAAAATTCGCCTGCCCATTGAAGTCAATGGCGGTTCGCGCGGTTCGCCGGATCGCGAACATTTGCGGAAGTTCGCGTTCGCCGTTCGCGAACCGAAAATTTCGGGTTCGCGACAACACTATTTGTTTGAGTCAAACTAAGTCCAAATTGTAAAGTAGATTCATTTTATCCCCTATTATTTTCTTTCTGTTGAAGGCATGATATTCGAGAAGAGTTATTGGCAAGAAGTTTGCTTAATTTATTGCCATAGACATATTATGATGTCTGAACTGGACATAACTGATTTTTAGTTTGTGCTCTAATATCTGTTTTAATTCACATCTAATTGATGTAATTATTTAATTTATTTACCAATATCTGATAAAGATTAGAGCCCTAAATTAACAATTGATCTTGCTACATTGAGCTAAAAAGCAAAATGTCTAATGAGACACTTATTAACCCTTAATAAGGTACACATGGCGTGGGTGGCTTAAGGTTTCTTATTTAAATATTGAACGAAATATTGTGCATGTTTTTTTTATTGTTCTCTTAAGAAATCCTAAAGGAATACAAACAATGCTGCATGTCAATCCATTTATTCAGACATTTTGTTCATCTGGGTATGCTAGCTTCCTGCTAAATTATGACAATACAGTTCTGTTTTAGAGAAATTCTCTCTGCTGGAGTGTATAGCTTCAACTGGACCATAGCTGTATCGTGTTGAGTTCATTCTACTCTGTTAGTTAAAGGTGCCTTTATTGATTACTCCCATTGACATAGTTTGGAAGCAGAGTACTTGTATTCTCTTTTATTTGAAGACCTGGCTCATAGTTATTTTCAATGCTTTGTTTGATTTATTATTCATATTTTCTGGGAGGGGGGCTGGGTTATTACTGTTATGAGATGATTTGTTTCTCATTTGACTTGTATGTCCTAAGAAAATAACATAAATAGATAAAGGAGTGTACATACAGCCGTTCTAATGTTTAGTTTTGAGTATTATGAGAATGTTTACTTGTGACAACATTTATTTTCAGAAATCTACATTGTAATGCTTAAACATTATTGATTGTATTCTTCTTGCAAGCCCATCATTCTGAACAGGTATTTCACAAAATAATGTAATTCTGGCTGCAAACTTTTTTAAATTTGTTAAAACTATTTTTTTAACCAATTATGCCTTAATGTTGTGCCAATGCAGCACTCTGTGGTGCTGAGAGATGATTTTTGGACATTATTAGTGGTAAGATGTTGCACTAATATTTAGACCAGTTACAAGTGTATTGCTATCATTATGACAGGCCAAGTGCTCTTATACTAAAGTTTAGGATTTCCTGTAAATTTATCTTAACTCCTTTAATGTGAATACATATAGTATTAGTATTGTTTAAAAATGTATAAATAGGAGATTTTAAATGCATTGAATGAATATGATTGTCCGAGAGCAGCTCCCAATAAAATAATGTAGGCACTAGTGTCATGCAGCAATATTTGAGCATTCCACCGTCTACAGCAGGGGTGCCCAAAAGGTAGATTCACAGATGTTTTAAAACTACAACTCCCATGATGCCTTTTTGAATGCCTTTAGAATTACAAATCATCAATGAAGTGGTAGTTTTAAAACATCTGTGAATCTACCTTTTGGGCACCTGTTACATAATGTTTAAAAAAGTATTAAACAACATTCATAACTACAGAGTGAGCACAATCCATGTTGCTATTGCAGAAAATATGAAGTGTCGAGTAACAAATTAATATTGCTGTTGTATGCTAAATCTGCCCCATGTTGCACATATATATATAGTCAGATTTTGTATAGGTTACAAGAGCTGAGAAATTACACTGGTTTTTACTTGCCATCTAAACAAATTGGGAATTAAAGCAAGCAAGTAAATATCACATTTAAACAGTTGAGGAGTTCACAGAATACTTTCTAGTATCATGAATTTTATTTATGTTGTTTTACGATAAAGGAATGATGTTTGGTGGTGTAGTTAACTGGGGCAAGGCAAATCTCTGTTTGAATATTATAGCATCTTTTCTGATAAGTGTCCCAATATAGTAGGGTAACATGGGGCAAGTATTGTGCCCTCTAACCCATAAACAACTAGCACTCCTGAGTCCCATAATGGGCACCTATATAGTCTCACTCCTGGTTCCCTACCCACCTCATCTCCATGATGTGAGTGACACTGATAGTTGCATTGCCTAATTTTTCAAACTCAACTCTCCCCTAAATTAATGTGTCTTAATGTGTCTTTTTTTTTTTACACATTAATTTAGGTGAAAGGTGGATTTGAAAAATGATTGTAATTAGCAATGCTACATTTATTTGCTCTGTCATCTAGAAAAAACTGTGTACAATTTTCTAACATTGGGAGATTTTATGTATGAGGGGTAGGGCATGCTATTTTTATTTATTTATTATTACAGCTTTCTTTTTAAATTTAGCACCCCTAAAAATTTTTGGCCCCCTCTCGCTATGCCATTGTCCCCATGCCTCAACATTGTGCATTTTATTTCCCTCTTTTGTATGGTCCCGAGAAGAGTGTCACAGCTGAAGAGGTATTGTGAAATATCTCTTCATACCACCATATATTGCATGGAAGGGCTATGACCAAACTGACATATGCATAGACCTGGCAACCATGGGTAGTCTGTTTTTTCACCTTAGCTATTTGTGATAAAATTTGCAAATCCCTGGTTACATAAATAGTCTATAAGCAGGTTAATCTAGGTCTTGATTTACTTTACACCATATGTAAACTTGCATTGCCACTGTTTGAATGTTACAAGGATGTTTAACTAGTTATATGGTCTGTTAATTAGAATATTGTATAAATATGCTGGCAAATTTACATTAAATTATAAGTAACAACATTTCACTATTAAGTAGATCATACAAAATTCAATTTCAGGAATCGATTGACGTTCATGAATGCCAAATATTTTTATTTTTATTTGCAAATTTATTTTCATGTATTTGTTATTTTGTTTACAAAATAAATAAGGGAATAAAAAGTTATAGAGATTATATAGTATCCATGATTTTGCAATATCTGAAACAGAGTCGGGTAAAAATAGAAGTGTAACTACCAATTTGTCACATACGGTAGACAGAAAAGAATCTATAAAGAAAATGGTCAAATATCCTGTAATTTCGGAGGATGCATGACAAAAAATGGCATGAGAATGTAAAAATAACATATTTATGTGGCATAATACCACATTTAGTAATTATAGTTATTGTACTATAGAATCTGTACTATACAATGAATTGCAGATTTGTGTTGCAGGCTGCAAATATTGTCTTTAGTATATCCATCATACCTTATGCTCTCCCTTTTCTCCCTTCCATAGCTCATGGGAAGTGTGTCCTACAAAAGTATCTATAATTAGTGTGAAGTGTTGCATGCAGTAGAAATGTAAAATAAAAATTCAATGATGTATACACCTCCTCTTACCTAAGAATAGAGTTGATTTTTAATTGAGTGAGTCACTCATGTATAGTCATGGGAAAAAGAAAGTAAACCATATTTGAATTCTATGTTTTACATATCAGGACATAATAATTATCTGCTCCATAGCAGGTCTTAAAACTAGGAAAATACAACCTCAAATAAACAACAGCACAAGGCATATTACACCATGTCATGATTTATTTAACAAATATAAAGCCAAAATTGAGAAGCCATGTGCAAAGATGAAGTTCACCTTGATGATTCAATAGCTTGTAGACCTTAAGCAGCAATAACTTGAAGTAATAATTTTCTGTATGACTTCAGTCTCTCACATCATTGTAAAGGAATTTTGTCCCACTCTTCTTTATAACATTGCCTTAGTTCATTGAGGTTTGCTAGCATTTGTTTAAGCACAGCTTTCTTAAGGTCCCGCCACAGCATTTCAATTGGGTTGAGATCTGGAGTTTCACTAGGCACTGCAAAACCTTGATTATTTTCTTTTTCAGACATTCTGTTGTAGATTTGCTAAAGTGCTTGGGATCATTGCCCTGTTGCATGACTAAATTTTGGCCAAGCTTGAGCTTCTGGACAAATGTCTTCACATTTGACTCTAGAATACTTTGGTATATAGATGAGTTTATGGTCCACTTATTATTACTGCAAAGTTCTCAGGTCCTGTGGCTGAAAAAAAAGTCCAAATTATCACCTCTCCACCACTGTGCTTGACAGTTGATATGAGATGTTTGTACGGATATGCTTGTTTTTTTCCCAAATTTGGTGCTGTGCATTATGGCCAAACATCTCCATGTTGGTCTCACCTGTAAAAAAAAGACATTGTATCTGAAGTCTTGTGGTTTGTTCAGATGCAACTTTGCAAATCTAAGCCGCGTTGCCATGTTCTGTTTAGAGGGAAGAGACTTTCTCATGGCAACCCTTCCAAACAAACCATACCTGTCCAGTCTTTTTTTAATTGTACTGTCATTAACTTTAATATTTAACATGCTTACGGAGGTCTGTAGAGTCTGAGATGTAAGGTGTTTTGCAATTTCTCTGAGTAGTGTATAGTTTGACCTTAGGGTGAATGTGCTGGCATGTCCTCTCCTGGGAAGATTGGCAACTGTCTTGAATGTTTTCCACTTTCAATATTTTTTTTCTCTTTGTAGAATGATTAAACTCCAAATTGCTTGGAAATAGCCCTATAACCTTTTCCAGTTCTAAGATCACTGTTGATGCCTTTCCTCCTTGGTATTGTGTTAACACACACCTGAATGCTCCATACCAGCAAACTGTTAGAAATTCAGCTTTTATACAGGTGGTCACATTTGCTCATAATGAATGAATCATGGACATTTGATTAGCAGCACTTGTCTGCTACTTAGCCACTTAACTCCTGTGGAAGCACTAAGGGTGTACTTAGTTTTTCACACATGGCTTATCCACTTTTGCTTTATTTTTGTTATATAAATCATGACACAGTGTAATGTGTTGTTATCCATCTGAGGTTGTATTTATCTAATTTTTAAACCTGCTGTAAAATAGATGATTGTTATTATGTCCTGATATTATTGTTACTATTATTTATAATGCACCAACACATTTTGCAGCGCTGTACAACTGATATGTAAAACTATAGAATTCAATGAGGGAGTACTTTCTTTTTCCTATGACTGTTTGTCTTTAACCAATTATATTTCTAAAATCCTGTATTTAAAGTTAAACTGTTGGTTTAGTTGTTTTAAACTTCAGACTCTCTGGCCAAGCTTTATGAACTACCTTCTCTATCCCTATGACTACCAGAGGGTTTTGAATCCCTTGTATCTCAGAGTAATTGTTACCTGCATAGTCAAACTTTGACAAACGTTCAATGCACCTATGGTGAGAAATGTACTATTATGAAAAATTCCAATCATGATTAAAAGCAAACATACTTTAAAGTGTGTCAATTTCTTGCATAATTATTAACGCTTACAGTCCAGTGGTTCCTAAAAACAGTATATTTGTAAAAAAAAAAAAGAAAAAAGTTTTAATTACTCTCTTATAATTAGATGTATTATTTTAGAAAAACAAAAGTACATAAAAAAATAAACAAATCTCCAAATTAACCTAAAACAGGTGGTTCTTGTACTCTCTATGAAATATATTAAATCATTTTTCTTATTTAGTATTTCTTTTCTCAAGTGTTTTATAATAAACGAGGCACCCAGCCAATAAGCAATAGAAAATAAGATAATGCAGCACACTGTACCAGAATGGTAAGGTTATGAAAATAACCTATTCACAGTTTAAAAGAGAAAAAGTTACTTTAATCTACTTAAGAGTCTTTTGATGTATATCTATTATTGGCACCAAACAGGGCTTGCTCCCTGCTGCTTTGTTTCCACTACTGTATGAGAGAGACTGAATGTTTTTTAATGCTTTTAAAATAGTAAGCACTTTCTTTTCTTGTGATTTTCTTTATTTTTAAAACTATAGAACATGCAAGTTTATTATTTTCCTGTGAATGTTGATTCTTTTTTTAATTAATGTTAAACTGGATACTAGATCCATGTTTTCAAATCAACACCAGATCATTAATATTGAATTCTGTAAGCCATTGTTTTTAAAATGGGTGTTCTTTGTAATCCATCACAATAAGCCAGCTTACATGGAATAGTTATGTGTATCTCTGTATTGTGACCAGCTCTACCTGAGGATATCCCAGGACATACTTGAAAACGGGAGAAATCTCAATGTATCCTTTCTGGTAAAAATATTTTATAAATAAATAAATGGGTATCTTTGTATTGTGCCCAGCTCAGTGTATTGTATGAACAGGCTTTTTTTTTATGCACAGCATTTTGAATTGTATTGGTATATCCCTATTGTATTGGCTCTTTGTATTATATGGGGAAACCTGTATTGTTACAGTTGTGTATTGCACTGTTTTTGTACCTATTTCAGAGCATTCTATGGTTAACTCTGTATTGTATGCAGCTCTGTGCATTGTATGGTGATTCCCATCAATGGTTGTGCACATGAGCTTAAGAGGTCATGGGTCTTGGGTCAGAAGATGGGACCTACAGAGGTAAGGGGAAAAACTGAATCCCAGTGGTAGAATCTGGTCTACCACCATCTTTAAACTTCACTAGCTTCACTAATAAATAAATGCTTTTGGGGGGGTAAATCTATAGAAAAATATAAAATTACCTGTAAAAAACTGTTATCATCTCCTGTTGGTCTTGATCTTTCATCAGTCAACAAAACAACACATTTAAAAAAGTAACAGCATATCCTAATGCATCTAAATGAGTAACGAAAACATTGACAAGCAGCTTATTCAGAATAAAAAAAAACATATTTACCTGCTAGCTCAACTGGCTGGATGATATGTACAGCCTCTTCCTCCTTGAATATTGATTCCAGACACTATGTTGGATTGACCTGGAAGAGCTGTTACAGGCATTTATCAACAAATTAGTTACATCATGTTTTGTCTACGGTGATGTCTGAAGAAAGATATCTAAAGAAGAATACTTTCAATCAAGACCAAAACAATAAATATATTTTTATAAATAAATTTACATTTTGTTGTGTTGCTATTTATTGCAGTTTCCCTGGTCAAGTGGGAGAGTATTTATCAATCTGTTGTTATCAAGGAGTTAATAATATAGACTTCAAAAGTATCCATAATAAATAATAATTTATATATATATATATATATATATATATACACACATATATATATATATACACACACATATATATATATATATATATATATATATATGTGTGTGTGTGTGTGTGTGTGTGTGTGTTTATATATATATATATATATATATATATATAAACACACACACACACACACACACACACACACATACATATATATATATATATATATATATATATATATATATATATATAACATATTTAACTCCTGCACTCCAACCAAAAAAACATTTAGATACCCGGTGCTCTGAAGGCTAGGTAATATAAAAAGAAAAAAAATACCGGCACTCCAGGGATTTTCAAAATACAGTCTTCTTTATTCAGAGAAACCACATCAACGTTTCAGCTCCACTTAGGAGCTTTCATTAGGACACTCATATCACATAGAATGAAGAAGCTTATATAGGACAAACAATTAAAAGTAATTACTTACAAACAGATGATCAAGATTCCCCTTTCCCGCCAGGTCCGTCCAGGTTGCCGGCACACTCACCAAACACTTCCGGGTCCGCGATCACATGACCCGGAAATACGGACAAAGCGAAATACAATTGGACAGCTACGACATGTCGCTGGGGCAACTATAGACGCACAAGTCTCATTGGTTGCTCCTGCATGTACTGGAGCCGATCCAAGTCAATTCAAAATTTTATAAGTTTAGAATGGGGGTTGCCTAGGCAACAAGGACGCACCTAGGGGCTGGAAGAGGAAATACAGGTTAAATAGTATACTTAGAACGGACCACTGTAGATGAGACAAATAAATGATAAATAATGTTAAGTGTTAAATTAGTAGAATGTGTTCAAAAAGAGCAATAAGGCTCAAGAAAATCTAGTATCTCAAATGTGACTAGTGTCTAATATTATTATAGGGAATAGAAAAATCTATTCCCCAACATGTGCTTATGTAGGTAAATAGTAGTGATCATAAAAGTTAAATTAGGTATTAGCCAAAGGTCAAGAATTAAGGGCTAATAGACAAAAAAATAGTAAAATGAAAATTAGATCATCAACAAAAACTCAAAATAAACCTAAGGGGTCCCCTATATAGAAAATATTGTTAATTAAAACACCTGTAGGTGTATCATCTGTAAACAAATTGAAAGATTATATATATATATATATATATATATATATATATATATATATATATCTTTCAGTATTAAAACAGTAACAGTCTACATAAAAAATTAAAAACAGAATAATCAAACATATATGTCTTATCAAAATATAAGGACCTAGAATAAAATATATTACTGCACCAAAATAGCCAATTTGTTATCTCCCTCATTAGAGAGGGAAATATCCTCCAATTGAAAATATAGTACCAAATAAATTTGAGAAAAAATAATTTTCTGTTTTTCTGTATTCAGGCCTCTGGGTGACAGGGTTCCCAACTGGAAAATCCAATAGGACTCCCTCTGTAGGAGTATTTTACCTCTATCCCCCCCCTCGGGCCGGAATGGGAACATGCTCAATAGCAATACATCTTAAAGTTGAGAGTTGGTGTTGAAACTCTAAAAAATGTCTGGCCACTGGCTTGTCCGACTTGCCATCACGATAGGCAAGTCGGATACTAGACCTGTGGACTCTAATTCTCTCACAGAGAGCTGTCTCTGTTTTAATTACATTGGCAAAACAGAGACTAAACTTGCACATTATGAGCATGGTTTCACTTTAAATTAGTGAAAGCACCTCATTTAGAACTCTGTTAAATAGCTGTTAGTGTTGTCGCGAACCCAAAATTTTCGGTTCGCGAACGGCGAACGCGAACTTCCGCAAATGTTCGCGAACCGCCACAGACTTCAATGGACAGAATTTTAAAACACAGACTCTTTCTGGCCACAATAGTGATTGAAAAGTTGTTTCAAGGGGACTAACACCTGGACTGTGGCATGCCGGAGGGGGATCCATGGCAAAACTCCCATGGCAAATTACATAGTTGATGCAGAGTCTGGTTTTAATCCATAAAGGGCAGAAATCACCTAACATTCCTAAATTGTTTGGAATAACGTGCTTTAAAACATCAGGTATGATGTTTTATCGATCAGGTAGTGTAAGGGTTACGCCCGCTTCACAGTGACAGACCAAACTCCCTGTTTAACGCACCGCAAACAGTCCTCTATATACAGAGTAAACATGGCTCCCTCTATATACAGAGTAACATGGCTCCCTCTATATACAGTGTAACATGGCTCCCCTCTATATACAGAGTAACATGGCTCCCCTCTATATACAGTGTAAACATGGCTCCTCTCTATATACAGAGTAACATGGCTCCCCTCTATATACAGAGTAACATGGCTCCCCTCTATATACAGAGTAACATGGCTCCCCTCTATATACAGAGTAACATGGCTCCCCTCTATATACAGTGTAAACATGGCTCCTCTCTATATACAGAGTAACATGGCTCCCCTCTATATACAGTGTAAACATGGCTCCTCTCTATATACAGAGTAACATGGCTCCCCTCTATATACAGAGTAACATGGCTCCCCTCTATATACAGTGTAAACATGGCTCCTCTCTATATACAGAGTAACATGGCTCCCCTCTATACAGGGGCGTACCTGGAGCATTTGGCACCCGGGGCGGATCCTTTATTTGGCACCCCCCCAACTTTGAAATGTAAAAAACAGCTGCAATTTTTTTAAATGTATGTTTATGCAGTGTGTGTATAGTGTGTAAAGTGTGTGTATATTGTGTGTATAGTGAGTGTGTATAGTGTGTACAGTGTGTGTATATTGTGTGTATAGTGAGTGTGTATAGTGTGTATAGTGTGTGCAGTGTGTGTATAGAGTGTGTATAGTGTGTGTATGCAGTGTGTGTATAGTGTGTGCATAGTGTATGCAGTGTGTGCAGTGTGTGCATAGTGTGTACAGTGTGTGTGTATATTGTGTGTAGTGTGTGTATAATGTGTGCAGTGTGTATGTAGTGTGTGTGTATAGTGTATGCAGTGTGTGCATAGTGTGTACAGTGTGTGTGTAGTGTGTGTATAGTGTGTATAGTGTGTGCAGTGTGTGTATAGTGTGTGCAGTGTGTATAGTGTGTGCAGTGTGTATGCAGTGTGTGTAGTGTGTGTATGCAGTGTGTGTATGCATAGTGTGTACAGTGTGTGTATAGTGTGTACAGTGTGTGTGTATATTGTGTGTATAGTGTGTGTAGTGTGTGTATAGTGTGTGCAGTGTGTGTGTATAGTGTGTATGCAGTGTGTGTCCCCAAGCCCCTAGTCACACAACCAAATAAAAAAGCCCCTATCTACCCCCCTCACCCTAAAAAATAGTGAAGGGGGAATAAAATTACTACCCTGTAAAGTAAAATTCAACTTACTATTCAACGTCTTCTTCTTCTAAAATCTTCATTTTTTTAGCCCCAAAAAAGGCCAAATAAAAAGCCATCATACCCGTCGAACTTAAAAATAAAATAAAAAACCCGAGCACAAAAAAAATTAATCCATCTTCACCCATCGAGGGCTCCATGTCAGTGTTTATCAGGGATCCTTAGGATAGGTGTCAATCCATATCTGCCAAGTGACCCTATGTAGGGGGAACAGTCCCTATTCTGCTCTGTGTCAGTGTCTGGAGGGAGTATCTGCAGTAACACAGAGTGTCTGGGGGGAGTATCTGCAGTAACACAGGGTGTCTGGAGGGAGTATCTGCAGTAACACAGAGTGTCTGGGGGTAGTATCTACTTTTAACATTTATATGCACTAAAAAAAAAATAATAAATTGAAAAAAAAATAAAAAAGGGTTGCAGCTTCCGAATTAATCTAAAATGGATGCTGTCCAGTAGGTGGGAGGGTCTGCTAGGGAGGGTGTGCTGCTGATTGGCTGTAATGTGTCTGCTGACTGTGAGGTACAGGGTCAAAGATTACTCAATGATGACAAATAGGGGGCGGACCGAACACCGCATGTGTTCGCCCGCGGTGGCGGACGCGAACATGCTATGTTCGCCGGGAACTATTCGCCGGCGAACAGTTCGGTACATCACTAATAGCTGTCATTTGGTCTATTTTTTATATTTAAAGTATGCACTTTATATATAGTGCATGTATCTTTAGATCTCTAGCACTCTATTTTTTCGTTTATTTTCATAGACCGGGTTTTTAACTTAGTGTAATCCTCCATATTATCCCCATGGCGACAATTGTTTATACTACGTCGCCATGGAAACACACATAATGATGTCACTACTTGCACAGGTGCATGGAGGAGCACAGGACGCCGGTCAGTAACACATAACACCTGTGGGTAAGCCAATTTACTTAATTCACTCTATGTATAATGCTATATATGTCTGTTTTTTTAATTCACATTGTTAGAACTGTTGATCTTGAGGAAAGTCCTGTGTAGTGGACTGAAACGTCGATCATTTTAAATATGCTTTAATAAAGTTTGGATTTTTTATCTGGACCGTGAGTGCTGCTACCTCTTTGGATTTCTTGGATATTTAAAGCCTTGGCTTAGCACCCGGCACACAAGGGACATTCAAAGCGTGAGTGCAAGAGTATATTACTCTCTCTAATCCAGGAGTGCAAGGATAGAGATAGAGATAGAGAGACTTGCACTCCTGGATTAGAGAGAATAATTGCCCGGTGCTGGTCAGGTACAAGATACAAAAAAAAATTATTGGCAATAAAGGATTTATTGCCATCCTGATGAAAGATTTTTAAATGATATAGAATAAAAGTTATATTTTATTTTTACTATCATCAAGTCCTTGGAGTGCGGTAATTTCCAACCATTCATTTATATTATTATTATTATTATTATTATATTTTATATTTTTTTATTATTTTTTATTTTTTGTAAAATAAGTTCCTAAGAAAGCTACCTGGGAGTGCTTATTTTTTTCTTTCATACATTTAATGCAATCAAGCACCGGGTCAAATAACTGTAAGTAGGAGTGCAAGGCTTTTTTTTTCCCATTATATATTATATATATAATTTCCTAAAATATGAAATTATCTTTTTGTTTGAGTTGGATACTTACCAATATGGACTACTATAATTAAATCACAATCCCTAGATATCTTCTTCAACTATTTATCTAAATGAATTGTTAAGGCAAATAGTTATCTCCAAGCAATGAATATATAATTTTGGTAATATTGCAGAAACTATTTAAAATATTATCAAGTTACACATTTTCATGCCTTTGGCATGGAAAACATGTCATATAACTATACACTGGAGGTACTGGAAGCATTTTTCGTTATTAAACTAATTTATATGCTCAGATTCTTCCAGGGAAAGCAGATGTATGTATTGCAAGATAATGAAATGACGTTCATCAGTGCTGCTAAATTAATATTAACCTCAAAATCTTCATGGAAATATGTAATACAGCTTTGCAGCAGTGTGCCATTTCCGTTTTGTATATACCTGTTGATAAACGACTTTCTCTGGGATGTATTATCATTCTTCTCTCTTCCCCTTGATTAGACAGTTACAACAAAATGCAATTAATTTTCCAGACATGGCTCATTGCAGTCAGTATGCAACAAGTTTGTTCACTGCATTAAACTAAATAGCAACGAACCATATTCAAAAATTAGAACACCATAATAGAAACGTTAGAACCTAAAATTAGACATAATTGGATATAATGTCAGATGCAGGCACAAAGGAGTTATGTAATCTACTTCTTGAGAAGAATGTTAATGTTACAACTACAGTTAAATATGACTATGTAGCCTTTATGCAGACATTGTCAATGCTATTGCCACATACGGCCATCACAAAATCTTTGCAAGATTTAACGATGTAGGATTTTATCATAAATAGCCCCCAGAGTGGGAGAAGAGTACATGGACCTACTAGCCAAGCCCCAAAATGGTTTTAGAAAACAATACAATATCTCAGTAACACCAGAGTGAACATATTTTACTTTAGTAATAAGGTTAGATTAGAGATTTGTTTTAGCAAAAAAAAAAAAGAGATGATGGTAAGGGGACAGCCATTGAATCTTAAAAGTGACCAACAGAAGGAGCAAGAGGCAAGGAGGGAGTGGGGGGGGAGGGGAGTGGGGCGTGGGAAGATATGTTTCACATAAGCTCTGTGCTCTTGATTGCAAAAGTGCCATATAATCAGTCTTTTTCACCAGATGCCATTGGAGCTTCCCTTCAAGTATGGAGAAATATTTCAAGAGAAATAACTTCTTGTCTGGAGCACATTCTCACAATATTGTGTAAAATGATTCAGAGCACTCTGATTGGTTGGATTCCAACCCAACCAATCAGATTGCTGTGACAGGTAAATGTAGAGACTTACCTGTCACTCTCTTCATTTACCTGTCAGAGCACTCTTATTGGTTGGCTCCGAATCAGCCAGAGTGCTCTGAGTCAAATTGCAGGGCATGGGGAGGCTTTATAAGCCTTTCCCTGTCCTGCAGAGCTCAGTCTGTGCGGTGCCCTCTCGTGGGTGGGGCCAGGGGGGACAATAGGTCCCCCCCCTTATTGTCACTTACCACCCTAACCTGCCCCGCATGGGTGGGTGCCATTCGGGACGGACAATAGATCCCCCCCCATTGTCTGTTAGGGTCCCCAACTGCCGCTCATGTGCCAGTTCCCCCTTATTGCACTAGCCACTGGGCATGTTTAGACGACATGCCCCTACTCGCAGCATGCTGAATGTAGGGGCACGCGGCAGGATTTAACCGCCCTTTTATTAATATAGGGGTCATAGTGACCCCCATAGGTTTTAATGCGGGGGGGTGGGAAATATTATTTATTACAAGCAGGGAACTGGTAGTGCTGCTGGCTCTCTCCTTGCTTTTTTTGTGTGCATGCGCAGTGGTATTTTTGTCAAGCACAGGTAAGTCACTTAACCCGTGCTTGTAAGTGTAGCCCTGCACAGGTTAAGTCCCAGGCTGCAGGGAGAACCAGCAGTCTTTGTTTCTCCTCCGTGCTGTGGGGGTTAATTCTCCTGAAACAAAAAGGTAATGCATTGGGCTTTCGTTTATATTTCATACTTAGGACCATTTACGTTTTAGTAAATGAATATGAAAAACCTCTAAACCTTTGGACGAAATCGTATTCATCCGAAAACGGACGCACATGTCTAAAGTTTATTGGTATTTGCTATAGACTTCTCTCATCCAGTGGAGACCGTTTACATCAGTTGCACCTGCTACCACTGGCACAAGTAGCTAACCCACCATCAATGTTACCTTTACCACCACAAATAAGACCACCAATATCATCTGTACCAGTACCATTTTCATTCCGGTTAGCAATTGATCAACTAAATGCTAGTGCACAGGATTGTGTTGACACAGCTATCACTGCTTTGATACAAATCCACCTGAATCGTCAGCAGACACAAGGCGAAGCGTTGAGGGTACTGTATTGCATCAATGAAGCAAAGTTTGGGATGAGCGTGGAAGATAGGATGAAGCTGCTAGGTAGAATAGCTGGACAGTAAATGGAGGGGTTAACCCATAGAACTAAATGGAAAAAACAAAGAACTGAACTGTCCAGTGACCTTAGATAGGATAAAATATAACTTTTAATAAATTCTCAATAAAATACACTTTAATGGATTAATTTTAATAAGAGCTACACAGATGTCAAGCTCTAGACGGACATAACATAAAAAGAAAAAAGAAAAAAAAATGAGGAAAACGTTAAATAAACGTATATGTCCCTACTAGGATGATAGGTATCTCAAACTGCAAGTGCAGACTTTTATTGTGTGGTTACGTAAAGAGATACTAACTGGTCTATATGGTGGGGACAAAGAGAAAAATGTGGACAAGTAGTATGAGAGCATAGAAGTCCTTGAAATAAGACATACAAATAGGGAGAGCTGACTAGATCTAGAAAATCGTCATGTAATGCTATAGTACTGACTCCTGCTGATTAGCAGGTCTGCACTAAGTTAGGGTCTAGAGACTCACTAAAATGAGCTGCAAAAATCACTAGGGGTTCCGACAGATATACTGTAGTGAAAGACTATTAGTCTATTAGTCCGGCTTCCACCCCGGCAGGTCCCAGAGATTATTCCCAGCTACTTAAGCTCGGTCATAGTTTACAGCTGGTCAGCATCTGGCTGAGAGAGACCGCTGTTGGGGTGTTTAGCACGGGTTAAGTTACTTCGATAAATCAGGGTCGGGGTACCCTCCGGTATATACTGCAGAGGAGGCTGCCAATGGCTTGAAATTCCTTGGGCTTTCAAAAGATCAGCTCCATTAATATAGCTTAATCGAAATAGTGCTGCTAGTCTAATTCAACTGCATGAAACAAGACTCCACAATCAATAGGGGTCTACAGACTCACAAGTACACACACTAGAAATATCAGTAGATTGCAACAGTTGCTAGGAACCTCAGTCAAATTGGTCTGACCCGTGTCCCAGCAATTAACTTTAGGTTCTATTGCTATCTTATGAACGGCACCCGATGCTGAGACTTATGGCAACTTGGTCTGGTCCGTACCTTAGCAAATAACTTAAATTCTTAATAAACTGATCTTGTTCAGTGAGTATATGAGTATACAGCTTGTCAACGACTGTCTATGAGAGACCGTTAGTAAACTGCTTACACGGACCAAATAACCTCTCTTGAAATAGATCGAAGTCCGAGGACCCGCTGTTATATACTGCCAAGATAGCTAAGAGTAACTTAAGATTTCTAATGATTTCTAGAGTACATTTCTATGGTATGACTTGTTTAGAGTATAGCCCCACTGTTCGTACCCACTAGTGCTGGTGCCCACTAGTGTATACAGCGAAGATTGCTAAAGGTAGCCTCTAGGTTATCAAACGCTAACTGCAGTTCAGCTCAATATATCTAGCTCTATAAAATAATGATAGTCTGCTTGTCCAAAACAACTGCACGAGGACAGTACAAAAAGCCCCGACGCGCGTTTCGCCTGTGAGCGGCTTTTCAAGGGGTAAATGAAAATCTCGTCTGTCCGTTTTTAAATAGGGCGCCATGCGTCCTGATTGGTCGATGGGAGGAGTAACGAAAATTGAGTTCGGTTAACTCCTGACATGCTGGAGAGAGTAAAGTGGGAACCCAGACTGATGGTATGTGGGATTCATACACTGAAGGGACCTAAATCGTGACCAAATATGAATACGAAGGTCTGGTCAAATGTAGTAATGCCCTCTAACCCTGGGTGCAGGTGGGTCACTGATCACTCACTGTTAATAGGGCATAAATCATTATATAAAGAGCTATGAACTGGACGGATTATCTGTAAGAAAATGATAGTAGCAAAATTGCACTTGCAACATAGTTACAGTTGCAAAGTGGTGTGTACGGAGGTATAGTGCTATAAGATTTTCCACGAGCCTGCTAGATGATGCAAGGCTGTAGCAGTTTAAATGTGCCGATTGCAATGGCACACACTTTCCTGCAGTGTCCAGATTAATAGTAGATGTTAGCCATGAGAGTGAAAATAATGATCCAATATGGTACAGACTGGCATAAAACATGGTCTTCCCATATCAGTCTTTAGAATATTGTTCTGAACAAGATATTGTTCAAGAACATGGTGTCGTAAATGGAAGGAAGTGTAGGGGTTCCACAAACATTACTGGAAAGTAATAGTGGTTAAGGAAAAATGAGGGGTAAAAATACCCAATTGTTACAAGGTCAAAGTCGAATAATAAATAATAAAGGGAAAAAAACCCTATATAAAGAAGTGCCATCAGTAGATGAACTGACATTATTTGTGAATGAAGGGAGTGTAATTGTATTCTTCATTCAAGCCACATGGAGACAGTGTTTTGAATTTAAAGATCCATTGTGACTCCTTTTGTAGTAAAAGTCGATTTAGATTCCCTTTTCTCGGGTGAGGAAGAAGCTTTTCTATTGCTTGGAATTTCAAGCAATCAGTGTTGCCATGATGAAAATTCTGGATGTGTCGGGCAATTGGGGTGGGGGTGATTTGATTTTTGATGGAACCTATATGTTGCAGGATTCTGCGTCTAAACTGTTGGTAGGTTTTACCAATATATTGTAGACGGCAGTCACAAGTTATCAGATAAATGATATTGGTGGTACTGCAGTTTACAAGAGCATTGGTGTGAACTATTATTTTAGAGCAGTTAGACTGGGTTGATTTAGATGGTAGAATGTATTTGCATGCTTTGCAGTGCCCGCACCTGTATGTTCCTTTAGTTTGGGTGAGCCAGTTTGAAGTGGCCTGAGGGGGTGCCAGGTGACTATGGACAAGCATGTCCTGTAGATTGACCGCCCTCCGGGCCGTCAGTTCTGGATGAGCTGGTAGTAGTTTGTTGAGTATGGGGTTGTGACGTAAAATTGGCCAATTCTTGGATAGTATATTGGACATAGTAGCCCATCCACTGTCAAAAGTCGCGATACATCTTGGGGTACAGTTGGAGATCTTTGCGCGAGTTGACCTCAGGCTAGTCAGTCTATCAGTTTGGCTTGCACGTTGAAAGGCCTTTTTCAAGATTCTATTGGGGTAACCCAATGCCTTGAAGCGTGTTCTTAGTATTTGACATTCTTGATAGAAGGAGTGGTCCTCGGAGCAATTCCTTCTAGCGCGAAGGTACTGACTGTAAGGGATGGAAGCCCTCAGATTGTATGGGTGGTGGCTGTCCCAGTGTAGGAGGCTGTTGGTCGCGGTTGATATCCTATAAAGCTCCGTTTGTATGGTTCCATCTTCAAGTAGTATAATTCTTAAATCTAAGAAAATTAGTTCATGCACGTCAATGACTGAGGTAAGTCTAAGATTGATGTCATTCGTATTGAGTGCATTAACAAATTCTTCAAAGGTCCCACAAGAACCTGTCCAGAGGAGCAGCATGTCATCAATATATCTATACCACTTCAAGATGTATCCATGGTATGAGTGGTATAATGAGGAGCTGATGACATGCTGCTCCCACCAACCCAAAAACAAATTGGCATATGTTGGGGCACACGCCGTGCCCATGGCAGTGCCAGTCAGTTGTAGATAGTACCTGCCATTGAACATGAAGTAATTATGCATCAGAACAAACTTCAGCAATTGGAGTATAAAGTTCTTCTTTGGGGGGTCGATGCTGGACTGGTTCAGGAAAAATTCACATGCAAAGATCCCTTTATTTGGTCCGTGTAAGCAGTTTACTAACGGTCTCTCATAGACAGTCGTTGACAAGCTGTATACTCATATACTCACTGAACAAGATCAGTTTATTAAGAATTTAAGTTATTTGCTAAGGTACGGACCAGACCAAGTTGCCATAAGTCTCAGCATCGGGTGCCGTTCATAAGATAGCAATAGAACCTAAAGTTAATTGCTGGGACACGGGTCAGACCAATTTGACTGAGGTTCCTAGCAACTGTTGCAATCTACTGATATTTCTAGTGTGTGTACTTGTGAGTCTGTAGACCCCTATTGATTGTGGAGTCTTGTTTCATGCAGTTGAATTAGACTAGCAGCACTATTTCGATTAAGCTATATTAATGGAGCTGATCTTTTGAAAGCCCAAGGAATTTCAAGCCATTGGCAGCCTCCTCTGCAGTATATACCGGAGGGTACCCCGACCCTGATTTATCGAAGTAACTTAACCCGTGCTAAACACCCCAACAGCGGTCTCTCTCAGCCAGATGCTGACCAGCTGTAAACTATGACCGAGCTTAAGTAGCTGGGAATAATCTCTGGGACCTGCCGGGGTGGAAGCCGGACTAATAGACTAATAGTCTTTCACTACAGTATATCTGTCGGAACCCCTAGTGATTTTTGCAGCTCATTTTAGTGAGTCTCTAGACCCTAACTTAGTGCAGACCTGCTAATCAGCAGGAGTCAGTACTATAGCATTACATGACGATTTTCTAGATCTAGTCAGCTCTCCCTATTTGTATGTCTTATTTCAAGGACTTCTATGCTCTCATACTACTTGTCCACATTTTTCTCTTTGTCCCCACCATATAGACCAGTTAGTATCTCTTTACGTAACCACACAATAAAAGTCTGCACTTGCAGTTTGAGATACCTATCATCCTAGTAGGGACATATACGTTTATTTAACGTTTTCCTCATTTTTTTTTCTTTTTTCTTTTTATGTTATGTCCGTCTAGAGCTTGACATCTGTGTAGCTCTTATTAAAATTAATCCATTAAAGTGTATTTTATTGAGAATTTATTAAAAGTTATATTTTATCCTATCTAAGGTCACTGGACAGTTCAGTTCTTTGTTTTTTCCATTTAGTTCTATGGGTTAACCCCTCCATTTACTGTCCAGCTATTCTACCTAGCAGCTTCATCCTATCTTCCACGCTTAGTAGTTCTAGGGTTTCAATACCCACCCTTTCTTTAGAAGCTCATTCTATCAAACGTATTTCACAAGTGCCACCTCCGAATGACTGATCTTCTAGATAAACTACTAGATCCCAATTTGGGTCAGGAAGAAATCATTAATGTTTTTTCAACCAATCCACTGTCTCAGCCCTCTAACATTCACAATGATATCAATCAGGCTTTCTTCAATATCCAAAAATCATACCAACAACAAATTCGTTCGTTCTGGGAATTAACAAGTCTTAAACAATATATTGAACAGAAATTGGTCCCAAGAGGACTACGCCCAGAAGTACTTTGTAACGGATCACCTGGCACCCCGACTTGGTACCTCCGTTAAAGGATGCTCCTAGTGCTTCCTGAGGACTCCAAGCACTCTGGCAGACACCATAATCACCGAATCCAAGAAACCTTTAAATTCTCCCAAGCGTATGAATGCTGTAGACCATTGAATAGGAACCATACGAATAGGCTTGTACCCCTAGCAGTCAACTGGAACAGCATACAATAAATCCTTCCCCCAATAATGAGACGACACATCACTTTGAGGTTAAAACAGGAACCCTGGACTGGCTCATCCAGCCTGGCTTTTATTACACTAATCCACATACAGGCCACACCCAGGGGGAGGCATAAAATAACCAATCACATACATGGTTCAGCCCACACATCCCCTCCCCTCAGATAACATTAAACTCAATTATCCGGTACACTTTTTCAGCCAAGTTCTGGATGTACCCCAAAACCCGGGGGTACACCTTTAAATCCAGCATCGCTGGATAGCCCTTATTCAGGGGGACAACATATCCAAAATTCAGGTAATTCGGATGAATGGTTCGTGAGATATGGGGTTCCAAAGATTTGACCGACCGCATGGGTAAAGTATCCGAAAACAGTTCCATGCATTTTGGCCCTGCGGTCGGTCACAAACAAGGGAATGAAAACAGGCGAATTGCCTGTGTTATAGAGCCTGGAGAGGGTTTGAATGAATTCCCTTGTTTATGGGGCTCTTTCTACCGAACGGCGGGTCATTCGGTAGTTTCCATACGAATTTCTGGAAGTATGGAGGTCTCAGCGGTGTTTGCCTAGTCAAGTGGCCGATTTTAGTTCCAGACACTCGACGGCAAAACACCGCTGTTCGGTAGTTTAAGATGGCCGCCGCCACGTGTTTGTTTCCCGAATGGCGGCCACCCAGAGGACAAAGACCACACTGCACTGATTGCCAATTACCTGTTTGCAACATTGTTGCAAACGGTAATTGGAGGCACACTCATTCCTGGGTGGTCTGGTTGTTCGGTAGTTTCACTCAATATACTGAATGGAGTGATTCTACCGAACAATCAGATGAATGTTGCATACAAATCACCCAGGATACACTTAACACATCTATAAATACATATATAATATTACAGGCAGTACACTCGAATATGCTTCACAGTCTTAAAGGGACAGTAGTCCCAAAAGTCCCAATATGTCCATAGATGCTGTTAAAAGGGCCAGTAGCAGCAATATACAGTACAATATGCCCCAAATAACCCAGGGGCCATAGTCAGTAGGTAGGAGGCTAGCAAACAGGCTTCTCCAGGGCCCAGTGGCGAGGTTGGTTTCGCCACATTTCTCCCCTTTTCCAAACAGACTAACAGGGTACCTGACCTCTTGCCGGTCAGTGCCCTTGTTAGTCCAGCAGCCCACCCACAAAACAGAAACAGCAGTACAGCCCACCCACAATAAATGGTTACTACACCTGAGTAATGGAAAAACTTGTCCAGGTCCAGGTGCCTCACCCCGGCTGTGTGGGGGACTGGTAGGCTGTTTTGGTGGGTTGCTGAGTGGGCAGAGACCAGCGGTACTCTGCCCTGGTGCCAGCACTACTACAGGAGTAGTCTGGTTGGAGCCTGGTTGCTGGAGACCGACTGTCTCCCCTTTAGCTGCGCAGCTCTGCTGCTGGAGACCGACTGTCTCCCCTTTAGTTACACAGCTCTGCTGCTGGAGACAGACTGTCTCCCCTTTGGCTAAACAGCCCTGTTGTGGGGGGGCAGGACCGACCGTCCCTACCCCCTGTGCTGGAAGTGCAGAGACCACGGTCCCATCTGCACAGGTGTGGGGCTTACAGTCTCCCCCTGGTACATTAAGCTCCCGCTGGGGAGAGGTGGTAACCAGCTCCTCTCCCATTAGAACACTCTGCCCATTGATGATCCGCCGCTGGGGAGAGGTGGTAACAATCTCCTCTCCCATGCCTACTTTCAGTCTTTGTGGAGGGAGACCGACTGTCTCTCCTCCCAATTCAGTGTCCTGCTGCTGGGGAATAGAGACTGGGCTTTCTATTCCCAAAAAATCACGCTGCTGCTGGGGGGTAGGACCAACTACCTCTGCCCCCTGTAACTCAGCCTTCCGCTGGGGAGGGAGGACGCTGCTCTCCTCTCCCTGCACTTCACACTGCCTTCCCGGCATATCACTCTGCTGCTGGGGGGTAGGACCAACTACCTCTGCCCCCTGTAACTCAGCCTGCCGCTGGGGAATGGAGACTGGGCTCCCAATTCCCTGCAATTCACACTGCCGCTGGGGAATGGAGACTGGGCTCCCAATTCCCAACAAATCACACTGCCGCTGGGGAGGGAGGACGGCCCCTTCAGCTCCCTGTAACTCACACTGCCGCTGGGGATCTGGGCCGACTGCCCAGCATCCCTGTAGGGCCGGTAGAGAGACCGCAGTCCCATCTCCACCTGCCATCGGTGGGTCTTCCCAGGACCAATCCGTGAGGCCCCTCAACATTTGTGAGTAAGGGCCACCTGCTTCCCCACCTGGCAACTCTGGCTGCTGCTGGGGATCTGGGCCGGCTGCCCAGCATCCCGGTGGAGTGACCTTGGTCCCATCTCTACCTGCCTGTTGTGGTTCCTCACAGGACCAGTCTATGAGGACCCCCACTTCGGGTTCCTCCCGCCGCCTCAGGGAAAGACGGCTAACCTCCTCGGATGCAGCCTCTACCCGGCTGCTGTAACGCTCCTGCTGCTGAGCATACTTCCTCTCTTTTGCCAACCGGAATTCTCGGTCCAGCCTTGTGTTTCGCTCGGCCATGACCTGGTTCCAGATCACCCGGCGTGTCTCCATGGGTATATCATCCCCATACTCAGCCACTCGCTGCCTCACCTCGGCCAGCCAATCATCTCCAGAGCCAGAACCTTCCATACTTGTCTGCTCCCAGGGGCGCTGCACGACTGCTAGCGTTGCCCTCAATTTGTAAATCCAAACGAACTATGTCTCCGAGCTGCTTTACCTCACACTAGGACGCCATCCCACCGCTGCCACCAATGTAACGGATCACCTGGCACCCCGACTTGGTACCTCCGTTAAAGGATGCTCCTAGTGCTTCCTGAGGACTCCAAGCACTCTGGCAGACACCATAATCACCGAATCCAAGAAACCTTTAAATTCTCCCAAGCGTATGAATGCTGTAGACCATTGAATAGGAACCATACGAATAGGCTTGTACCCCTAGCAGTCAACTGGAACAGCATACAATAAATCCTTCCCCCAATAATGAGACGACACATCACTTTGAGGTTAAAACAGGAACCCTGGACTGGCTCATCCAGCCTGGCTTTTATTACACTAATCCACATACAGGCCACACCCAGGGGGAGGCATAAAATAACCAATCACATACATGGTTCAGCCCACACATCCCCTCCCCTCAGATAACATTAAACTCAATTATCCGGTACACTTTTTCAGCCAAGTTCTGGATGTACCCCAAAACCCGGGGGTACACCTTTAAATCCAGCATCGCTGGATAGCCCTTATTCAGGGGGACAACATATCCAAAATTCAGGTAATTCGGATGAATGGTTCGTGAGATATGGGGTTCCAAAGATTTGACCGACCGCATGGGTAAAGTATCCGAAAACAGTTCCATGCATTTTGGCCCTGCGGTCGGTCACAAACAAGGGAATGAAAACAGGCGAATTGCCTGTGTTATAGAGCCTGGAGAGGGTTTGAATGAATTCCCTTGTTTATGGGGCTCTTTCTACCGAACGGCGGGTCATTCGGTAGTTTCCATACGAATTTCTGGAAGTATGGAGGTCTCAGCGGTGTTTGCCTAGTCAAGTGGCCGATTTTAGTTCCAGACACTCGACGGCAAAACACCGCTGTTCGGTAGTTTAAGATGGCCGCCGCCACGTGTTTGTTTCCCGAATGGCGGCCACCCAGAGGACAAAGACCACACTGCACTGATTGCCAATTACCTGTTTGCAACATTGTTGCAAACGGTAATTGGAGGCACACTCATTCCTGGGTGGTCTGGTTGTTCGGTAGTTTCACTCAATATACTGAATGGAGTGATTCTACCGAACAATCAGATGAATGTTGCATACAAATCACCCAGGATACACTTAACACATCTATAAATACATATATAATATTACAGGCAGTACACTCGAATATGCTTCACAGTCTTAAAGGGACAGTAGTCCCAAAAGTCCCAATATGTCCATAGATGCTGTTAAAAGGGCCAGTAGCAGCAATATACAGTACAATATGCCCCAAATAACCCAGGGGCCATAGTCAGTAGGTAGGAGGCTAGCAAACAGGCTTCTCCAGGGCCCAGTGGCGAGGTTGGTTTCGCCACATACTTCTACCTGACAAAGTACAATCTGAGGACCAATTAAAAGAATGGAACTCCATTTTGTTGGATTGCTCCTATCGTCTAATGGGCTTTCTCATCAAATTGGAAACTTCCAACTTTGAAAATATTAACCTCAAACTAACTAATGAAATCAGTAAAATTAAGGAGTTTAAAACTGAAAATCTGTACCCGCAGATGGAAACAAAATTACAACAAAATATAGATAACTTCAAACACCATTTGAAAGTAAAAAAACACACCAAATTTCAACGTGATTTTCACGATTTCAAAGAGGGACAAATTTTCAGGCGAAGGTCTAGAAATCGCAGACGTAATAATACCAATTCTAATTCTATCTCTTCTGGTGAAACCTCCTGGTCTGACACTGATAGTGCTCCCTATAAGCAACAGAGGGGTAATTTCAGGAATTCTAGCAGAGATAGAAACAAAGCATCCTTAGCTACAGCCTCAGCCCCTAAGAGTATTCTCAAGGAGGCAGACAAGATAGTGTCTTTCCTCGATATCCCCATCTCGGTTGATACAAACGAATCTCCCACTGTACCCCAATCAGTTCCTTTTTTAGATCAAGGCCCCTATCGTCACCAAAGGGGGAGACTACGGGACAGGGACAGATGGGGATACAAACAGAATCGGACAAGGAGTTAAATCCAAACAGAATTATAAACCTCTCAGATTTCATTCTGTTACCCAGACACGTCTCTCTCCTTAATAAAGGTCTTTCATTTGTACCTACTCCCCAATGCAATACCTTTGACTGGACGAAGGACATTAACCTATTTGGTAGAAAAATTGCACTTAATATCATTCACACTAAAAAAGACATACAAACAGCCAACGAACTTGGACTATCCCTTGAGGATTTCCGTCTAGCACAGAATCTAACTGATCTCCTGGAGGAACAAAATCCTAACAAACCATTGACAGATTTCAAACCAGAAAGTTGGTACACTCCAAACTTTAAAGAACTACCCCATGTCGACTTATTCGTTCAAATGTCAACCAGTGAATTCGAGAAGTCAGATATCCCCACACCGCCCAAGAACTTGACAGCCATGGAATTTAAAGGTCTAAAAGAGTTACAAAAATCCACCAACACTATCATCAAACCGGCTGATAAAGGGGGCAACATTGTCCTCCTTAACCGGGATCAATACATTGAAATATGCATGACTCATCTAAATGATAAGGATGGTTACCAACTCTTACCAAGTGATCCCACCATGAATTTCGTGAAGGAACTGAGCACTATACTAATAGAAGCTGAGTCATCACAGATCATTACTTCTCAAGAATATAAATATCTTCTACCACATAAGAACCCTACCATAGCAACATTTTATTGTTTGCCTAAAATTCATAAAAACCCGCAAAATCCACCTGGCAGACCTATAGTCTCGGGCAACAATTGCTTAACTGAAAGATCCAGTAGATTCATTGATAAAATTCTACGACCCATGGTTGTCACTTTACCATCATATTTACAGGACACTAAGTCTACTCTTTTGACCCTTGAGGGCCTACAGGTTCCCCCGTATACTCTTTTGGCAAGCTTGGACGTAGTTTCCCTATACTCCAACATTCCACATGACAAAGGGATCTTTGCATGTGAATTTTTCCTGAACCAGTCCAGCATCGACCCCCCAAAGAAGAACTTTATACTCCAATTGCTGAAGTTTGTTCTGATGCATAATTACTTCATGTTCAATGGCAGGTACTATCTACAACTGACTGGCACTGCCATGGGCACGGCGTGTGCCCCAACATATGCCAATTTGTTTTTGGGTTGGTGGGAGCAGCATGTCATCAGCTCCTCATTATACCACTCATACCATGGATACATCTTGAAGTGGTATAGATATATTGATGACATGCTGCTCCTCTGGACAGGTTCTTGTGGGACCTTTGAAGAATTTGTTAATGCACTCAATACGAATGACATCAATCTTAGACTTACCTCAGTCATTGACGTGCATGAACTAATTTTCTTAGATTTAAGAATTATACTACTTGAAGATGGAACCATACAAACGGAGCTTTATAGGAAATCAACCGCGACCAACAGCCTCCTACACTGGGACAGCCACCACCCATACAATCTGAGGGCTTCCATCCCTTACAGTCAGTACCTTCGCGCTAGAAGGAATTGCTCCGAGGACCACTCCTTCTATCAAGAATGTCAAATACTAAGAACACGCTTCAAGGCATTGGGTTACCCCAATAGAATCTTGAAAAAGGCCTTTCAACGTGCAAGCCAAACTGATAGACTGACTAGCCTGAGGTCAACTCGCGCAAAGATCTCCAACTGTACCCCAAGATGTATCGCGACTTTTGACAGTGGATGGGCTACTATGTCCAATATACTATCCAAGAATTGGCCAATTTTACGTCACAACCCCATACTCAACAAACTACTACCAGCTCATCCAGAACTGACGGCCCGGAGGGCGGTCAATCTACAGGACATGCTTGTCCATAGTCACCTGGCACCCCCTCAGGCCACTTCAAACTGGCTCACCCAAACTAAAGGAACATACAGGTGCGGGCACTGCAAAGCATGCAAATACATTCTACCATCTAAATCAACCCAGTCTAACTGCTCTAAAATAATAGTTCACACCAATGCTCTTGTAAACTGCAGTACCACCAATATCATTTATCTGATAACTTGTGACTGCCGTCTACAATATATTGGTAAAACCTACCAACAGTTTAGACGCAGAATCCTGCAACATATAGGTTCCATCAAAAATCAAATCACCCCCACCCCAATTGCCCGACACATCCAGAATTTTCATCATGGCAACACTGATTGCTTGAAATTCCAAGCAATAGAAAAGCTTCTTCCTCACCCGAGAAAAGGGAATCTAAATCGACTTTTACTACAAAAGGAGTCACAATGGATCTTTAAATTCAAAACACTGTCTCCATGTGGCTTGAATGAAGAATACAATTACACTCCCTTCATTCACAAATAATGTCAGTTCATCTACTGATGGCACTTCTTTATATAGGGTTTTTTCCCTTTATTATTTATTATTCGACTTTGACCTTGTAACAATTGGGTATTTTTACCCCTCATTTTTCCTTAACCACTATTACTTTCCAGTAATGTTTGTGGAACCCCTACACTTCCTTCCATTTACGACACCATGTTCTTGAACAATATCTTGTTCAGAACAATATTCTAAAGACTGATATGGGAAGACCATGTTTTATGCCAGTCTGTACCATATTGGATCATTATTTTCACTCTCATGGCTAACATCTACTATTAATCTGGACACTGCAGGAAAGTGTGTGCCATTGCAATCGGCACATTTAAACTGCTACAGCCTTGCATCATCTAGCAGGCTCGTGGAAAATCTTATAGCACTATACCTCCGTACACACCACTTTGCAACTGTAACTATGTTGCAAGTGCAATTTTGCTACTATCATTTTCTTACAGATAATCCGTCCAGTTCATAGCTCTTTATATAATGATTTATGCCCTATTAACAGTGAGTGATCAGTGACCCACCTGCACCCAGGGTTAGAGGGCATTACTACATTTGACCAGACCTTCGTATTCATATTTGGTCACGATTTAGGTCCCTTCAGTGTATGAATCCCACATACCATCAGTCTGGGTTCCCACTTTACTCTCTCCAGCATGTCAGGAGTTAACCGAACTCAATTTTCGTTACTCCTCCCATCGACCAATCAGGACGCATGGCGCCCTATTTAAAAACGGACAGACGAGATTTTCATTTACCCCTTGAAAAGCCGCTCACAGGCGAAACGCGCGTCGGGGCTTTTTGTACTGTCCTCGTGCAGTTGTTTTGGACAAGCAGACTATCATTATTTTATAGAGCTAGATATATTGAGCTGAACTGCAGTTAGCGTTTGATAACCTAGAGGCTACCTTTAGCAATCTTCGCTGTATACACTAGTGGGCACCAGCACTAGTGGGTACGAACAGTGGGGCTATACTCTAAACAAGTCATACCATAGAAATGTACTCTAGAAATCATTAGAAATCTTAAGTTACTCTTAGCTATCTTGGCAGTATATAACAGCGGGTCCTCGGACTTCGATCTATTTCAAGAGAGGTTATTTGGTCCGTGTAAGCAGTTTACTAACGGTCTCTCATAGACAGTCGTTGACAAGCTGTATACTCATATACTCACTGAACAAGATCAGTTTATTAAGAATTTAAGTTATTTGCTAAGGTACGGACCAGACCAAGTTGCCATAAGTCTCAGCATCGGGTGCCGTTCATAAGATAGCAATAGAACCTAAAGTTAATTGCTGGGACACGGGTCAGACCAATTTGACTGAGGTTCCTAGCAACTGTTGCAATCTACTGATATTTCTAGTGTGTGTACTTGTGAGTCTGTAGACCCCTATTGATTGTGGAGTCTTGTTTCATGCAGTTGAATTAGACTAGCAGCACTATTTCGATTAAGCTATATTAATGGAGCTGATCTTTTGAAAGCCCAAGGAATTTCAAGCCATTGGCAGCCTCCTCTGCAGTATATACCGGAGGGTACCCCGACCCTGATTTATCGAAGTAACTTAACCCGTGCTAAACACCCCAACAGCGGTCTCTCTCAGCCAGATGCTGACCAGCTGTAAACTATGACCGAGCTTAAGTAGCTGGGAATAATCTCTGGGACCTGCCGGGGTGGAAGCCGGACTAATAGACTAATAGTCTTTCACTACAGTATATCTGTCGGAACCCCTAGTGATTTTTGCAGCTCATTTTAGTGAGTCTCTAGACCCTAACTTAGTGCAGACCTGCTAATCAGCAGGAGTCAGTACTATAGCATTACATGACGATTTTCTAGATCTAGTCAGCTCTCCCTATTTGTATGTCTTATTTCAAGGACTTCTATGCTCTCATACTACTTGTCCACATTTTTCTCTTTGTCCCCACCATATAGACCAGTTAGTATCTCTTTACGTAACCACACAATAAAAGTCTGCACTTGCAGTTTGAGATACCTATCATCCTAGTAGGGACATATACGTTTATTTAACGTTTTCCTCATTTTTTTTTCTTTTTTCTTTTTATGTTATGTCCGTCTAGAGCTTGACATCTGTGTAGCTCTTATTAAAATTAATCCATTAAAGTGTATTTTATTGAGAATTTATTAAAAGTTATATTTTATCCTATCTAAGGTCACTGGACAGTTCAGTTCTTTGTTTTTTCCAAAGTTTGGGATGACATTGAGTGCCTTCAAGAAGGTTGACTTACAAAGTGAAAATTTGTGTTATGATAGAGAGTAGGGAGTAAGTTGCCAGTTTGAAGCACCATCTGCAAAGTTACCATCCGTTTGTATTACTGGCTGAAGAGCAGAAAAAGAAAGTACTAGAGCACATAGGAGGTCCACTGGTGCTGTATCTGGCTCTGCAGTTGTCACAACCTACCACCAGCACTAACTCCTCCACTATTACTATTAACTCTTCTTGCTCAGCTGCTACTGCAAGTGCCACTTATTCCAAAGGACAAGCTGGGTAGGGACAGTTTAACTATTGTTCATCCGACTTTCGGTGGATTTTATTCATATTGTAGTGTAACAAAATTATCTGTCTGATTGACAAACATTATGGAGTGTTCCTCCTGGCCAGTATGACTTTCCTTCTCTGATGGCACACTGGTGGCAGACCCCCTTTATTTCCAGCATAATGTGAGGGGTATCCAACTCTTGAGGCAGAAGCAAGAGAAAATAGGGCTTTCTAAACACCATCTATAATAGGATGTCAGCACACAGATCCACTTTAGATATGGTAGAAGTCATTTTGGAATAGCAGAGTGTAATCCATAGTCTATGTTCCCACTGCCCCTTTGGCATTGGCTCTCCAGTCAGCTTTGAGGATTGGATAACAAAAGTAATTATTTTTCCCCCAATCTCTTTTTTATTGAGGCAATGATAAAGAATATTATGTACATACAGGTGTTAAAACAGAAAGTCACATGTTTACAGTAGCATAGTCGCATAAGCATAGAAGTGCATCAACATGTATGTGTGTGTATTTATATATAGACAAGAGTGTAAACTCCATAATATGTCTGCCTCATTTTTAAGTTATGTAAGAAAAATGCTTGGTACACCTGTCAATTCAAAACCAAATATATGATCAATATCATCTTGAGAGGTAGCTGGAGAGTAGTGTAATAAGAAACAATCACCACCGTGCTAGGCTTGACAACATAATAATACATAATGGGCTTTAAGAACTGTAATTTATGCTTACATGATATTTAGGATGTTGCTTACTAGAGCATACATATTTAAAAGGAAGCACTTTAAGTAACATAATCTCTAAAGAAAGCTGTAGTGTTTATGGTGCGCAGAGTCTCTGGGTACTGACCAAAAGTAATGTGATAACCTATTTACAAACTGTTTAACATTTACCTTGCTCTGTTGGGCACTCACAGTCCCTCTGATCTGAGTTGCTATAATAAAGCAGAAGTTTAAACTTTCAAGTTATCCAGCCAATTCATATTTACAGAGTTATTTACTAGAGTGAGGATTTAAGGTAAAATCAAAAGGAGATTTCAAAGATCAAAATGGCCAAAGTGGAAAAATTCTCTAAGTCAGCTTTACTTTCAGTTCGGCCTATGTGCCCCAAAGACAGGCCTCTATTTTCCCCAGACCCTCCAGATGCAGCATTGTAGTATGACTGCCAGGCCCTACACCAAAGATTAGGCAGGGTGCATAATAAAGGAATTGATTCCATTCCAGATCCAGACTGACTCTGCAAGTCACAAACTGCAGCCTGGGGATTGGGTGGAGATAAAGAGGCATGTGAAGAAAGGACTTGAACCAAGTGCTATTGACTACGGCTACCTTAGTGAAACTAGAAGGAAAAGCCACATGGATACACGCCAGTCACGCTAAACAAGTCACTTCGACTGATCAACCGACATGAAGCTGTTCTTGTTCTTTACCATTGTTTGATCGGTTCAGATATGCTACTCTGACTTGAGACCAGAAGATAATGCCTGGCAGGGAAATATATGATGCAGATAGCAAAGGCTTTTAATCTAACCTCCTTTGCCTCAACCCTCTGCTTAGTACTGAAAATGCCATAGATTCTTGTCTTATAGCTGTCCCTATCCCCATCTCACTCTTGATAGACCCCATAAAACTCTACAACTACATGCTTATGCTATTAACCCACTGGTAGACAAGCCCCCCTATCCCTGAAGACAATTAATGTGACAGCCGCTGAACTATGTTTTTTTCATGTAATTGTTTAAGATACCCTAAAACTAAATTCCTGTTTTGCCCCACATGGTGGAAAAAAACCACAAATTGTGGAATATAATGGACAGAGCTAGGACAGCTATCTTTAAGGCCCTCCCCAAGAGTCAATATACACGTGTTCGGAGACTTGTATCTGTCAATGATATTATTGAGAGACGACTTGATGAGATGACCACTAGATTTATTGAACGGGGCTATCCCTTATCATTGCTGAATGCTCAACTTAACCAAATTAAGGATCAGGATAGAGAGTACTTTCTCCATTCTCATAAATCCCAGTGAAATGATAATAGGTTAAAATTTGGGAGGTATTCAGATAATGCGGATAATTATATATAGACACTGGCACGTTCTTTCCCAATGTCATCCCAATATTGTGGAATTTTCCCCAAAACCTATGTTTGCCTACAAGAGAGGCACTTCGCTTAAGGATAAATTAGTAAAAACTCTGGTCCCTCAGCCTAATAGTGCCTTAACTGTTGTGAAACAAGGAAATTTTCCGTGCTATAACTGTGTCTCCTGTCACTCTATGATTCGGCTGGATGTTATTCATCACCCACGGAGTTGTAAAAAGTATCTGATTAGACAACATTTGACTTGTAATTCTGACTTTGTTGTTCATGTTTTGAAATGCCCTTGTGGCCTTCTATATGTGGGGCAAACTAGTCAGAAATTCAAGATGAGATTTTCTAAACACAAGTCTACGATTCAGACTGGAGTGACTGACTTTCCCATTCTGGCACGTTTTGTAGAGGCTAGACATGGTGTCTCTCAACTTAGATTCCAGATTTTGGAAAAAAAATATGGAATCACCTAGGAGGGGAGATAGGAATAGGAGTCTTCTTTTACGCGAGGCTTATTGGATACGGGAACTCGACACATTACATCCAAAGGGCTTGAATTATGAATATGACTTATTGATGCTCATTTAAGGAATGATTACTTTATTTTATTTTTGTTTTTAATTGAATCTTCTTTCCTCTTTTTATGTTTTACAGGGTTTTGTAGATATTTGGTGCTGGTCTCTTTGACACCCTATTTCTTTTGTTACATGGTATGATATTTTGGATCTCTTAGGGACTACTAAGATGTGGACACAACGTGCTCTCTCTTCATTGCACTTTTATATGATTATAAGTATGAGTGTACACCTTTAATAGAAGTATCAAATTATGGTGTTATCGTTTTAGTGCTATACACTGTAATCACAAAATTATATTACTCAGACTATTCGGTCACGTTTTTGCTTTTATAAATTAAAAAATTGACTTGTGGCTCCTGCACTTTATTATGTAATCACAAAATTATATTACTCAGACTATTCGGTCACTTTTTTACTTGTATGAATTACAAAATTGACTTGTGGCACCTGCACTTTATTATTATTACTTGCACGATTTGATTCACTTAATTTTAAACACATATACAGTACGTTAGTAATTATTCTGTAACTTTTGCCTTTTGTGGGCTATATATGTGATTCTTGTTTTGTCCCTGTTTTCTTCATATTGATTATTGATATATACCTTATATTTTTTGTTTCATGTTGGAAATCCTTTTTCTTTTTTCTCTTTTGTTAGGAACATGTGCTAGATTTTTATATCTATAGTCTGGAGTGGCTCTTTTTGTGCCTGTGAGAGGGAGTATTTTTCTATTTATTTTTTATTATATTTCAGTTTTTTTTATTTTATTATATTTCAGTTATATATATATATATATATATATATATATATATATATATATATATATATATATATATATATATATATATATATATATATATATATATATATATATAAACTGCAAATGTCCCGCACTCAATGTACCGGTCTTGTGCTTGCCTCGGTGCTGCCTCAGCCTTCAATATATTCAAATGGAAAGAGTGCACTCAAAGGTCTTCTTAAGGATATAAACGATTTATTTTGCCAAATTTCAAAAGACATACAAGTCGACGTTTCAGTCCTCGTGGGACTTTTTTCAAGACTTGAAAAAAGTCCCACGAGGACTGAAACGTCGACTTGTATGTCTTTTGAAATTTGGCAAAATAAATCGTTTATATCCTTAAGAAGACCTTTGAGTGCACTCTTTCCATTTGAATATATATATATATATATATATATATATATATTTTTTTTTTACATTTTATTTTATTTATTTTTTAATTTTTATTATTATTATTTTTTAATTTATTATTTATCTATTTTTCATTTTTTTATTAATCATTATTTATTTTTATTTACTTATTATTTTTTATTTTTTATTATTTGTTTCTTATTTGTTAGAGTGATGGTCTGAGGTATTTCCTAATTGAATTGATCATGCTGAATTTGTTTCTTTAATAGATATGTGCATGACTAACCATTATATGTTTGTTTAATTAGCTCCTAGTTCATATTGTGCATGATAGATTCTAACCTCAGTCTATGTTCTGCAATTTACTCGTGTGTCTGATCACACGGACGCTCTGTGGAATTACATTACATGGTATGATGTTCAGACGGTCGAGCACAGAATTATGCTAATTTGATCTCTGTGCCGATCCGTCCTTGAGGGGATGGCTCATTTGCGTTCCATTCATTTGCGTTCCAGTTATGTCATATGCGGTTCACGCACCCGGAAATGAGCCACGTCCGGACACCATTGAAGTTATTTATCATGTTTTTGTTTTATTTATTTCATCTTTTTAGTTTTTATTTTATTTATTTATCTATTTTGTTATTTCTTCTCCTCTATTGGGCACTTATAGGTAAGCAAATCATTTAAGCATCTTATTATGTATTATGATTTTTTATGGTGCAGTAAGATGTTTATATATATATATATATATATATATATACATACATACACACACACGCATACATACAGTCAGGATCCCGCGGGCGGCTGCGAGGGGAGGCTGCAATCCGCTCGCGGCACTCACCCTCCAGCCGTCCGCGATCCCCTTCTCCACGTGGGCTCGGCGAGCGGCATCCCTCCAGCCTCGGATGCCGCCCGCGTCTTCCTCCATGTCTCCCAGCGGCAGCATGCATGACGCTGCACGCTGGGAGACCGCCCAAGATATGTCACGCCGGGGTCAGTCACCTGACCCGGCATTAAAGGCACAGTGCCTCAATCACACTGGGAGGTTTAGATATCTCCCACATGTGGTTGTTAATTCTGATTGGAAATTATCCAATCAGAATTAACCTGATGGTTTAAATACTTACCTTTCCTGTTCCTCCCTGCCCTGGTGTGGTCTTTGCTTTATAGTATTGATTCTGAACGTGTGCTTTCTGGTTACGTACTCTCTGGCTTGTTATACTGACTTTGTGACTTTCTCCTACCCTTTGACCTGGGCTTGTTTCTCGTTATTCTGTTTTCTGGTTCCCCTTACTCGGCTTGTCTCCTGACTATTCTGTGTGTGCTTAGCCCGGCCACTCTAAGGACCGGTACTGCACACTTTCTGTGTGTGTGTCTGTGTGTGTTAGCGTGTTGGGTTTCCCTGAATCATGACACATACATACATACACACATTCCAGATGATCCCTAACAATTGTATAATTGTATAGTGAATTATGTTTTAAGTTATTGGTGTATTACTGTTTGTGAATTTTAATACAATGAATACATGATGGGGTTTGATCCCTGTATTAAGATTTTGTAACATTATTTTTAAACTGTTTTGTATCAATTAGTAACTTTTGTTAATTAATTGAATTATTGATTGATTTCCTGTTTGCTACTGTTTGCTATAAAAGCACATTTTTCACTGTGTGGTATCAGCTTGGAAAAGACCTTTTTGGTCGAAACGTTGCGTTGCATTCTGTTACAATAAAACTGCCTGCGGCTTGAATTCGGAGTGCCTGTGAGTTTTTCTTTTTTTAAAGCTAGGACAGGGTGACAGTTACAGTGTCTATGATCTGTTACTGGGAGTGAGACCAGCTGTGTGTATAAGATACCATGTGCAGGGCTATTTCGCTGATGCTAGAAGCGGATGGAGGCACTTTCTCAGAGCTCAGGCACTGACAAGCCATTTACAAGATAAAACCATAAAAATAACGATAATAAACAAACATCGCTGCAACCCAAGGAAGCATGGGCAGGAAAACTAAGAAGCTCCTGCCCGACAAGCCCTGGATGGTGATGGATATCGGAGATATGCTCCGGCAAGTACACGAGGCAGCCAGGTCAAAGATGGCCGACTACCTGGGGGAAGACACAGAATCCTCAGACAAAGATCCGCTCTATGGGGAGCCTGAAGACCCAGCACCATGGACGCCTACGCCATGAACCCAACGGAGCCCAGACACTCAGCCAGTCACGATGGGGGCACTGAAGGACCTACTCACAGGCCTCCAGAGGACCATCCAGGATGATGTAGCCTCCCTACGCACAGACATCACAGGCCTAGTGGGACGACTGAGCAATCTTGAGACATCCTCAGACGAACAAACATGGAGGATCGAGACACTAGAGGGCCTAGTCAAAGGCCTCCAGCAGCAACAAGCTAACACAGACCAGAGGTTTGCCACCATAGAATATCAGAGACGGCGCAAAAACCTTAAGATAAGAGGCATACCTGAAGAAATCCCGGTGGCCGAACTTCCCCACCTGGTAAGACGCCTACTAGTGGTATTCTGCATTAATAATCCACATGGTTAATAAACAGCATTGTGTAGTCAAATTTCATTTCCATTCATCCATTTTATTGCTCAAACTTAAAAAAAAAATTATTTACATTTTTAAGCATTCTTTTTATATGAGTTATGTTGTGTTGCTCAAAACATGTAATTGAGCTCTTGAGACTTGAAAAGTTTAACAGGCATTGATTAACCCCTTAACATCCGGTGACGGTTCAGGAATGTCATCGGAAACAACCCCTTGAGGACCGGTGATGTCCTGAACTGTCGTAACGGTTTAACCCCTTAAGGACACATGACATGTGTGACATGTCATGATTCCCTTTTATTCCATAAGTATGGTCCTTAAGGGGTTAATGTACTTACCCGATCGCTGTCGTTCCCCCGGCGGCGATCGGCATTGCTCTCAATGTGGGGAGACTGCCTGCAGTGAATTAGGACCCCGCGGCCACGTGATCGCTCTAACAGAGCGGTCACATGGCCACAAAAGGTGTCCAAGTATCTGCCTGCAGGGGGACTGCTTGTGCTGACAGGCAGTTTCCCTGCATTTGTAGATAGAAAAAAAATGATGTTAATAAAAATTATAATTATGTATATATATATATATATATATATATATATTGAATAAAGAAAACCTTTGCTATTGAAAAATTCCTGGAGTGTCGGTATTTGTTTGGATATATTACTTTTGCTGCCAGAGCACCAGGTATCAATTTTTTCCTTTTGTTGGAGTGCAAGAATTTTTATATATATATATATATATATATATAAATATATATATATATATATAAATATATCTCTATCTATCTATCTATCTATCTATCTTGTATGGGAACAGTAAATGAGAGAGGTAAATTACAGCTAAACACAAACACCACAAAAGTGTTAATACAGCCCTGGGTCCTTAACGTACAACATGGCCAAAACAGTCCGGTCCTGAAAGGGTTAAGAGAAATTGAACATAACTTAACACATAATCTTGTGTTTTCCCTATAATTGTCATACTGAAAAACAAGGAAAACGAAAATGGGTGAAATCCATATAAATGTCAATATATTCATAAAAATAATTCCTTAATATATGCAAAAATATTGTAATATTCTTTATTGTATATAACATTGCAAAACACTATTTACAAATAATGATAATTTTGTGCAATTTTTTTTTCCAAGATAAAGACTGTTTAGCAATACAGTTCAGAACTCAGTTGAACAAAACAGAAAAACAACAAAAACATACACTGTAAACAGAATCACCAAGCTGAATTTGACCAATACAGTTCTGCAAACAACATTGCAAGGGCATATCATGTGGAGAAATTAATCTTTATGTTTTCTTCTAGTATTTGTTGTTAATTTATTTTGATGATAAAATTGCCTTTTTTATTTGAATCATTCTGTTGTATGCTTGGTTGGCACTGAAAGGATTAAACATAACTTTAAACTGCTAACTTCTGCGCGGATTGTAATTTCAGCGAATGATATAAATATGTTTTGCCTTCTCATGCATTTACCATTTTGCCTGTAAAATGAGACAGATGTTTTAATCCTATTTTGAAATGTCTATTCTCAAGTACTCTGTTTCATTTGATAGACAAAAATGTTCTACTATCTATAAAAAAAATGTGTTTACTGACAGCATTTATCTTCTGTTTCTTACACTCTGTTAACCTAATGTCTGTCTTTACATGAAATTGCACAAAATATCATTTACACAGCAATAATTTTGTGGTAAAAAGCATTATCTGGGCCTAGTTTTAAATTTTAAATTGTCCTCTAAGAAATACTGAAAATATAGTAGGTTAAAATCTTAGCAGGGTTTCATGTATTCTAGAAAATGAATTTATTTTTTAAACAGGTCCTCCATTGGCTGTTTTATAGTTTGAAAAACTATACACGGCATCCAATATATTTCAGTATTGAGAATTATACATAGAGACTGTTACTATTGTTCTTGTATTCTGACAGTTCAGTTAAAGTAACTATGAAACTTTTGAGATTCTCATTAAGATAGAATTTATAAGAAAAGCTTTACTTGACTCTGTTGGAATTTCTTTCAAAATCCAATTGCTATCAAATGTGTAGACATGAGAAATCATAGGGACTAGTTTGCCTCCTATGACTGTAAATCTTTGACAAAACATGGAGATTTGCCACCATTTCCCACAGGCATCTCTATTCATATGCAACAGGTGCCTATGGCACCTTATTGTGCATGATCAATATTATCTATGGTTGAAACAGGTTTCATAGATTTTATTTTGTACCCTCATGCAAGTGTTACATTAAATTAGCAATGTGAGGTTGCAATGTGAGGTTGCTGGTAGCCAAAACAATATGGCAAAAGAAGATAGTGGTATTAAGGAGGGATAACTTAAACTACCACTACATATATGCTTCTTCCTTGGAACCTCCACACAAGTGGACATTTCACCTTGTTGAGCCTTTTCGGAAAAACACAAAAGCCTCACCAATGATGATGGAACTTTAATTGACAGTGCCACTTCTCCAATGCACATAGCGAAGAGTTCATTAACAAAACTTGGCTAAGTATTGCACATTTACTAGAATTGGAAGAACAGCTTTGTTGTTTTTAATATATATATATATATATATATATATATATATATATATATATATATCATTGGAGGATGATTGCACTCACCTGAACATGCTTAAATGGGGTGCTGCTTATATATATATATATATATATATATATTAAAAATAATTTTAAAAATATAATTTTATATTATTCTGGTATACAGAGGTAATGTGATTTATTTTTCATTGCCTCAGAAATTTTGCACAAGGAAACAGATCATAGAACTAACTCCCAGAAATATTAGCATTCTTTTTGAGGATAATTTTTTCGATGCTCTGTTTAATCCATGCTAACAGCATGCTGTTGATCATTATATATTATAATATACTTAAAGAGACACTATAGTCACAATTGTAGCTAATGTAATCCGTTTTGGAGTATAGAATATGCCCCTGAAGTCTCACTGCTTAATTATCTGTCATTTAGGATTAAGTCACTTTATTTATGCAGCCCTAGTCACATCTCTCTGCATGTGACTCGCACAGCCTTCCTAAAAACTTCAGAGTCATCTAAGTTTACACTTTATTGCAGATTCTGTTTCATTTAGAATTTCTTAACTCCTGCTCTATTAATACCATGCTAGGCAATGCAGGAGCCTCCTATATGCAATTAAAGTTCAATTTACACAGCAGGAGATAAATACTTTTAAAGTAAGTTACCTCTGATTAAAAGTGAAACCATTATGTTGTCATGCAGCCTCTATCAGTCACAGCTAGGGAAGGTGTGGGTAGGGCTGCATAAACAAAAACAAAATTGATTTAACTAATAAAAGGCAGTCGATTTAGCAGGGAAACCTCAAAGGCACGCTCTATACAGAAAACCTGCTTCATAAAGCTAGAGTTGTTTTGGTGACTACAATGTTCCTTAGAAGATATATAATGATTTTACATTATTCAGTTCAATCCAATAGATACTTCTATTTTGCCCTAGTAGAAACCAGGTGAGAAGGGATACTCCACTGTCCCAAAAAAAAAAAAAAAACATTTATATTATATATATATATATAAACAATACACAAGATCCAGCGCACTCTCCTATCTACTAAACAGCAACTTCAATGTTGACAGATTTTATTAGTTTTTTTAAAAACACCTAATCTAGGCAAAAAATTAATAATGGGGATTTAGTTACATTATATGATCATACATTGCATAAGCCTGCCACAACGTCAATGTACCCCATCTTTGGCAGGTCCTACTCTCACAGTCTAATGTCTGCTCTTATGAGATTAACCCACTTACTTGGGGGAAAATTCCATCTGAGGCTCTCTGCAGTACAAGGCTAAATAGAGACCTGAGATGAGGCACCTGTAACAGGGAGGGGTGCAAAACCAAGGAGTTGGCTAGACTCCCAAATATATATATAAATATATATGAAACATGGGGGATGGTTGCACTCACCTGAACATGCTTAAATGGGGTGCTGCTGGGGGCCATATTATACAATATTATATATATATATATATATATATATATATATATATATATATATATATATAAAAAATCAGTGTTTAGTAGATATACACCAAAGAAAATGTGTATGAAAATTATTTTTGTTTCCAATGGAGATGTATATAAACACAGTTCTCTTGTCTGCAGCCTTTGCAAGCTCTCCCCTTCATCACAAGTGTAGACCTCGTGGTTGTCCCGTTACAGACTTCCCAATGAAGTTCAATAAGTCTTTGCAAGGCAGGTACTGTGAACAATCGCCTGCCTCTTGAGTTTTGCTCCACTGAGATAAACAACCAGGAAGTAACAGGGCTGGCTGTTTGAGAAGGGTGCTACAATGATAATTCAATAATCCAATTCCTATTGAAATGTGCAATTTTGGTAAAATGAAGAAAGAGGACCATTTCTTTACATATAAAACACTTTAGCAAGCCAAAGTGTTTAGGTGTTTGCAACATTCATTTAACCCAATTGCTGAGCAAAAAAAAGATAAATAAAAATCAACCAACAATTAAATCAACAATTTTAAAATATCTTAAGGTATGATAAAAACACAAATACCTCCATAAATATCTATGATAAAGGAAATAAATAATGCATCCCATTATTCAATTAGATGTTATACTGATATTAAAATAAAAAAAAATGTTTTGGCACTGAAGTGAGTTATTTTTACTGAGATCCATAAAATAATTTACAAGAATAAAACTTGCATTTTAAAGTGAAGCATTTCAAATAAATTATGACATTATAAAACAAGGGAAGTGAATGGCGCTTACACAGTAAAAACCAAAACACAGTACTGGAGTGAGAAAGGTGTTCCCCAACACCCTAAGGTCAAAATGTACGAAAGGTATTAGAAGCAACAAGTGCCAAAATACACACTCCCTGTGTATAAAGATATAAAATAATACTTATACATGTACAGGTATATGTGGGGGATGTCCCATGTAGTCAGTACCTACAATAATAAAAAAGGTACATAGTATAGACTGTACATACAACGAGAGAAATACTCACAGATTTCAGAGCCGTGCCAGGCTCTGTATTTAGTGCCCAAGGGTGCCTCAAAAAGGCTTTGCTGGAGAATCCTGGATGATATCCCCCAAAGGTAGAAGGAACAGCAGCAGAGTGATGGTAAAAAAGTGTAGATTTATTGTAAATATAAATTAAAATAGTAACTGTGCAGGTCCCATATGGTGACTCACGAAATCACAGTCATGCAGACACGTTTCAACTCAGTCCGAGTTTTCATCAGTGCATAAAATCATCCAGTTGCTGTTCCGTTTTAAATTCTCCGCTATTCTGATTGCCGGTCACATGGGCGGAAGTTCGGGTGGCCGGCGTCTGACATCACTTCCGGTATTTCGGCGCTCATTTTCCAGCTTGATTGTGTTTAGTGCATTTGCCCATTCGAGGCTGGAAACTCCATCTTGTAAATGGGCATCTGATATAGTTCTTAGCATGCTCGCATAGAAAGAAACTTGCAGTATTGGAAGTGACACAATTGTATATACGGAATAGCGGTAATAATGCAATGCTATGCATAAAAGGAAGGACATTGTAAATACCTAGTGTGCAATATCAGTATGGGATTAATTAGTACATTTGTCCAACTAGGGCAGAAGGGTTTCATATTGAGGATGGACATCTGTCATATCTTAAAAGATGTATACATATAAACAGTAATTACTAAAATACAATGAAATAAGAAGTATAATATAAAATAAAATAAGATAAAAATAAACAATGTTAAAGCAGCAGCAGCAGCAATATAGTAATATATACGAAAAAAGAGAGAATATGTGTATATATTAAACAGCATGTGGGTATATAATACAAAATGATCCCATCTAGGTGGTATAAATATAGCCCATATAGAATAAGATTGGTGGGTGAGAAAAGGGCTAAAAAAAGAGTCTCTATAAGAAACTATAAAAAATTATAAAAATTATAAAGAAATTTATAAAATTATAAAAAGTGAGCCAACTCGAAATCTAAATTTAGACCGTAGGGGGATAGGGTATTCAATTCAAAAATCCACCTACTTTCAATTTTACAAAGTTCTTTAAAATTATCTTCACCCCTCCAATCTTTTTTCTTTTGGGCAATGGCAGTGAAATTGACATATGAAGGGTCACTGTTGTGGCATTGTAAAAAATGTGCAGAGACACTGTGTTTGGCATACCCCCTCTGTATGTTGCCCAAGTGTTCCAGTATGCGGGTTTTTAGAGTCCTCGTAGTCATTCCCACATACTGGAGTCCACAAGGGCACCAGAGGAGGTATATCACATTACTGGAATGGCAAGTGAGAATAGAATTAATCTTATACTACTTTTTAGATATATTGGAGATAAATTTAGTTTGTGTATCTTTCTTAAATTTTGTTCTTTTGCAGGCTGTGCACATTTTGCATGGATAGAAACCATGTTTTTGGTTAAAAACGTTGGTATTAGCGGTATGTGTTTTTATGTGGTTTTTGACCAGTAGCGTTTGTAAATTTTTAGTACCCCTATATATAATTTTTGGTTTTTCACCAATGATGTTATTAAGACCCTCATCGGTTCTCAGAATGTGCCAGTACTTCTGAACAATAGATTTATATCTTTATACACAGGGAGTGTTGTGTAAATTATGGCATTGTATAGGTTGATAGATTGCATTTCCAATAAGAAAGGTTTACTAAGGAAACACAATTATGCTGTTCTAATTTCTCTAAAAAGGCTGTTGCTTCATAAATGAATTAAATTAACTGTGTGTGACTCATATAGTACAATTAGGCTGAAAATGTTTCTTTTCAGGAACATTACAATATAAAATATAATTGACTTAAATGAAATAAGAAAGAAATATAGAGATTATATTGAAAATAAAAAAAAATATAAGTTTTAAAGTTAGTCAATAAACAGACAGGCAGAGAGAGAAGATAGATAGATAGATAGATAGATAGATAGATAGATAGACAGATAACTATTTAGCACATTAAAATTGGGATTGTACTGGTAGAAAATATATTTCTAAAAATAAAAGCATGGTCTTTAAAGCAATTCAACACATAGACGGACACAATGTTATCTTGGATTAATTATTATTTGCATTTTTTAGACTTCTAATAAAAAATATTTACATTTATAGTTGCATAGCAATCTATTCCCCCCACCCCCTCAAAGAAAATAAAGTCCATCACTTCCAGCATTTCACATATCTGCATTGCTACTGATCCAAAAGAAGGTGAACAAACCAATTTGAAGACATTTATTATTTTGCCACAAATGTGGAAACCTTCTTGACTCTAAAATTGCAGATTTGTTTCCCCTGCATTGGACTTCAGACCCCTAAAGCACTTTAGCTTACTGAAATGCTCTATTTGTTAAAAGTCATTGCCTCTTTTTCATTTTACAAAAAGTGCACATTTCAACAGAAATTGTCCCATTTAGAAATTTACCGGATTGCACCACCCTGGCTTTCAAGCAGACAACCGATCCTGATTCGCCCTGGTTTGGTTAGCTGAGTGGAACTAAACTCTAGAGACAGGCAATAACTTATAACACCTGCCTTGCGAAGACTTCTAATTCAGCTGCATTAGGAAGTCTGTGATTGCACTGCTACAGAATGTCTGGGCTGGGTTAGAGTGGGGGGCTGGCAAAGGCTTCAGAAAAGAGAACTGCAGCTTTTACAACCTGTTTTTAGATATACCTGCAATTAAAAAATAAATCTGAAATTAATGCATGTTTTCATTGTCTGTGTATATCTACTAAACAGTGATTTTTAAATAGAGAAAAAAGAGGAGGAACACTGCCGTGAATAAAGTAATTAAAACATAACTTTTAATATTGAAAAATACGATAGTGATAGCTATACAAAAGATTACTCTAAATAGACCTCAATGTACAGAGAGAGAATAAGGAGAGATAATATGGGAAGTTTAAAAACTTATTAAATTAATTGACATCAGTTAGAATGTCAAAATAGACAGATATAATGGGAATTTGAATGTACAGCTCTAAGCAGAGAATACTGTGACTGTAGAATAAAGTTGGGTAGATCACTAAACAATGTAGCAGAAAAAGATTACTATCAAATGTTGAAATATGGCAATTGTTACAGCCTGATAGACATCAGAGTGTGTAGTACCACACAGCAGAGTGTCAAAAAAAAACTCTTGCACCCATGCTTGAAAGTGCCTTGATTGCCGGGTGCTAGTAAGCCAGGGCTTTAGTATCCATTGTCTAAAGAGGTAGCTGCTCACAGGGTTAAAAAGACCAATCTTTATTTGAAAATATTAAAACACGATCAACGTTTCAGTCCTGTTTATTGGACTTTCTTTCGGATCAATAGAAAGTCCTATATACAGGACTGAAACGTTGATCGTGTTTTAATATTTTCAAATAAAGATTGGACTTTTTAACCCTGTGAGTGCAGCTACCTCTTTGGACAATATATATATATATATATATATATATATATATATATATATATATATATAGTCCATTGTCACACTCCTTTGGTATATATATATATAAGATGCCAAAATACCAGAGTATTGCAGTATACAATGATACATTTTTTATTGGACTAACATAATATTTCAAAGACAAGCTTTTGAGAGTTTTCCCCTCTTCCTCAGGTCGGAAGCAATACTGATCAATCTTCTAGAGCAGTGGTTCTCAAACCAGTCCTCATGGCCCACCAACAGTACAGCATTTATGTATTTCCTTGTTTTATTCCAATTGATACACTAACACAACCTGGACTGTTGGTGGTGGGACTGGTTTGAGAACCACTGTTCTAGAGTTTAACACTTAAAACAACTGATGTTAGAGAAGGGGAGGGGGTGGGGAGGGGGGGGGGGTGAGTGGAGTGTCATAAATAGCAGAAGATGTGCCTGAAAGTGAAAGGTGCAGGCTGGCTGAGAATAGCCAGACAAAGTAAATAAACAGAGGAGGGCATGCAAGTATAAAGCTGCAATAAAAAGGGTATCATTGCATACTGCCATACTCTGTATTTTGGCATCTTGTCTACTGGACTAATATGGCTAATCCAATCTACACTATATTTATAAGTGGGAAATATTTAGTCTGTATATATATATATATATATATATATATATATATATATATATATATATATATGTAAACACACTGATTGGTGAATTGTATGGTCCATTTTTGCGCTCTTTGGTTCATCAGATTTATTTTCCTAAATCTTTTTCAGTGGACAAAAATCTGAGGAGTCGGACTGCCACATGCACGAAATTCAGCTATCCAGATATTCCCTGAATATTCAGACTAAATGATTTGTCTGGAATTCATTTTTCCACCTTGCAAAAGTCTAATGACCTCTATAGAATGCCACAGTGGTTATGGCACTTGGAGTATTCCTCTAAGCCTGACGAAGAAGAAACAGCACAACATAAAACACTGCCTGAATAAGAAGAAACAGCACAATATAAAACACTACAGAGAAGTGTTCAAGTTGTATTCTAAACTCTGGAAATGTATATGATCAATTAATTTAAAAACATTATCAAAACCCAACTGAAACATTGCATTTAATACAGTTATTCAACAAGGGGTATTTAGCAAAGACGTAATTATACAATTTGTCAGCTTTTGAGCATTTGCCAAACATTCTGAATTTTATACTGTATGCTGTGTTGTGAGGGGACTCAAGAAAATCATATTTTAATGTGCCAACCACTGAAATATTTAAGACAGTTTGAAATTTAAATTTATGACTTCACTATGAAAATGCAGTTGCATTTTATTAACTTCTGTCATCATAGCCATCTCTATCTTCAATAAAATGCAAATGTATCAATCGCAGTCATAAACAAGCAAATGAATGAAATGTACTCATAAGTCAACCTCTTCAAAACTTTGTTGATGGAATTTAATTTTGTACTGACTATAAACTTCAAGTTAACATGTTTGCTTTCAGAATATTATTTGAGTTAGCTTACTTCTGTCCTTTATTTTGTGGTAATGATTTTTTTTTTTGGTCCCTTTTTAGCTTTGACTTTTGTACTTGTAGTTTGATTTTCTCCTGTTGGTTAAGTATTAGGTGTGGTTGCACCCAAAATATGTACAGTGTTTATTTTTTTCTTACCCCATCATTTTTTTTTTAACCACTCTACTGTATCTATATTTTAAAAACATAAAATAAATTAATATATATTTTATATTTCTTTCTCAAAAGTGGAGTTTACCGTTTTAACCAGCTCTTACTCAAGTGCAGCAGGACAGATCCATGATATCAATGTCTTTTGCCATAACTCAGATTAATTGGACACATAATGATTTTCATGGCATTAGAATTGTCAAGTGATTTTAGGACATTATATATTTTTATGAAGCTTTTTTTGTCTAAACAGCTTAAATGCTTATATTTCCCTGACATTTCTATATGTCTCCATCCCATTAATTCAGCTTAATTCCACTCTAAAATATACATGTAACTCAAATATTTTCTAATGCCCTGTTGTCAGGTGTTTGGTGATTTTATCTTAATCCTGATCATCTGTAATGTCAGATCTTCCAGAGTGTAAATAGCACTGTTTCTCATCCTAGTCTCCACTTAAATGATGAGATTGTAAGATGGAGAACAATACAACATACAAAGCTTAGGTCAGTTCCAAACACAAGGCAGTAGAAAAAGCTAAAATAAACAGTAAGGTGTTTTACCAGATCTTAATATAGTTAAGTATATCGCTACTAGCTCCAGAGAAAAATAATAGTCACAAACAAGTCTAAGTCAAAAATACCAAAAATACAAACCAAATCAAAACAAACAAACAAAATAGTTAGCTAGAACATGACAACAGAGAATAGGATTAACTATAAATAAGCCAAGTTTAAACTGAGAAATATTAACTGAGCATTTTTGAGCAGAAAGATGGACCATTTGACAAGTCATTCTCAATTAGCATAGAGGTCATCTGCACTCTGAAACTAATTGGTTTATAGAAAAAAAAAACAATTTAAGTGTGCTAAATAACAGGTGCTTAGTAATACGATAATGTAATGTGTACATGATAACCAGTTTATGCACTCTGTGGGTACTCCCCCCAAAAAAACAATAAAACAAACAAATATACAAAGACAGAACATTTTTTTTAGGTGATATACCCCAACACAAAAAACAAAAGTAATAAGTAAAGAGGTCATAAATATATAATCACTTACCCCTTGTTATTATGGGGTAGTTGAACAATATGTGGAAAAATAAAAATTATTCAAATAGTTAAACATAGTTTGGAAAAATATATGTGTTGTGTTACAGTCAGAAATCCTCTGACCAGAAATTGGATCATGATTTTAAGTCTTTTCCTTAAAAATTGAATCATACACATATTGAGACATCGATTGAAAAAGCCCAGTGGACCAAGCAAAAGGCATCTTGAGGAGTATTATATTTTAATCTTGTTGTTCCATTTATTTTCTGTGTTTTTTTTTTAAATAAGTTTAAACAGTTTTACTTAAATGTCAGTAACTGCTTCCTGTTCTTACTCCATACCTAGATGAAAGAGGGTATTACCACCCTTTGGTAATTCAATTACAAACTAGGAGCCAGTTTATTATGGACTCTAATAGAAATTGTAGATTATGCTAGCTTTAATGTACCTATAATCTTAATTTTATTAATGACAGGAGGCGAGTATTTGCTTAAGTCTCTCTTTACTAGAACTCCACAGAAGCACGGAAAAACAACCAATCAGAAAAAAGTTAGGTACTATAAAACTCCTCTACCCATGCATCATTTCCTCTTTCAAGCTGCGACAAAACAGAACAAAAGGCAGAAAACATAATGGGGAAGAAACAAAGTCCTAGATACAATGAATACAGCAATGTCCACCATCCGAGAAGAACGCCACACGAGATAGCGTTGATGGACTGTAAACTGAAACGAGAGAAAAACAGAATCGAACAGGTTGATTATCCAATGAAATGTACTCCGAATAAACATGTAGGTATCCAATGTAGCAACCAACATTACCTTAATCTGTAGATAACCCAACCCTACTTATGAAAAACAGACATAAGAACAGGTGACAGGTAGCAGAGACAACAAGCAGAGTTGCATACGTACCTGATTAATCCAAACTATGAAATTTAAACAAGGGAGGGATAAGAACGGGTGGGAAATACTCACCTCCTGTCATTAATAAAATTAAGATTATAGGTACACTAAAGCTAGCATAATCTACAATTTTATAACATGACAGGAGGCTTCGTATTTGCTGTTTTAACGCTCAGTCAATAAATCCAACGCTGTTTGTTTCACTGGTACCTATTCCGGGAGATATCCGAGTAATCCTAAATGGACTTTACAACTGCGATAACTGATAGTAGTCGGGTTGATGAAGATGCCAGCTGACGAAGCATCTCAAATACGGAAAAAACACCATCCGCTGATAGAACCATTGTACGTGGGATTGCGACCTGTTTCCTAGCAACCGGTCCATGAGCTGCCAAGTTGACCTATTAGTCATTTTCCTGTAGTTGTAAACTGTCGAAGGTCATTTGTGGACTTAGGGCTGCGAGAAGAAACTGCCACCATGTCTCAACTCTTGATGTGTAAGGTGGCTCCTCCGATCGTGCCAGGGTCACCCGGTGACGTGGCCTTGCAAGTAGATCTCCCATCTCAAGGAATGCGCCTAAGTCCACCACCAATTCTATAATAGAACCAAGTAGGATCTTCCGTTCCCTCATGGCCTACCTGGTGAGATGTCTCCTCCGAGAATAAATTAATTATGTAGGCAAGAGTGTGATCAAACTAGCAGTATCCTAAGTGATTCCCAATGGACTGTCTAATCCTCGGCTGCGGTAAAGAAAGGACCCCAAAAGGGCGCCCCATCAGGGTCCCAAACTCAACTTGCATGGTGGAACGGAGGTCGACTATCCTGGGAATAGGGAGTCCCGGAAATATTCAAAGGAACGGAAAACGTAAACGGGAGTTGAGATTTCCATCCAGATATGTCATTGTCTAAGAGTGATAAGATGTACGGATCCAATGGAGATTGGAATCTGTCTAACAACAAAAAGTCCTCACGTGCTGTAGTGAGGGAGTGAAATAATCAAATTACCCGTAGTACGAACCTGATCCATGCCCGAACTGTCAAAATTCGTGTAGGGGTTCCTGGTCTACACGCCACCTACAAGATAGGGTATAATATGGTGAGACCCCTAGGTCCCTGTACCCATGACTGTTCGAGCACGTGTCTCCCAGAGTAGGCCCAAGGTCAAGGGATAAAGGAAAGTGAGTTTGATAACCGAAGTCAAAGACCCCTTATAGAGGAATACCTCCCTCCTTAGTTTGGAGTCCTGCAAACACAAAGCGTTCTCCAATACGCAAGCAAGGTGTAAAGTCCCTTCACTCACGACAGGTGACTCCAGATCTGATAATACGAAAAAACAAGAGTCTAGCTTCAACCTTGTCCGCGTAGGAGTCGGGGCACCCCGGGTTCCCCCATAGAGTCTCGTAGATCTCCTTGAGGGTAGTTGAAAAGGTGGGTTAGTGAGAACCCCAAGCTAAGACGGCTCCCATGAGGGAAATAGGGTATAGACGGAGGGCTCTCCATCTCCGAACCATGCTCTCCAGATATGTGTTCAGAAGAAAAGGGGCAGTCCTTTCACCCTATTCCAAGATTTTAATAACCAGGGATCTCAAGTCAACGGGGTTCCCGCTCTTTCCATGCGATCCATGCGTACGGTGTACCTGCAGACCGGGTAGTGGGCCTTCCCTAGTCTTGTTACCCGAGCAAGGCAGTGCCCATTTGCTCCATGAAAGTCTCAGTATCTCATGTCATCTTGATATGGAAAAAACTGTCTGTGCAGTTAGTTCGCAAAGGTCCGGATATTTAAAACAGAATGCAATTGTCTGCACACTTGTAATACCTGAGGCCCATCCATTAGCCGTACCGCCCCCAGGAGTGTGTGCAAATAAGCGGGAGTCTCCCCCCGTTATACCTCTGTGAGTATTTCTCGCGTGTGTTGCACAGTGGTCTGGATCCAGCAGATCCATTACAGGAGGTGAAATAGAGGGATCCAGTCTAAATATGTATATCCTGCCGGAACAGGCAGCCCTCTATGACGAAATCGGTAGCACAGTCTTTGGATCTAATTAAATTGAGGGAGGACCGCGCCCTCTAATAACAAATCAGTGTCCAGTCCCATATATGAGAGGGGTCCGCTCTCTGTTCGTGAAAATAAAATATCATTCTCGGATCGAGGTGATGGAGGGCCGCACCCTCCTGTAATCCAAACTAGAGTCCCTTAGAGACTCAGGGTGACCAACTGTAGGGATACACCATTTACGGATATCAGCATAAGACCGAGATCCTGAGGTGGGTCTCTCCCTGACCACGAGATCTCTCTGACTCGCTCACCTGAGATGGAATCAACTGGTAATAAACCAAACCGATGGCAGATGGAATAGTATACAACCTCGGGCTGTGTCCATCCTTAATAACAGAAAGGCATGGTGTGCAAATGTAACCTTCGGAAACAATGATGGAAACTACCAACTGGCCGCCCGGTTATCGTGCGCGCGCGTGTCAGGATCGGGACAGGGATCCAACACGCAGAGTACAAAGAGTGGAAAGGTACGTATACCGGGCCTTAGAATGGCCGGACTAACGTACCGAGAGTAAAGAATAGTCAGAGGCAAGCCGAGGTCGAGGAAACGAGAAGACAGATAAGCGAGAGACAAGCCGGGTCAAGGGATAACAGAGAAACAGGGTAGTACAACGAGCCGAGTCAAAACCAATAGAGCAAACTAGAATACCAGAGCACTGAGTGACTAGACAAGCTAGAACCACGACAGGGCAATGAGCTGAAGTAAGGAGTAAGCTTAAATACCCTGGTTCTGGATGGAAATCACGCCTCTGAAAAGTACCGATTGGATATCGGACACTTGAGTGACAGATTGCTCGTGCTAGCGTCATGACGTCACGTATTGAGCGTCCTGCTAGAAAAGGACGTGGATTCCTCGCGGCCGGTGTTTAAGTGACTGGATGAACCGCGAGGAACGGAGGAGACAGCTCGCCTGGACGGATACACCACCAAGTCTCTACCTCCCTTAGAGGTAGAGGCCTCAGGTACCCTGACAGTACCCCCCCTCTCAGATACGCCCACCGGGCGGAATGAACCGGGGCGAGATGGGAAGCGAAGGTGAAATGCTCTGCGAAGGCGAGAAGCATGGACGTCCTCCTGAGGTACCCAACTCCTCTCCTCAGGACCATATCCCCTCCAGTTGACCAGATATTGCAATTTTCCCCTTGAAATTCTGGAGTCAATGATGGAGCTGACCTCGTACTCCTCCCGACCCTCCACCTGAACAGGACGAGGCGAGGAGACCTTAGAGGAGAATTTGTTGCAAATGAGGGGTTTCAACAAGGAGACATGAAAAGAGTTAGGAATGCGTAAGGCAGGTGGCAGAGCAAGGCGATACGCAACCGGATTGATACGAGTGAGAACCCTGTAAGGACCTATGTAACGAGGAGCAAATTTCATGGACGGAACTTTTAGGCGAATATTCTTAGTACTCAACCATACCCTATCCCCAGGAACAAAAACAGGAGCCGCTCTTCTATGTTTGTCAGCGTGTTTCTTGAACAGCGAGGAACTATGTAATAGAATTTGTCGAGTTTGATCCCATAATTTCTTCAGGTTGGCGACATGATCATCAACCGACGGTATCCCCTGAGAAGAGGAAACCGAAGGAAAAATCGAAGGATGAAAGCCATAGTTCATGAAGAAAGGGCTAGAGCGAGTTGAATCGCAAACAAGGTTATTGTGTGCGAACTCCGCCCAAGGAATCAGACCGACCCAATCGTCCTGGTGTTCGGAAACAAAGCAACGCAGATACTGTTCGATCTTTTGATTAGTACGTTCAGCAGCTCCGTTAGACTGAGGGTGATAGGCAGAGGAAAAGTTCAATTTGATGCCCATTTGAGAACAAAAGGATCTCCAGAAACGTGAGACAAATTGAGAACCTCTATCAGAAACAATCTCTGAAGGGATCCCATGTAGGCGAAAAACTTCTCTCGCAAAAATCTCCGCCAATTCAGGGGAAGTCGGAAGTTTAGGTAATGGCACGAAATGGGCCATCTTGGTAAATCTATCCACCACCGTGAGAATAACAGTCTGTCTTTTGGAAGCAGGCAAATCAACGATAAAGTCAATGGACAAACAGGACCAAGGTTTCTCAGGAATGTCCAAGGGGTGTAACAGGCCACATGGGGATGCATGAGATAGTTTAGTCTTGGCACAAGTCTCACAAGCTGCGACGAACTCCTCAATATCCTTACGAAGTGAAGGCCACCAGAAATCTTTGGATATCAGAGAGTACGTCTTGCGAATACCAGGATGACCAGCTATTTTACTTTCATGAAAACATTGTAAGAGCTCCAGTTGAAGTTCAGGAGGAACAAAGTTTCTTCCCTCAGGAGTGTTTCCGGGAGCTAGATGTTGTGACTTCAAGATCTGGTCAAGTAGCGGGGAATGAATTTTGAGACTGGTATTAGCAATAATATTGCATTTGGGTACAATGGAAGACAAAAGTGGTTCAACTGAAGCAGAGGGTTCATATTGGCGAGATAGCGCATCGGCTTTAGAATTCTTTGACCCAGGTCTGTAAGTCAGAACGTAATTGAAATGGGTAAGAAACAACGACCAACGAGCCTGCCTGGAGGACAGACGCTTGGCCTCTCCGATATAAGACAAGTTTTTGTGGTCTGTCAGGATGGTAACAGGATGTAATGTACCCTCCAATAAATGTCTCCATTCTTTCAAAGCCTTGATAACCGCTAGTAATTCTCTGTCACCAATGTCATACCTGCTTTCAGTACCGGTCAATTTTTTAGAGAAAAATCCACATGGATGTAATGGTTTATCAACACCCAACCTTTGAGATAGAACAGCACCTAAACCAGTCTCTGATGCGTCTACCTCGAGCAAAAATGGCAGAGAAGTGTCAGGGTGAACTAAAATTGGAGCGGAAGCGAAAAGCTCCTTGAGAGTCTTGAACGCAAGGAGAGCTTCAGTAGTCCAATTCTTAGTGTCAGCCCCCTGTTTGGTCATGTTAGTGATAGGTGCAATAATGGAAGAATAGCCCTTAATAAAGCGCCTATAATAATTGGAAAAACCAATAAATCTCTGTATGGCTTTAAGACCTGTGGGTAAAGGCCACTCTAGAATGGATTGGAGCTTATCCGGATCCATCTTAAATCCCTCCCCAGAGATCACATAGCCGAGAAAGGTTACCTGGGTTTGATCAAAGCTACATTTCTCCAACTTGCAGTACAAGCCATGCTGGAGAAGCTTGTGCAAAACCCTCCTGACTTGTTTGTGATGAATCTCAATGTCACTAGAATGAATGAGTATATCATCTAGGTATACAATGACGCACTCTTGCTGAAATTCCCTAAGAACCTCATTAATCAGATCTTGGAATACTGCTGGTGCATTGCATAACCCAAAAGGCATGACGGTATATTCATAGTGGCCATATCGAGTATTGAATGCCGTCATCCACTCATGTCCCTGCTGGATTCTCACCAAGTTATATGCCCCTCTGAGGTCTAACTTGGTGAAAATTGTAGAGCCCTTCAAACGATCGAAGAGTTCGGTGATCAAGGGAATCGGGTAGGCATTTTTAATGGTTATCTTATTCAGGCCTCGATAATCAATACAAGGTCTCAAAGAACCATCTTTCTTTTTAACAAAAAAAAATCCAGCCCCGGCAGGGGAGGAGGACCTCCTGATGAATCCCTTGTCTAAATTCTCGTGAATATATTCCTCTAGGACTGAGTTCTCCTTTATAGATAATGGGTATACATGACCTCTGGGAGGCATGGTACCAGGGAGTAGGTTAATTTTGCAATCGAAGGACCTGTGTGGGGGTAAGGTATCGGCTTTCTTTTTGTCAAATACTGCCTTTAAATCTAGATACTGAGGCGGAATTTGTGTCTCTGTAGGATTGTCAGAGGTATTCGATGTATTAGTTAATCCAAGAGGTAAGACCTTCCGCAAGCATCTTTCTTGACAATTCTCTCCCCATGAAACTATCTCCCCTGATTCCCAATTAATAATAGGGTTGTGTCTCCTCAGCCAGGAGTACCCCAGAACTATGGGAATAGACGGAGAAGAAATGAGCATCAAGGATATATCCTCTTTATGCAGGATGCCAACAGTCAAGTTAATCGGTATGGTCTCATGAAAAATAACAGGCTCAAGTAACGGTCTACCATCGATGGCCTCAACAGCCAGAGGTGTCTCTTTTAACTGGGATGGAATAGCATGCTTGGCAGCAAAACCCTGATCTATAAAGCTCTCAGCAGCTCCAGAATCGATTAGTGCCATAGTCTTAACTACTCCCTTCTCCCACTTTAAAGAAACGGGTAACACAAGCCTGAGCTCCTTGTAGTTGTGAATAGAGGACAAAGTAGAAACACCCAAGGCCTGTCCTCTAGAGGAACTTAGGTGCGAGCGTTTCCCGAACGATTGGGACAATTTAGGCGTAAATGACCCCTGACTCCACAATACATACATAAACCCTCCCTTCTCCTGTACTGTCTCTCCCTTTCAGTGAGATGAGTACTGCCTATCTGCATAGGTTCAGGAATACGTAAGTCTTCGAACTCAGAGATTTGAAAGGTAGGCGCTAGTTTAAAGGAGGGTCTACGGGTCCTATCTCGAGTGTTCTGCCTCTCTCTTAAGCGTTCATCAATACGAGATATAAAAGAAATTAAATCCTCCAAATTTTCAGGGAGTTCTCTAGTAGCGACCTCGTCAAGAATTACATCTGATAACCCATTCAGAAACACATCTATATAAGCCTGTTCGTTCCACTTAACTTCTGCCGCCAAGGATCTGAACTCTAGTGCATAATCCACAAGTGTTCGATTGTCCTGTTTAAGGCGCAACATTAATCTAGCTGCATTGACCTTTCTGCCAGGAGGGTCAAAAGTTCTTCTAAACGCAGCTACAAAGGCATTATAATTATAGACGAGTGGATTATCATTCTCCCATAAAGGATTGGCCCATCTCAAAGCTTTTTCAATGAGCAGAGTAATAATAAATCCAACCTTTGCTCTATCTGTAGGATAAGAGCGGGGTTGTAGTTCGAAATGGATGCTAATCTGGTTTAGAAAGCCACGACACTTCTCCGGTGACCCGCCATAACGTACTGGTGGGGTAATACGGGAAGAAGCACCTACAGTGGCTACCTCTAGACCTGAGACTGCAGGAGAGATAGAAGGAGTACGTGTCTCCTCAGGTGGATTACTAGCACGAGACAAAAGTGCCTGTAGTGCCAAAGCCATCTGATCCATCCTATGTTCCATGGCGTCAAACCTGGGATCCGAAGAACCAAGCTGACTGTTTGTACCTGCAGGATCCATTGGCCCTGTCGTAATGTCAGGATCGGGACAGGGATCCAACACGCAGAGTACAAAGAGTGGAAAGGTACGTATACCGGGCCTTAGAATGGCCGGACTAACGTACCGAGAGTAAAGAATAGTCAGAGGCAAGCCGAGGTCGAGGAAACGAGAAGACAGATAAGCGAGAGACAAGCCGGGTCAAGGGATAACAGAGAAACAGGGTAGTACAACGAGCCGAGTCAAAACCAATAGAGCAAACTAGAATACCAGAGCACTGAGTGACTAGACAAGCTAGAACCACGACAGGGCAATGAGCTGAAGTAAGGAGTAAGCTTAAATACCCTGGTTCTGGATGGAAATCACGCCTCTGAAAAGTACCGATTGGATATCGGACACTTGAGTGACAGATTGCTCGTGCTAGCGTCATGACGTCACGTATTGAGCGTCCTGCTAGAAAAGGACGTGGATTCCTCGCGGCCGGTGTTTAAGTGACTGGATGAACCGCGAGGAACGGAGGAGACAGCTCGCCTGGACGGATACACCACCAAGTCTCTACCTCCCTTAGAGGTAGAGGCCTCAGGTACCCTGACAGCGCGCGGGGTCCAGGATGACCGTCGGTAGCCTGAGGAAAGCTGGAGATGTTCTCCACAACCCACGAGAGCCCGGGAGGTTGGAGGAGGTCAAGTCAGGCCTCTCGACGACCCGAGCGATAGGACAATTGGAAGGCTCGACAATCAAGAAAACGAAAACATGTCAATAGTGGGTACTGGACTTTTCTCAGTGATATCCTTCCAGGCCTGCGGCCAAAAGGGTTTTTTGGGCCCAGATAGCTCAAGCCGAACAAAGGGCACAGATAGAGCAGGCCAATCAGAAGGGCATGGATATAGTAGGCCACTCAACAGGGCACAGACCCAGCAGGCCATTCAAAGGGGCACAGACCCAGCAGGCCATTCAATGGGGCACAGACATAGCAGGCCATTCAATGGGGCACAGGTATAGCAGGCCAATCAATGGGGCACAGACATAGCAGGCCAATCCTGGGCGAACGGCGAACGCGAACTTCCGCAAATATTTGCGAACGGGCGAACGGGCGAACCGTGCGAACCGCCATAGACTTCAATGGGCAGGCGAATTTTAAAACCCACAGGGACTCTTTCTGGCCACAATAGTGATGGAAAAGTTGTTTCAAGGGGACTAAATCCTGGACTGTGGCATGCCGGAGGGAGATCCATGGCAAAACTCCCATGGAAAATGACATAGTTGATGCAGAGTCTGGTTTTAATCCATAAAGGGCATAAATCAGCTAACATTCCTACATTGTTTGGAATAACATGCTTTAAAACACCAGGTATGATGTTGTATCGATCAGGTAGTGTAAGGGTTACGCCCGCTTCACAGTGACAGAAGAAACTCCCCGTTTAACGCACCACAAACAACCGCAAACAGTCCATTTGCACAACCGCAAACTCCCCATTTGCACAAGGTTGGATACCAAGCTAGCCATGTCCCGTTCCTTGTCCTCACTGATGTCATTGAAGGCCTCTCTTCCTCCACCCAGGAAGCGGGAGATGGAAAAAGATGCTTGGTCGGTCCTCCTTCTTCAAATTTGGGGCACTGCGCGTGCAATCTAATGTGCCACCAGATAGGAGTAGTGTGTTAAGTAGAACTATTCTTATCAGTTTAATCCCTGTTATGTCCCCTATCAGGGGACGTGTATATAAGGCATCGATTTTAGGAAGCGGGAGATGGAAAAGATGATTGGTCGGTCCTCCTACTTCAAATTTGGGGCACTGCGCGTGCAATCTAATGTGCCACCAGATAGGAGTGGTGTGTTAAGTAGTACTATTCCTATCAGTTTTATCCCTGTTACGTCCCCTATCCGGGGACATTTATATAAGGCATCGATTTTAGGAAGCAGGTGTCAGGATCCCGCGGGCAGCTGCGAGGGGAGGCTGCAGTCCGCTCGCAGCACTCACCCTCCAGCCGTCCGCGGTCCCCTTCCTGGAGTGCGCTCGGCGGGCGGCTTCCTCCCAGCCACGGATGCCGCCCGCGTCTTCCTCTACGTCCCCCAGCGGCAGCATATATGACGCTGCACGCTGGGAGATCGCCCATGTTATTAAACGCCGGGGTCAGCCACCTGACCCGGTGTTAAAGGCACAGTGCCTCTATCACAGTGGGAGGTCGAGATATCTCCCACGTGTGATTGTTAATTCTGATTGGAAATTATCCAATCAGAATTAACCTATGGATTTATATACTTACCTTTCCTGTTCCTCTCTGCCCTGTTGTGGTCTTTGCTTGCTAGTATTGCTACTGAACTTGTGTTTCTGGTTACGTACTCTTTGGCTTGTATATCCGACTTGGTGACTTTCTCCTACCCTTTGACCTCGGCTTGTTTCTCGTTATTCTGTCTTCTGGTTCCCCTTACTCGGCTTGTCTCCTGACTATTCTTTGTGTGCTTAGCCCGGCCACTCTAAGGTCCGGTACTGCACCTTTTCTTTGTGTGTGCTGGCGTGTTTGGTTCCCGGAATCGTGACAGTGGGAGATGGAAAAAGATGCTTGGTCGGTCCTCCTACTTCAAATTTGGGGCACTGCGCGTGCAATCTAATGTGCCACCAGATAGGAGTGGTGTGTTATGTAGTACTATTCTTATCAGTTTAATCCCTGTTACGTCCCCTATCAAGGGACGTGTATATAAGGCATCGATTTTAGGAAGCGGGAGATGGAAAAAGATGCTTGGTCGGTCCTCCTACTTCAAATTTGGGGCACTGCGCGTGCAATCTAATGTGCCACCAGATAGGAGTGGTGTGTTAAGTAGTACTATTCTTATCAGTTTAATCCCTGTTACGTCCCATATCAGAGGACGTGTATATAAGGCATCGATTTTAGGAAGCGGGAGATGGAAAAAGATGCTTGGTCAGTACTCCTACTTAGAATTTGGGGCACTGCGCGTGCAATCTAATGTGCTACCGGATAGGAGTGGTGTGTAACAGTTTAATCCCTGTTACGTCCCCTATCAGGGGACGTGTATATAAGGCATCAATTTTAGAAAGCGGGAGATGGAAAAAGATGCCTGGTCGGTTCTCCTACTTGAAATTTGGGGCACTGCGAGTGCAATCTAATGTGCCACCAGATAGGAGTGGTGTGTTATGTAGTACTATTCTTATCAGTTTAATCCCTGTTACGTCCCCTATCAAGGGACGTGTATATAAGGCATCGATTTTAGGAAGCGGGAGATGGAAAAAGATGCTTGGTCGGTCCTCCTACTTCAAATTTGGGGCACTGCGCGTGCAATCTAATGTGCCACCAGATAGGAGTGGTGTGTTAAGTAGTACTATTCTTATCAGTTTAATCCCTGTTACGTCCCATATCAGAGGACGTGTATATAAGGCATCGATTTTAGGAAGCGGGAGATGGAAAAAGATGCTTGGTCAGTACTCCTACTTAGAATTTGGGGCACTGCGCGTGCAATCTAATGTGCTACCGGATAGGAGTGGTGTGTAACAGTTTAATCCCTGTTACGTCTCCTATCAGGGGACGTGTATATAAGGCATCAATTTTAGAAAGCGGGACATGGAAAAAGATGCCTGGTCGGTTCTCCTACTTGAAATTTGGGGCACTGCGAGTGCAATCTAATGTGCCACCAGATAGGAGTGGTGTGTTAAGTAGTCCCCCTCATCAGGCCTTTTTTAGTCGAATATATCGCCCACTGTCAGTCCCTTCGGGATCCATCCCTCATTCATCTTAATAAAGGTGAGGTAATCTAGACTTCTTTGACCTAGGCGACTTCTCTTCTCAGTGACAATACCTCCTGCTGCACTGAAGGTCCTTTCTGACAGGACACTTGAAGCGGGGCAGGCCAGAAGTTCTATCGCAAATTGGGATAGCTCAGGCCACAGGTCAAGCCTGCAAACACAGTAGTCAAGGGGTTCATTGCTCCTCAGAGTGTCGATATCTGCAGTTAAGGCGAGGAAGTCTGCTACCTGTCGGTCGAGTCGTTCTCTGAGGGTGGACCCTGAAGGGCTGTGGCAATGCATAGGACTTAAAAAGTTCTGCATGTCCTCCATCAACAACACGTCCGTAAAGCGTCCTGTCCTTGCCGGCGTGGTCATGTGAGGAGGAGGATTACTTTTACCTCTTCCCCTGTTAGATTCCCGTTGTGCTGTGACATCACCCTTATACGCTGTGTAAAGCATACTTTTTAATTGATTTTGGAACTGCTGCATCCTTTCCGACTTGCCGTAATTCGGTAACATTTCAGGCACTTTCTGCTTATACCGGGGGTCTAGTAGCGTGGACACCCAGTACAGGTCGTTCTCCTTCAGCCTTTTTATACGCCTCAACAGGCACGAAAGCATGAAAGACCCCATTTGCACAAGGTTGGATGCCGAGCTACTCATGTCCTTTTCCTCATCCTCAGTGATCTCTCTGAAGGTATGTTCTTCCCCTCAACCACGTACAACACCACGGGTACCAGATAGGTGACAATGAGCACCCTGGGATGCCTGTTGTGGTTGGTCTTCCTCCTCCTCCTCAAAGCCACATTCCTCCTTTGACTCCTCTTCCTCACAATCCTCTTCCAGCGTTGCCGCAGGTCCAGCAAGCGATGCTGATAAGCCTGTTTCTGGTGGTGATGGTGACCACAACTCTTCCTCTTCATGCTTATCTATGGCCTGATCCAGCACTCTTCGCAGGGCATGCTCCAGGAAGAAAACAAATGGTATGATGTCGCTGATGGTGCCTTCGGTGCGACTGACTAGGTTTGTCACCTCCTCAAAAGGTTGCATGAGCCTACAGGCATTGCGCATGAGCGTCCAGTAACGTGACAAAAAAATTACTAGCTCTGCAGAGGCTGTCAAAGCAAACCGGTCATACAAATACTCGTTACCAGCGTTTTCTTGTTGGAGCAGGCGGTCGAACATTAGGAGTGTTGAATTCCAACGTGTCGGGCTGTCGCAAATCAAGCGCCTCACTGGCATGTTGTTTTGCAACTGGATATCGGAAAAGTGCGCCATGGCCGTATAGGAACGCCTGAAATGGCCACACACCTTCCTGGCCTGCTTAAGGATGTCCTGTAAGCCTGGGAACTTATGCACAAAGTGTTGTACGATCAGATTACACACATGTGCCATGCACGGCACATGTGTCAACTTGCCCAAATGCAATGCCGCCAACAAATTTCTTCCATTGTCACAAACCACTTTGCCGATCTAAAGTTGGTGCGAAGTAAGCCACTGATCCTCCTGTGCATTCAGGGCGGACAGGAGTGCTGGTCCGGTGTTACTCTCTGATTTCAGGCAAGTCAACCCCAAGACGGCGTGACACTGCCGTATCCGGGATGTGGAACAGTACCTGGGGAGCTGAGGGGGTGCCTTTGATATGGAGCAAGATGCAGCAGCAGAAGAGGACTAAGCCGAGGAGGTTATGGAAGAGGATGGAGTAGGAGGAGTAGAGGAGGTGGCAGCAGGACTGCCTGCAAGTCGTGGCGGTGTCACCAACTCCTATGCAGAGCCACACATTCCATGCTTGGCAGCCGTCAGCAGGTTTACCCAATGCGCAGTGTAGGTGATATACCTGCCCTGACCATGCTTTGCAGATCAGGTATCCGTGGTCTGATGGACCCTTGCCCCAACACTGTGTGCCAGACATGCCATTACTTCCTTTTGCACAATCGAGTACAGGTTGGGGATTGCCTTTTGTGCAAAGAAATTTCGGCCGGGTACCTTCCACTGCGGTGTCCCAATAGCTACACATTTTTTGAACGCCTCAGACTCCACCAGCTTGTATGGTAAAAGCTGGCGGGCTAAGAGTTCAGTCAAGCCAGCTGTCAGACGCCGGGCAAGGGGGTGACTTTGTGACATTGGCTACTTATGCTCAAACATGTCCTTGACAGACACCTGACTGTGAGCAGATGAGCGGGAACTGCTCAAGGTGAGAGACGGAGGGGCGGATGGTTGAGAGGGGGCAAGGAGGACAGCAGTGGTTAACGTGGCTGAAAATGCTGGACCAGGAGGAGGATGGCGGCTTTGAGTGTGTGTGCTGCTTGTACTCATGTGTTGATAGGCGTTTGTGATGTGCGATCATGTGCCTTCGCAATGCAGTTTTACCTAGGTGGGTGTTGGACTTCCCACAACTCCGTTTCTTTTGGCACAGGTTGCAAATGGCATCGCTGTTGTCAGAGGCAGACACACAAAAAAAATGCCTCACTGCTGAGCTCTGCAATGACGGCATTCTGGTGGTGGCAACAGCATGCGTTGATTGGCGTGCTGTCTGGCTGACCCCGGGTGCCGATGCATGCTGTCTGACTGTGCCACTAGCTCCTTGCGACGACCTCCCTCTGCTTCCAACTCGTCTCCTCCTCTTCCTCTCTGTCTCCTCATCTGAACTTTCCCCCTGTTCTTCTTCTCTTCTAGCGGGCACCCACGTGACATCAACCGCTTCACTTGTATCTGACAACTCAGCAAAGGAAGCAACAGTGGGTACAACATCATCATCATCACACCGTACGTGTGTAATGCTGCCTGACTGAGACATATCCCTGTTATCTACATCCTCTGGCAATAATGGTTGTGCATCACTCATTTTTTGCAACTGATGTGTAAATAACTCCTCTGACATACCGAGTGAAGTGGCTGTGGTGCTAGTGTTGGTGGTGGCGGCAGGCAGGCGAGAGGTGCCCGAAGCTAAGCTGGAGGAGGATGGTGCGTCGAGGTTCTGAGCGGAAGCTGTAGAAGATTGGGTGTCCTGTGTTAGCCAGTCAACTATGTCCTCAGAACTTTTCAAGTTCAGGGTACGTGGCCTCTGAACACTGGGCATTATTCTAGGGCCAAAGGGAATCACAGCACCACGACCACGACGGCCCCTGCCTGTCATTTTTTTTCGATTAGTGGTACTATGCGTGCAAGCTACTGTGACAACAGATATGAGTTGCACTGTTGTGACACTGTGCCCTGGCAGGCCCTGAAACGCACACTCGTGAAGGAAACTGACTGCTATTATATTACAGTCCAAAAAGTTTTGTTTTTTTTAAATGCAAGCTAATTTGACACCAGATATGAGTGAGTGGTGGCACTGGGCAGGCCCTGAAACGCACACTAGCGAAGGAAACTGACTGCTATTATATTACAGTCTAAAATGTTTTTTTTTGTTAAATGCAAGCTATTGTGACACCAGTGAGTGAGTGGTGGCACTGGGCAGGCCCTGAAACGCACACTAGTGAAGGAAACTGACTGCTATTATATTACAGTAAAAAAAAGTTTAGTTTTTTTTTTAAAATGCAAGCTATTGTGACACCAGTGAGTGAGTGGTGGCACTGAGCAAGTGGGCACAGTATACGCTGTGAGCCTGACACACACGCTGGCAGACAACTAACTGCTATTCAATCTATTACAGTCAAAATTGTATATTTTTTTTTAAATGTACACTACTGTTACACCAGATATGAGTTGCACTGGTGTGACACTGTGCCCTGGCAGGCCCTGAAACGCACACTCATGAAGGAAACTGACTGCTATTATATTACAGTCCAAAAAGTTTAGGTTTTTTTTAAAATGCAAGCTATTGTGACACCAGATATGAGTGAGTGGCACTGGGCAAGTGGGCACAGTATAGGCTGTGAGCCTGACACACACGCTGGCAGACAATTAACTGCTATTCAGTCTATTACAGTCAAAATTGTATATTTTTTTAAAATGTACACTACTGTTACACCAGATATGAGTTGCACTGGTGTGATACTGTGCTCTGGCAGGAACTGAAACGCACACTCATGAAGGAAACTGACTGCTATTATATTACAGTCCAAAAAGTTTAGGGTTTTTTTAAATGCAAGCTATTGTGACACCAGTGAGTGAGTGGTGGCACTGGGCAGGCCCTAAAATGCATACTAGTGAAGGAATGTGACTGCTATTATATTACAGTCAAAAAAGTTTAGTTTTTTTAAATGCAAGCTATTATGACACCAGATATGAGTGGTGGCACTGGGCAAGTGGGCACAGTATACGCTGTGAGCCTGACACACGCTGGCAGACAACTAACTGCTATTCAATCTATTACAGTCAAAATTTTATTTTTTATTTTTTAAATATACACTACTGTTACCAGATATGAGTTGCACTGTTGTGACACTGTGCCCTGGCAGGCCCTGAAACGCACACTCGTGAAGGAAACTGACTGCTAATATATTACAGTCCAAAAAGTTTTTTGTTTTTTTAAATGTAAGCTATTGTGACACCAGATATGAGTGAGTGGTGGCACTGGGCAGGCCCTGAAACGCACACTAGTGAAGGAAACTGACTGCTATTATATTGCAGTCAAAAAAGTATAGTTTTTTTAAATGCAAGCTATTGAGACACCAGTGAGTGAGTGGTGGCACTGGGCAAGTGAGCACAGAATACGCTGTGAGCCTGACACACACACTGGCAGACAACTAACTGCTGTTCAAGCTATTACAGTAAAAAAAATAAAAAAATTTTTTTAAAATGTACACTACTATTACACTAGATTTGAGTTCCACTGGTGTGACACTGTGCCCTGGCAGGCCCTGAAATGCACACTTGTGAAGGAAACTGACTGCTATTATATTACAGTCCAAAAAGTTTTTTTTGTTAAATGCAAGCTATTATGACACCAGTGAGTGAGTGGTGGCACCGGGCAGGCCCTGAAACACACACTAGTGAAGGAAACTGACTGCTATTATATTACAGTCAAAAAAGTTTTTTGTTTTTTTTAAATGCAAGCTATTGTGACACCAGTGAGTGAGTGGTGGCACTGGGCAAGTGGGCACAGTATATGCTGTGAGCCTGACACACAGGCTGGCAGGCAGGCAACTGCAATTACATTACACAAAAAAAAAAAAGCAAACTGATGTTCTAGCCCTAAAAAGGGCTTTGGGGGTGCTGTCCTTACAGCAGAGATCAGATGAGTCCTTCAGGACTGTAGTGGACACTGAATACACTAGCCTAGCTATCAATTCCCCTATCAAATCAGCAGCAGCTACACTGTCCCTACTCTCACTAAGAATGCAGCTTTACATTGAATGTAAAATGGATGCTGTCCAGGAGGTGGGAGGGTCTGGGAGGGAGGGTCTGCTGCTGATTGGCTGTAATGTGTCTGCTGACTGTGAGGTACAGGGTCAAAGTTTACTCAATGATGACGAATAGGGGGCGGACCGAACAGCGCATGTGTTCGCCATCCGTGGCGAACGCGAACAAGCGATGTTCACCCGGGAACTATTCGCCAGCGAACAGTTCGGGACATCACTATAAATTTTAATATAAAAACAAAAAATATAAATCCTAAATAAGTCAAACTAAATCCCAAAGCCACCCACTAGAAGCAGGAGGCAGTGGTACTCTGACTTGTACTGTCTGCGGAGCAGGAAAGAAAGAGGAAATGATGCATGGGGAGAGGAGTTTTATAGTACCTAACTTTTTTCTGACTGGTTGTTTTTCTGTGCTGCTGTCGAGTTCTAGTAAAGAGAGACTTAAGCAAATATGAAGCCTCCTGTCATGTTATAAAATTGAGCTGAGAACTTTTTTTTTTATATATATAAATCTTTATTTACATTTTTTTAAAAGTTCATTCAAGTACAGATACAGCTTTCAACTATAAATTTTAAACACAGTACAAAAAGTTATGTTACAATAAGGTGTAGATAACGGTAGGACCGTGCTTCAAATAATATATATATTCCAGTTTCTGCTTTATCTACAGTCGTACAAACATACCATACATACATTCCATCCTATCCATACATCCCATTTTCACTACTTCCTACGGATAGCTATCTATAAGGGGGGCAGGGGGGTTTGAGTTTTATGGTTAGTATATCTAATCCAAGGGACCCAGACTTCGTTATATTTTTCTCTAGATATCTTGTTTAGAGCTATCCCAGCTTCCATGCTATGTTGGTAATCTATCTGTGTACATATATCATTCCAGTTTAACGCACCCATATTTCTCCAATTTCTAGCCATAACTATTTTTATTGCCATACAGATGTGAATCATAAGAATTTTTAGTTTTATATTACTTTTTGGTAAATCTAGATGAAACAAAAACATTTGAGGCGTAATCACAGTCCGAACCTCAAACATAAAGTCTACCAATTCCGCTAGAATTACCTTCATAGGTTTCAACTCCTCAAAGTCCCACCAGATGTGGGAGAATGAACCTAACTCCCTGCCACATCTCCAACAATCTGGTAGGAATGTGGGTTGAAACCTATGAAGGCGAGTAGGCACCAAGTACCAACGGTATACTAGTTTGAAGTACACTTCCTGTATATTCACCCCGTGTATATATCTTTTTACTGCTTGTAAACCCAACAACCAGTTCTCGACCGAGGATGAAAAATGAAGTTCTTGCTCCCATTTATTCATTGCTGGCGCTTTTTCTAATTGCCTTTGGCTTCTTAAGAATTGATTATATCTGGAAGCAATTTTTTTTTTTATAATGAAATTCTACGAACTGGTCAATTGGAGAAGTTTCTGAAAGGACTTTTCCCATAGTAAAGGATTTTATTCTTAAATAGTTAAATATTTCCTTCGAAGGGAGGTTATATTTAGATTGTAATATTGGAAATGGCAACATTTTATTATTATTTAAAAGTTCCGCTATTCTTACAATTCCACAATTTTCCCATTCTTGGATATTTATATCCTTTATGTAAAGTTTTAGACTTGTTAATGGGGCATTTAATGATATGTGTTTTGTTCCGTATTTCTTTTTCAAGTGCTTAACGATGTAGATCATTGTATTATTCATCGGATTACTAGATCTTATATTTTTTAGAGATTCACTGTCACACCACCAGAGCGATAGAGGTTCAATATCACCGAGATCTGATTTCTCAATGTCTAACCAGTTTGGTCTAGCCATTGTAAAATTATCGCACTTAATTAGGTGTGCTACCATATTGTTCATATATAGTTTCTGTATGTCTGGGAAACCAATCCCCCCTTCTTTCCAGTCTCTCTGTAGTATTTCCAATGAGACTCTAGGTCTCCTATCTTGCCAAATATAATTTGATAATTGCCTTTGGAGACTGCGTATCGTCTGGCATGACACCCTCAACGGGAGGTTACTAAATAAAAATGTCAACTTGGGAAGGAGGTAGAAGTTTACTGCTTCAATCCTACCCAACCAAGAAAGTTCCAATCCCTTCCAATTTTTTAAGGTGTTCCTAAATTGGATGGCAATGTCTGTGTAATTAAGTTCTCCAGTTTCTCTATAATCTAGAGATAGTTTTACCCCTAAATATTTTATGTTCCTTACTTCCCAGTCACACTTAAAATCTTTTTTGAGTTTGTCTACCCCTGGTCCACTTAGGCCTTTTATCAGGATTTGTGTTTCTTTATATTTATTTTATAACCTGAGTGTTTACCAAACACGTTAATAAGCCGAAAAACGGCTGGGATAGATCTAATAGGATCTGCAAGGGTCAATAGAACATCATCTGCATATAGTGCAATTTTGTTCTCCATCTTATTCACTTTTAGCCCGCTGATATCTTCGTTCTGTCTAATCGCGGCTGCCAACGGTTCTATAGAAAGGATATATAACAGGGGTGCCAGAGGGCATCCCTGTCGCGTCCCATTTCTAATAGGGAACCAGTTTGATTGAAACATGTATACTGATACTTTGGCTTGGGGATCTTTATATAGCGCCATTGTGCACTCCTTAAAGAAACCCTCGATGCCGAAGGCCCTCAGTACTTCTTCCAAGTACTTCCAGTTAACCTGGTCGAAGGCCTTCTCGGCATCGAGGGTAACCATAGCAAAGGGAGACAAACTTTGGTCCGCGTGATATAAGACATTCAGTAATTTCCTAATATTATCAGATGTGCCCCTACCCTCTACAAACCCGCTCTGATCTAAATGTACAATATTGGGTATGATTTTTTTTGAGTCTATCGGCCAAAATTCTAGAGTAAACTTTGATATCCAAATTGATAAGGCAAATTGGTCTATAGTTAAAAGTGTACTTAGGGTCATTATCTATCTTGGGAATTGGTATTATAGAGGCCTGGAGTAATTCCGTTGGAATGGCTATATGATTAGCAAAATCTTCAAATGTTCTTAATATATATGGAGAAATTATATCACTTAATTTTTTATAGAAGATTGAAGAGAAGCCATCTGGGCCTGGTGCTTTGCCTGCTGTTAGTGCTTTAATGGTATTACTAATCTCCTGAATGGAAAATGGGGCATTTAATTGACTCAATTTCTCCATAGATATTTTTGGTAAGCTCAATTTATCCAGAAACTGTTTTGTTTTGCCCTCAGATGGCTCATTAAATTTTATATTATATAAGCTTTTATAATAGTCTTTGCTTTCGCTATTTGAGTTGGAGAAAACATTTTTTTTACTTCCAACTGTTATATGGTTTATAGATTGAAGTTTATTTTTATTTTTTAATTTATTTGAAAGACTTTTCCCTGTTTTATTATTTCCATAGTACCATCTCTGTTTTAAAGTTAACATAGCTTTGTTAATCTTTTCTTGAGTTCTTACTAATATTTTTCCCCTGATCTCTTTAATATCCTCCAAAATTTTATAATCTATGGTGAGTTTATGTAAGAGTTCTTGTTTTGCCAGATCAATATAGAGCTTGTTGAACTCTTTTCCTTTCTTTTTTTATAATAGCGCCCATTTTTATGAGGCATCCTCTCATATATGATTTAAAAGTACACCATAGCATGGCATTGGAGACATCCCCTGTATCGTTGGTTTCAAAAAATTCTCTAGTCTGAGTGCGCAGTTCTTCTACATTAGTTTCTGATTGTAGTAAATTTTCATTTAGTCTCCATTTATCTCTACATTTATATTCCGGATTATTTTTTTATGACTAGACATACAGGTGCATGGTCGGACCATATTATAGGTCCAATTGTCACCTTCTTAACTCGCTCCAAAATTTCAGATTTTACCAAAAAATAATCAATTCTAGTATATGTCTGGTGAACATTTGAAAAAAACGTATAATCTCTCGCTTCTGGATTGGACGTTCTCCAGGCATCATATAAACAGTTTTTTGCCAAAATAGTCAGCATCATTGATAAACCTATTCTTTGCTTGCCGTCTGTGTGAACGGGCTTGGTTCTATTCCTATCTATTTTATCATCTATGGTGCAGTTAAAATCCCCACCGATGATTAGGCTGCCAGACGATACGCGGTCAATCTTTTGCATCAGATTTCCCAAAAATCTGTATGGGGATTGGTTTGGAGCGTAAACATTTACTAAAGTGTACAAAATATCATTAATTCGAACTATCACTATAAGAAACCTACCACCAGGGTCAGTCTCCTCATAGATCAGCTCATATTTCAAGCTACCTGAAAAAAAAATTGCCACCCCTCTTTTCTTATTCTTTCCTGCCAAATTAGATCTATGGACCACTGGAAATTTTTTGTAGTTCCATAGTTTAGGCGTAGAGTTAGACCAGTGTGTTTCTTGAACAAAACCAATATCTGTTTTGCTGTCAATCAGTAATTTATACAAGTAGCCTCTTTTCTGACCTGAATTTAAGCCCCTTGTATTAATAGATAGTATGTTTAATGACATACTACCGCAGCTCTCCCCACACCCTCCTCCCCTCTAGCCTCCCCTCAGATAGCATCCAACACTCAAATCCACTCATACCTTCACCTGTCGGCCCTGTGTATTTGGGCCTCCTGGTGAAACTCCAACTTTCTATTGCCACGTTCAATCCATAATATGAAGTTCTGTGTACAGTCTTCATATTTAACCCTGCTGCCGTCGCAGGACCCTGGACCAGGATAGTAGGCATTTTGTTCTTTATTATACTCCCTCTATCCTTCAAATGATTCTGCCCTTCTTTTCCCTTTTTCTTTCAAATCCTATTTCTAGAGGCGTTACGATGTTCTTTCCCTTTGTCCAACCACAGGATCTGTCTACTGGGTCCCCCTTCTACTAACTTTTATTTTAACTAGGGCAACTCATCTATCCTCATATTTTTATCTTCAAATACTCCCTTTCCCTGGCCCTTGGTTATAATCTCCCTTCTCCTCCCTTACTTCCACCATTATGTGATATTCATACAAAAAATTGTATAAGCTTGTGATTATTGTGAGACTCACTTCATTCATTTCATTCACATAAGTTAAATAGTGTGTCAATAAGTGTAAATTATGCTTTGAGCTCATTTTCCCTATACATTGCTCTATATGTGAATCTATAATTATTGCTCTATATGTGAATCTGTAATTATTTTCATTATGTTCGTGTGTGGGTAGCGCCTATAGCATTCCTCAAGCAGTTTAACACCTTTTCTGCCCATATCAAAAAAAAAAATCTTATAAATTGTTTTCTAAATTTTTGTGTGTTATAAACTTCTATTTCGTTCAATTCATACTACTAAGTTAAGTTATGTGTATTTATATTAATTATAACTTTAAATCTGTGGTTACCCCTCTATAAATTTTACCATTTCTATATGTGAGGAGAAAAAAAAAAAAAGAGGAGTTCGATTTGACTAAGGGATAAATTTCAAACTTGTCATCTTCTGCTTTAGTGCCAAGTTATCTCTGAAGATATATGATTTATCTTTAAAAAAGACCATAATTGCAGTCGGGAACAGCCACTTGTATCTAATCTCCTTATTCCTGAGAATGACCGTTTCTTCAGCAAAAGTTCTTCTTGCTTGTCTTGTCTTTTGAGATAAGTCCTGATAAACTTTTAAGTGTCTCCATTCTTCCGTATCTAGGATCCTGTTCCTTATCTTCTGCATTATTTGGTTTTTCATCCAAAAACTGGAGAAACAAATCATAACATCTCTTGGGTAGGATTTGTCGGTTCCATTTGGTCTTGCCAATCTGTGGAATCTTTCAAAGGTCTCAGGGCCCAGTGTCTGTCTGGATAGTATTTTTGAAAAGAAGCTGTTCAAATACAAATATAAGTCTTCTTGTAAAATTGATTCCGGTATGCCTCTGACTCTTACGTTGTTTCTCCTGGAGCGATCCTCTAGGTCGGTCAGCTTGGTCTCAGTATCCTGCAATCTCTTCTCTAGCTGTATATTAGATATTTTCATTTGTTCGTATTCCTCTTGTACTTTTTGTAGTATGATTGCCTGATTTGAGAATTTCTCAGAGAGAATGGCGATTTCCAATCTAATATCTTTAGAGTTATTTTCAATGTCCGTTTGGATCTTTTTATGTAAATTGTCCAGCATTTGGGTTAAAAGTTGTTGCGTCAATCCCTGTGGGTTTTTTGACAGGTGTGGTAAGTCATCCTCCGATATATTGGATAATTGATGTGCAGAAAGCTGAACATTTTCTAGGGGCAGAGACTTTCGTTGCCTCTCTGGTTCTATACCAACAGCTTTGGGTGAATAAAATGCCCCAATCGTTGCCTTCTTTTTCTCCATATTTTTGGCTCTCTCTTTTGTAGTAGCCATACGTAGTTCTGAGAACTTTTGAGTTTTACTTTTGCTCTATATAAATAAGGCATACTACACCAATTCTGTACTGCTTTCCTTTTCTCCATTTTGTTATGTACACCAACTGTGAAGAGATATTCTAAAGGTCTGCATTAAAGTAGGTGGTGTGGCTATGTTGTGGCCGTCTTAAAGACACAGAGGCCTACATGTTTAGAGTCTGTTGGCCAAAAGACTCTAAAAACGTGAGTGCATTATTGATCACTAGATTCACTTTCTCCCATACTATATTATGCAATTTATTTTTATTTTCCCACATATTGTTCAACTACCCCACAATACCAAGGGGTAAATCATTATATTTGTGAGCACTTCACTCATTACTTTTGTGTTTTGTGGTGAGGTATATCACCTAAACACTGAGTTTCTGCTTTTATATATTTCATTCATTTAAAGATCCAATCAATCAATAGAGTAATGGAGGAAGGAAAGGGTGGGCAAACATAGCTGCCCATCTGCTACATCATTAACATCTCATCCTTTCAATATCAAATTATATTCCTCATTTTGGACAATTTCCCACATAGTATACAGAAAAAAAGTGTAGTGGTCCTTTGATACATATAATCCAATTTAAAACCTAGTATCTATGTTTTTTTTTTTGTCTGTCTAGATATTGAAGCATATTGGATTTACTTAGTAAAAGTCTGTCACTCTGCAATGGTTTTCTCATTCCTACGTCCATGGTGTATGTACACATACTTTAAGTTTGTTGATGGTGTAATATTTTACCAATTAAAATGAAATTTGAAAACCTCACTTAGCCTTGGTCATATAGCTTGATTCAAGTCTAAAGAAACTTTATATTTAATTGTGGCAGGTTCCTGCTTCAGGATTTTTCTTATAATTTCAACAATTTTAACAAGTTCAAATGCATAGCTAATCCAGTATGTGACTGATAGATTACTATCTGGCAAATTATACTTTACAATTGAAGTTCAGGTTTCATTATATAGATTTCAATGTCTTCAGTTAAAATGAGTGTATAAAGCTTAAAATGAGAAATTGTTTATGCACATCATTTTAATTAATGAATACTAATAATAAGCTAATAATTAAATTAAACACACGGAGCAGCTTTGCAGTAGGCTACTGCAGTATTCTGCTTATACTTTTTATTTTTCCAGTTTGACTTACCAGAGTTTCAGGAATCAGAATGCTGCAGAACTCATTCGCATGTAATATTGGAGCATTGAGTGATATTTTGTCCCATGAGAATATCTCCCTTTCATAACTCTAGGCATTGATGGATCAGGTTATATTTCTATACAGCTGAATATGCTTATGGCTGCTGCATTTCACTGATTGTAAGCTTATGCTTGAGACATTTAAAATGTGAAAACCAGCCTTCTGATTAATGTTTAGGAAAGGGAGGTAGTATTTAGTACAGTGCTCAAATATAACTTACATTTCAACTAAACAAAAATGCGTAAATAATATAAGTGGGAAATATTTAGTCTGTATCCATATTGCACAGCATCTCGACAAAACATGCAATCATGAATTAACCCTGTTCATTTCAAGCAGGCAAAGATCTTGTACTTTGCATAAACACTTATCGCTAATATAAGAGTAAAATCAAGTACACATTTTGTAATTGATTTCAGGTTGGAAAAATGCACGGGTATTAGATTCCTGAATAAGAATGACAAGAAATGTGGGTATATATCAAGAACAAAAACATAAAGGCATCCTGTAATATTTTTTTTCATTCTAAATGCATGCCTTGCAGATACAACTACTGACAATGATGAATTGCATAAGATAGACTGGATACTAAATTAAAATTGATGAGAAATAAGATGCCATAAGTAGATGCTTTTCCCGACACATAAAATATCAATGTACAGTTGCAAGAAAAAGTATGTGAACCCTTTGGAATGCAATGGATTTCTGCACAAATTGGTCATAAAATGTAATCTGATCATCATCTAAGTCACAACAATAGGCAATCACAGTCTGCTTAAACTAATAACACACAAAGAATGAAATGTTGCCATGTTTTTATTAAGCACACCGTGTAAACATTCACAGTGCAGGTGGAAAAAGTATGTGAACTCTTGGATTTAATAACTGGTTGAACCTCCTTTGGCAGCAATAACTTCAACCAAACGTTTCCTGTAGTTGCAGATCAGACGTGCACAACGGTCAGGACTAATTCTTGACCATTCCTCTTTACAGAACTGTTTAAGTTCAGCAATATTCTTGGGATGTCTGGTGAGAATCGCTTTCTTGAGGTCATGCCACAGCATCTTAATCGGGTTGAGGTCAGGACTCTGACTGGGCCACTTCAGAAGGCGTATTTTCTTCTGTTTAAGCCATTCTGTTGTTGATTTACTTCTATGCTTTGGGTCATTGTCCTGTTCTTCTGTTGAGCTTCAGCTGGTAGACAGATGGCCTTAAGTTATCCTGCAAAATGTCTTGATAAACTTGGGAATTCATTTTTCCTTTGATGATAGCAATCCATCCAGGCCCTGATGCAGCAAAGCAGCCCCAAACCATGATGCCCCGACCACCACACTTCACAGTTGGGATGAGGTTTTGATGTTGGTGTGCTGTGCCTCTTTTTCGCCACACATAGTGTTGTGTGTTTCTTCCAAACAACTCAACTTTGGTTTCATCTGTCCACAGAATATTTTGCCAGTTCTGCTGTGGAACATCCAGGTGCTCTTGTGCAAACTGTAAACGTGCAGCAATGTTTTGTTTGGACAGCAGTGGCTTCCTCTGTGGTATCCTCCCATGAAATCCATTCTTGTTTAGTGTTTTACGTATTGTAGATTCGCTAACAGGTATGTTAGCATTTGCCAGTGACTTTTGTAAGTCTTTAGCTGACACTCTAGGATTCTTCTTCACCTCATTGAGCAGTCTGCGCTGTGCTCTTGCAGTCATCTCTACAGGACGGCCACTCCTAGGGAGAGTAGCAGCAGTGCTGAACTTTCTCCATTTATAGACAATTTGTCTTACCGTGGACTGATGAACAGCAAGGCTTTTGGAGATACTTTTAGAACACCTCCAATCTCATCTCATTGATTGGACTCCAGTTGGCTGACATCTCACTCCAATTAGTTCTTGGAGATGTCATTAGTCTAGGGGTTCACATACTTTTTCCACCTGCGCTGCGAATATTTACATGGTGTGTTCAATAAAAACATGGCAACATTTCATTCTTTGTGTGTTATTAGTTTAAGCAGACTGTTATTGTCTATTGTTGTGACTTAGATGATGATCAGATTACATTTCATGACCAATTTGTGCAAAAATCCATATAATTTCAAAGGGTTCACATACTTTTTCTTGCAACTGTATATATGCTCTTTCAAACAAAATCACCAAATTTAAAAAAACTACGTAGGGAAGAAAATATGACTGTTGCAACAATTAATAGTTAAACAATTACATAATTTGATGTTTTATTCTGTTTTAAAGTTTTCAAGGAAAAACAGTGAGGGGATCTATTTTTAATAATATAGTAACATAACCCTGCTTTCTTTTGGATGATATTAGCCCAGTAGCTGTCATCCACTCTGAGATGTATGCTCAGTCTAAATTCATACAACAGAAATATCCACAAGTATGAGTTTTAAAAAATGTTCTTAATGTGCTAACTCTTAGGCATTTTGTATATATCTTCTTTCTTCCTCTGTATGTCTTTTTGAACCTCCTAACTACATATAAGTACATTTTCCTTTGTAGGTGAGACTTGATGAATATTGACCTTTTAAATGCATTAATCACGGCATTCATATGAAAGCCACAAGTGCAACATTATTAAGATAACAAAAATCCGTACTTTATGATGCCAAACATGAAGTCTTCCAAAAATAAAAGGATGTGTGGAGGAAGAGCACTACTAAAGCTATACAAGTAATACAAGTGAAAAAAAACTGATATGTATATATATATATATATATATATATATATATATATATATAAAATAGTGGAGACAAATGACCGAGGAATCGCTCATTTTGGAGTGAAACATGTTTTGACATGTAACAGGAAATTCCTTTGCAAGTGCAATATTGGATTTTATTTGGCTATACCTATTTATGCAGCTGTTTGTTGTTTTATCTTATGTTTTAAACTTTTGATGAATAATGTATATGTAGCACTGCTTAGAAGTTCCAGGAGTCATCCTTGGGGTCTGGTGCCAACCTCCTAAATTGATACTAAGCAGATTAACTTCATAGCCAGGATTCAACGGCTTTGAAAAAGGTGGGCTCAATACTGAATTTGATATTGAAAGAATAAAGTCTGTATTTACTACATGATTAGTATATCCTATCCCTCTTTTCTGGTTAGAGTTCTAAATTTACCATAAGAAAGGTGAGATGCTGCCCTAAAAGCATAAAGGTGCAATTTACAGAGCCATTATATTCAGGCTCCCGTCCATGTGAGTGATCCTAACTATTATTTGCACACCAATTATTAATAGTTACCATCTATAATATTCTTGTTTCTCTTCATTTCTGCTTTAACATATCTGGTGTATATTTCCTATGGGAAAGTGTTGTGATTGGCTTTGATCAACATTTCTGATTATGTCAACCAAGCAGGCAGATCAGTGGCAGAGTCAACAGCAGACTGGAATAAAGGTAAGATTTTGCAATAAGGCTTTTACTGTAAGGCTTTTCACACGGATCCACATAAAAGGCTCATCAATAAACTGGAATCTTTAAGTTTGGATTCCAATATTGCTGAACGGGTTAGGTAGTAGCTAAGTGACAGGCAACAGAGGGTTGTAGGCAATGGAGTATATGCAAAGCAAGGTCTAGTTACCAGTGGGTACCTTGGGGATCTGTACTTGGACCCATTCTCTTTAATATTTGTATTAGTGATATTGCAGAAGGTCTTGATAGTAAGGTATGCATTTTTGCTGATGATACTAAGATATGTAACAGGGTTGATGTTCTAGGAGGTATAAGCCAAATGGCAAATGATTTAGGTAAACTAGAAAAATGTTGTGGCAACTGACATTTAATGTGGATAAGTGCAAGATAATGCATCTTGGATGTAAAAACCCAAGGGCAGAGTACAGAATATTTGATAAAGTCCTAACCTCAACATCTGATGACTTAAAGGTAGGCAGACAATGCAATAGAGCAGCAGGAAATGCTAGCAGAATGCTTAGTTGTATAGGGAGAGGTATTAGCAGTAGAAAGAGGGAAGTGCTCATGCCATTGTACAGACACACTGGCGAGACCTCACTTGGAGTATTGTACGCAGTACTGGAGACTGTATCTCCAGAAGGATATTGATACTTTATTGATACTTTAGAGAGTTCAGAGAAGGGCTACTAAACTGGTTCATGCATTGCATAATAAAATTTACAAGGAAAGGTTAAAGGAACTTAAAATGTATAGCTTAGAGGAAAGACGGACACATGGAATAACCTTCCAGCTGAAGTGGTAGAGGTTAACAGAGTCAGGGAGTTTAAGCATGCATGGGATAGGCATAAGACTATCCTAGACTTAAGATAAGGCCAGGGACTAATTAAGGTATTTAGAAAATTGGGCAGACTAGATGGGCCGAATGGTTCTTATCCGCTATCACATTCTTCTATATTTAGGGGGTTGAGAGGGGCCAGGGGTGAGATGATGTTTTAACACTTTAGGGTCAGGAATACATGGTTGTGTTCCAGACCCTATAGTGTTCCTTTAAGGATTGGCACATTTCCTCCTATTTGAGTTTTTTTATTTATTTTTTGCATTACTGATTATCTGTCCGACATTACTAGATTTGTGGTTTTGGCTGAAAATAGGCATTGGTCTTTTTCTGAAGCATCTCTCAGGAAAAAGGGGATACAGAACACATATATACAAGCTAGTGAAAAAAGAGTAACCATCAAAAGAATAATGATAATAAAACAGTGAAAACACCAGCCTAGAGTGAACTATTTTTAGCTCACAATCGTACACTTTTGTATAACACATCAGGTAGTAATTAATTATACTTTTTAAACACAAGTGTGATTAACCCCTTAAGGACACATGACGTGTGACATGTCATGATTCCCTTTTATTCCAGAAGTTTGGTCCTTAAGGGGTTAAAATGGACAGCAACTATGCACCACAACCTCTACATTATGTATATTAAGGTGTTCTTCAAGTGCAACTAAATACAAATACCTCAACATAGATTTACATATCAGTCCTGATTGTGAAATGCCTCATATGTCTAGGACTTAAAAAGATTTTTGGTAATGCTATATTTAACTCTAACTCTATGCTTACACTTACTCTACACACCTACCGTATCCTTACCCCAAATATTAACTCTAAACTACCTGCACTAACTTAGCATTACCCTAACCCAATATTAATCCTTACCCCATACTAACACTAACCCTACACTAAACATAAAAACTGTAATGGTAACCCTAAACCTAACTCAGAGAGATCCCACCTGCTGAGGTCAGTGCTGACATCAGCAGATGAATTTACCAGTTTACACTCTGTGAACATGCTGCAGCTCCTGCATTTTGTCATTGCCATTTTGTAGTGATTGGGCAACTGGTATAACCTAGCACTGATTATTGCCTGATGGGTTGCATTTTCAGATCCTAAAGGATCTGTCCCAGAGAACCTTGGGATGTCCTGCATTCTAAGATAATCACCACTGATGAACATGATTGGTCAGATGTGGTTATTTAAAGGGCTATGTGCAGTGGTCACTTTAATCCCTGCATATAACTCATCTGTCAGTCTGGAGCCACTAAATATGACCTCAGCTGATAGAGCCTAGCATCAAGTATCAACTGATACCTCACACCCCACCCAATATGAGCAGGACTTTAACTCTCTTCACATCAAAATGAAAGGATGCTCCATGTTGTCCTAAAGGCTTTAAAGTGCACTATTATCTGGTCATTAAAATGCCGTTGTTTCACATGTGTGAAATTGTGCATCACTTTATTTTTTTTATTTTTTTTTAACTCTGATGAAGCGAGCAGTGACTCCTAAGAAAGCTGTTAAAACCTTTAATGGATCAAAATCAGCTCTAAAATCTGTTCTGAATCGTGGCATGTAATGGAGGATAGAAGAAGCATGCAGCCTCAGGAAAGCCATGAGTTTAAGATATTCAGAGCCTGAAGGGGGAATCCCTATACTGACTAATGAAAAATTGTCTACAAAGGGAGAGACTCCTGATCAGAGTTTAAAGGAGCACATATTTGGGAGAATTATTGGAGCACTCCTAATTGCGAATGGCCACAGACTCAGGGCCGCAAACAGATACTAAGCTAGCATCAGCAATAATGCAAAGTATGTGAGATTCATTGAGAGAATCAATTTGCAATGACTTTCTCAAATTTGACACACAGTCTTCAAATTAGTATTTTTTACTGAGCTTCCTCTTTCACAAAGGACAAGCGCTCCTAAAATTGTTATTTATTACAGAGCTTCATATTTAACAAAGGTCACGTGCTCATCAAATTGTTTTTGTGACTGAGCTTCCTCTTTTGCAGAGGACACGTACTCTACAAATTAGTATTTCTTAGTGAGCTTCCTCTTTCATAGAGGACAGGTGCTCATTAAATTCATAATTTTAATACGTTTTTTTCCCATACTCTTATCAATTAATATTGGATTACTGAGCTCCTTTTTCATCAATGGCACATTTTCATCTATTGAAATTGATTTACTAAGCTTCCTCTTTTGCAGAGCTCCCACTCATCAAATTGATATTTGGTTACCAAACTTCCTCTTCGCAGAGGTGACATGTGCATCTAATTAGTATTTCTTACAGAGCTTCCTATTTCACATAGGTCATGCCCTCATCAAATAGTTTTTGTGACTGAGCTTCCTCTATTGCAGAGGTCATGCATTCATCAAATCATTTTTGTGATTTAGCTACCTCTTTCACAGAGTGTAACATATTCCTCCTCACCTTGCGGTATCTGCACCCAGTGGCCATGCGTCTGTATAACTGACTCTTGCAGCATGTTGATGGGCGCCAGCCGTTGCAGAATCACGCCAAATTATACCCCCCGTCCGCCCATGTTAATGACGACTTCGGCGTGCACGTGACGTCACAAGGGAGACGCGCACACGTTTTGGGGTCAAAGGTCGTTTGCGGCCATTCAGAACTGTAAAGCACTTATTTAAACTCAAAATTACTTTTCCTCATTGCCCTGTCGTGGTTTCCCTAGTGGTTGTCCGAGAGTGTGTTCCTGAGCGTTTATATTCTGTTTTTTTACTTTGGCTTTGTTTGACTTTCCTGTATTCTTGTATCTTCTGACTTTCCTTTATCATTGTGTCTCTTTTTGTGTCCCCTGACCTCGACAAGTATCATGACTAAGGAAAGACAACGCTGGTTAGACATGGAACAAGTCCACACGCCAGAGTTGTAGTGGTTGGGAGATACCCTGGGGCTTAACCCCTATATATACAAAGAGAAAAGTGGACTAATGGGTGGCGGATATAAACAATCTGCCTCCCAAAGAGACCTGGTATCTTTATAAAGAAAGCTCCTCTGCCATATATAAATATCAAAGTAGAGTGCAGAGAGCAAAAACAAAAAACTCTTTAATAATCCTTCGTAGGGGAGAAACTACAATAAACATGAAAAAAAGAAATACATATAAAATAGGGTCAAAAAATGGGGTGGTATATTGACTGGTTTACCAAGAGAAAAGTTAATGGTGTAGTCAGAGAGATCAAATTGTCAATATACATGTAGCAAAAGTTGCTAGATGTTGTTTGCAAATGATAGAGGATACACTAAATGTAGCAAACTAGGAGCACTGGATGCAACATATATGAGTCTATAAATAGAACGTAAATGCATCGAAAACCAGAGTAGCAACCTAAATCTGCATCATTGCTAAATGAATAAGCGGTCTAAATGACCAAAAAGTAACGATGTGAAACAAAATTGCCTATAAAGCTATAGGAGATTTGGGGGAAGGAGTCCCTAACATCGTATAAATCTTAAACTGGTATCCAGTCCTATCATCAGGTAATAAAGACAATCCGCCAGCCCAAGTGAACCTAAGTTAAAATCATCCGCTTAGAAATGCTCAACGCGCGTTTCGGCGAAACAAGTCGCCTTTTTCAAGAGCAGTTTGCGGAGTGCTGGCGCGTCTTTTTAAATGTGCCTAAAACTCCGCCCATAAACATGACGTCAGTAAACCTCTTCAGATCATTGGTCATACAGGGGATGGGCGGGGCAATCGCTGGGCTCAGAGAGAGTTTAGAGACACCGGTTAACCCTCACAGAACCGGAATGGAGCGTGCATATATTGCACCTATTCAGACGGAATAAAAGTGACAATTGTGACATATATAATATGAAAACGTCAAAATAGGTGGAATAGGTGGCTTATAACCTAAACAAACCCACAGGACACTATAAATAGAGTATCAAGAGTTATAACATCGCCATGATACTCATGCTGTACAGCCTAATAAAGTTCAAAGTGATAACCACTCAACAGAGTGGCATAATCTAAATAGATATCACGCCATTTAGGTCCTTTATGTAGAATGATATATACAGTGGGAACAAAAAGTTGCACCTAAAAATGCCTGAAGTGGATCCATGGGATAGTGAGGATGGTAAAATAGAGACCCAGACTAAAGAAAAATATTAAAATAAACAGTGGGATGATATTGGAGGTAATAATAGATATGCCTGACAAAATAATATTAAAATTAAAATTAGAGTAGACTCCTATATTAAAGGGGAGAATAATGTTAATTCATAGAGAATTTGTTCAGATGAAGTTAATGTGTTAACATAACCAGTGAATAGCAATTTGGACATAAGTCCAAAAGTAGTGAAAGATACAGACTGTAAGAGGAGGGGATTTAAATGAAGGGAGCAAAGGAAAAACCTTCGTTTAAATGAAGGGAGCAAAGGAAAAACCTGACTATTCTCTAGCACCATGGACTGCTGACCACGGCTCAATCTCATCAGGCTATGTAGGGCCACCTAGAACAGACGGCCATAATACTAGAAGTCCACACTCCACACCTATAGATGTGCTACCATCACAGCACTCTATTAATCTGAACCCTGGGGACCATACATAAGTCTTCAAAGAGTACCACATGACCCCGGAAGGGCAAACACCACCACACCTCTCGCAACACTCCTATACCTACACACAGCTACCAACAACGGGTGTTAACACTTCTCACCAGAAGAGCACGTGGTGGCCCTGTCCACTACAGATACATAGAGACGAGTTACAATGACACACAGAGCAAGATTGACACCATGATCAACCGGAAATGACCTCTCCAATATACAGCACTGTTCATGCTCCATATCCTGCGAGGGAATATTCCATTCCATTATATGCTACTCAAGACCTCTGCACAGTTAATTTGTTATGTTACGCTATGGCTACATGGTGCCATTAAGCTGGTTATTCCTAACTGCTGTATTACGGTTGCCACAGGTTGGCTGAGGGTTGGACCGCTTGGATGTCCTTGTCCCCGATCCTGGAGAGTGGTGAAACGTTCCACTTCAGCACCTAACAATATTCCTGCTAGTGTAGAGTATTCCAGGAGCTCTGAGCAGAGCTAGTGATTAGCATTTCCCTACAACACGAGTCAAGGCTGCGATTTGAGGGTAAGAAGTCTGGTTTATTGAGCAGACAGACGTTGCTTATATACACATTTTCAGGCCAGGGGCACACCCCTCTGGGCCTCATGGAACACCGTGATACAAGGGACATAAACCAATAAGAACAAGTGCATCTTTCTGAACCCTCCCCTCTATCCTGGAGATAATTGGCTTACGTGGCTGTAGTAACTTAATTATCTCCAGGTATAGGACATATTCTAAAGTTAAATATATAACAGAAACCACATAAAAATACATAACTTATATAATACCATATTTAACCTATATGTCAAACACATCCCCAGATAGCTTGGATCTGAGCGCACAAGATGTCCAAAAAGGGCTCAGATCTCACAAATATAGTGGGATCGCCATGGGGTTAAAGTTTGTCTCCAGGGTCATTCAGCAAAAGTCAACCCAGAATTAGTTCCACAGTATTCAGGCATAAGGTCGGTCTCGCTTCGAGAGTATAAAACTACCAAACAGCACTGTGTTTGTATGCTTAGGCACAAACTGACGAAGGTCTGGGAATCCCAGTGGGGTTCGTTAATAATAGTGGCCGAAAACAGTACCAAGCGGTCAACGACAAACCCTTGCTGGGCGTTCGGAAGTTAAAGATGGCTCACGCCACATGTTTGTTCATACGAACGACGACCACCCAGCCATTCGTCAATTAAGCTGCCGTAACCACAAACCGCAGCTTTTGGGCGGCTAATAAGGGGCACACTCCTCCTGCAGGGTGGTCGGTCGTTCGCCACTTTGTTCGGTGATTGGGGGGTGAAAAGGTTAACAAGGGAAAAACCGCAGCTTCTGGGTGGTTAATAGGCGGCACACTCCATATGCCGGGTTGTCTGTCATTCGTTTATACGAATTACCTGGTGAATGCTTTTCGTGGTTTTATTAATAGGCAAGCAACAGCAATATTGTAGCAAAAGTAGCAGACAGAGAGTACTTTGTAACATGCAGCATGGTTAATGATTCGTCACCTGTTTGAGACAATTGTTACATAGTTACATAGTTACATAGTTAGCTGAAAAGAGACTTGCGTCCATCAAGTTCAGCCTTCCTCACACCTGTTTTTTGCTGTTGATCCAAAAGGCAAAAAAAAAAAAAACCCAGTTTGAAGCACAATTTTGCAACAAGCTAGGACAAAAAATTCCTTCTTGACCCCAGAATGGCAGTCAGATTTATCCTTGAATCAAGCACATATTACCCTACATTGAAAGATTATATCCTTGAATATTCTGTCTTTGCAAGTATGCACCTAGTAGCTGTTTGAACATCTGTATGGACTCTGATAAAACCACTTCTTCAGGCAGAGAATTCCACATCCTGATTGTTCTTACAGTAAAAAAACCTTTCCTTTGCCATAGAAAAAATCTTCTTTCTTCCAGTCTAAACGCATGGCCTCGTGTCCTATGTAAAGTCCGGTTTGTGAATAGATTTCCACACAATGGTTTGTATTGGCCCCGAATATATTTGTATAATGTTATCATATCCCCTCTCAGGCGACGTTTTTCTAAACTAAATAGGTTTAAATTTGTTAACCTTTCTTCATAGCTGATATGTTCCATTCCTTTTATTAATTTTGTAGCCCGCCTCTGCACTTTTTCTAGTGCCATGATATCCTTCTTTAGAACAGGTGACCAAAATTGCACAGCATATTCAATATGTGGTCTTACCAGTGATTTATAGAGAGGCAAAATGATATTCTCGTCCCGAGAATGAATGCCCTTTTTCATGCATGACAATACCTTACTGGACTTGGCCACTGCTGATTGACATTGCACATTGTTGCATAGTTTGTTGTCTATAACAATTCCCAAGTCCTTTTCGTGTGTTGTTATCCCTAATTCACTTCCATTAAGGGTATACGTTGCTTGTGTATTCTTTACGCCGAAGTGCATAACTTTGCATTTTTCAACATTAAATTTCATCTGCCATTTGAGTGCCCAGTCCTCCAGTCTATCTAAATCCTTCTGCAGCAAAGTAATATCTTGCTCACATTGTATTATTTTACAAAGTTTTGTGTCATCTGCAAACACTGAAACATGACTTTCAATGCTGTCTTCAAGATCATTTATAAAAATGTTAAATAGAAGGGGTCCCAGAACAGACCCCTGAGGGACACCACTTGCCACCTCTGTCCAGCTTGAAAATTTACCATTAACGACAACTCTTTGTATTCTGTTTTTAAGCCAATGTTCTACCCAAGAACAAGCATTTTCATCGAGACCGATTTCCTTGAGTTTGAACACTAATCTTTTGTGTGGAACTGTAATCCACTGCAACACCCTGATCTATACTTCTTGTTGTTCTGCTGAATGCTACTTACGACCTCTGCGCAGGTCACATGTTATGCTACGCTAAAACGTGGCATAATTTTACCACAACCTGCTCAATAAATAAAAATGTAATACAAAATTTAAGCCTGGCATCAGCATGCACTGCACACTGGCAACAGATATGGTCTTCTTCTCACTCTTCCTTCCCTCCCACAGAGCAGTCCCTCCTGTGTCCCTGGGCAAATGATCTATCAATTTCTTCTATATGAGAAGCTTACCAAATTTAGAAATTTGATGACTGGGCACACAAAGGATGTATTCAATATGCAACCTTTAATGGAGCAGAACGGCAACATATTTGGCTCACACAGGAGCCTTTTTCAAGCCTCAAGAGAAAGGCTACTCTGTAAGCCAAAACATTGCCTTTCTACTTCAGTAATGTCTGCATATTGAATAGTTGACTGGACATCTGATTTCTACATTTGGTATGCTGTTAGGAACAAGTAGTTTCCCTAGTTCATGTGTCCACAGTGTTTATCCTTTTATTCAGTATGTGCTGTTCTTTTTTTCAATTGTGTACGAGGAGCATTTGATTGGACTATGATCAATCACCGCTGATATCAGACGAGGCATGAAAAGCAGCTTTGCAATGGATTCCAGGTACATTGCACACTTAATTTTTGGTTTATAATATGTAGGACATAGTACCTAAGTAGAGCATTTTAAACAAAACAAAAAACTATCTTAAAAACGGCTAGAACACCCTATAAGAACAAGCTTTATGCTTTATGATTTATCAATCTTTTGAAAGTATTACAAATGGACAAGTGAACAAGATGTTGTCAATATTTTTATTAGAAGTTATTTGACTTTTGGCTTGTCACTCAAGTAATATTTTATTTTACTTGGAATATTCTGAATCAAACTCTACAAGTAAACTTTTTTGTACTTTAAAGATATCTGGAGTCTTTATTCAACAATGCCTGACTTCGTAAAAACTTTTTACTTAAACATGCCTCTGGCTGTATTTTTGTTAGTCTCAGAGGAGGTTGCTTGTTTTACAACTCTTAAATATTTATGTCACCTTCACAAGGTAAATGCTTAATTTCTGTCATTGTCTATCAATAGATCCTCAAGAAAGTTTTTTTCACACACTTTTTGATATATATGTATACTAATGTGAACAGTCATATATTGATTTAGATATAAATTTGCATGGTTTACATTCAACATATATACTACAGCAATCACCCAAATGAGGTTTAAGAGAACCAGAAAAGGAGAGTGTTATTGGCTTTAAAAAGAAATTATGAGAATTTTTTTTTTTTTAAAGTATAGATTTGGCTTTTTTTTAATTAGTATTTTATTGTTTCATATAACAAAGGGATACAGAAAGAAGGTGGGGGTGTTGGGAGGGGCATACGATTCAATTGATTGTCACAGTCATGTAAGTTCATATATCAACCTTCAAAACATGCCAGGGTGATATGTACATAGAGGCAAGAATTATACATTTGAATAACACTTCCATAGACCTTGGACATTAACTAATAGTTCCCTGTTGTGTTGCTGTTGTGTTTTGTCTCTGTTTTGTGAGTGTCTTCTGCATGATGGGTGAGTAAGGTGCCAAAAGGAAAGAAAAGGAGAGATAACCAGGTTAAGAGGTGTTGGGGAGTCAACTGTGGTAGTCATGTTATTTGATCAGTGGGTCTCTGCCTCATGATTTCGTTGTTATTTTATGGGATGTTTTTTAGATTAGGAGGGGTTATGGGCCATCCATACACCCCAACTCCCCTGTGGAGGCTGTGGTGTGGTCTGCTTTCAGGCCCTCTTTAGTGTAATAGTCTACCCATAATTGCTATACCTTCTGCAAGGTGTCATGGCGTGTGGCCGACTCTGCCGCCTGGTTTTATATGTGTGAAACAGGTGCATATTTTCTAAGAGTTGTGTTTTAGAGGGGCAAATGTGTTGTTTCCAATGGAGAGAGATAAAGTGCCTTGCTGCCATGATAATGAGAGGGTCTGTCTGTTTGGTAATTGCAGATAAATGCGTTGGGAATTGCAACGGTAGGCACATGTTTACATCAATGTTTAAGTCATGCGCACCTATGTGCGACATTATCTGAGAAACAATTCCCCATAGTTGGGCTATGGTTGGGCACGACACCAGATGTGTGTCATGATGCCTACGCTAGCCCCGCATCTCCAACAGAGGTCAGAGGTATGAGGAAACATGGTGAAGCCTTTGTGGTGTGAGGTACCACCTATAGATTGGTTTCTCATGTGCCTTTATATGCGAGTAGCACCTGGTGACCCCTTTCAGTGTGTTAAGAGCTGAGGCCCACTCCTTGGGCGTTAGTTCGCAGCCAAGTTTCCTTGACCATTGTTTAGCAAATGGGAACTCTGTGTCTGGTTGCTGTGCCATCAGGGCTCTATAGCAGTCTGAGAGGGCTTAGGTGAAGACCAACATCTCTGGATGTTTCATCAGATGCCACCGGGCTTGTGCCAGCGTCCGTTAGGACATGTGACAGAATTATACTCTTTAGTGGAAGGTAGTGAAAGACGTATGAGTTAGGTAAGTTACATTTGCTTTGTAACTCTGGGAAGGGGGTGATACGCCCTTGGGTGCAATAATATAGTTTATATATTTTATAACTTTTTGAAGCAATGAGTGAAACGTAAACCATGGGGATATCCCTGACAGAGCTGTGATTGGGGCTTTTAGGTGGAATTTATTGCCCATTCAGGACAGGAAATGGTCCCATTGGAGTATGGAAAGACACGAGGTTGGGTATAGTGGTATATTCTTATGCCAAAGGTGTTTGGGTGTCCACATGATATCTGTTAGTAAGGTGCCTGAAATCTGGGAGTTTTTCATGTCAGCCCATTGTAGTTCATTTTTTGGTGCTGCATCCTAATTGCTGATTCTAACAACGAGGCCCTATGATATAAAGTTACGTTGGGAAGCCCCACTCCACCTTTAGAGGAGTGTTTTTGCATGAGGACGAACGATCCTTGGCATCTGTGGGAGTCCCACATGAATTGGTTGATGACCGATTGGATACGTTTGCTAAGGGAGGTTGGAAGATGCATGGGTAGCATGCAGAATGTGTACAGTAATTTTGGCAAGCTAAGGATGGGCAGTAGGGGGGAAAGAGGGCATCCCTACCGTGATCCATTTGTGATGTAACTTCCTCGAGTCCAACTGTCTGCTAGACCCGCTTCAGTCCGGTTTCCACGCTAAGCACTCTGTGGAAACGTCACTGACCAAAGTATCCAATGATCTACTCGCTGCAAAATCTGGTGGTCACTACTCTATCCTAATTCTCCTTGACCTGTTTGCAGCTTTTGACACTGTTGATCATCAACAGCTTCTTCTCATCCTCCGCAATATTGGTCTACAAGCTATTGCTCTCTCCTGGTTCTCCACCTACCTCTCCCAGTGCTCTTTCAGTGTTTCTTTCTCTGGCTCTGCTTCTTCTCCCCAACTCCTCTCTGTTGGTGTCCCCCAAGGTTCAGTCCTTGGTCCCCTACTGTTCTCCATCTATACTGCCTCCCTTGGTAAACACATTAGCTCCTTTGGCTTCCAATATCATTTCTATGCAGATGAAACGCAAATCTACCTGTCCTCTCCTGATCTCTCCCCTTCCCTCTTGACTAGTGTCTCTGACTGCCTCTCTGCTGTTTCTAACTGGATGGCTGCCCACTTCCTTAAACTAAACTTGACCAAAACTGAAATTCTGGTCTTTCCTCCCTCAAGTGTTGTTACTCCTGTGTGTGTCTGTCTCCCTCCAAGTCAATGGTGCTACCATCAGCTCCACCATGCAGGCTCGCTGCCTAGGTGTTCTCTTTGACTCCAAACTCTCCTTCAAGCCTCATGTTCAATCTATCGCCAAATCCTGTCATTTCCATCTCAAAAACATTGCACGCATCCGACCCTACTTAACGCCAGATGCGACTAAGGTGTTGGTCCATTCCACTGTCCTTTCTCGCCTTGACTACTGTAATCCACTTCTCGGTGGTCTCGGTGGTCTATCGCCAAATCCTGTCATTTCCATCTCAAAAACATTGCGCGCATCCGACCCTACTTAACGCCAGATGCGACTAAGGTGTTGGTCCATTCCACAGTCCTTTCTCGCCTTGACTACTGTAATCCACTTCTCGGTGGTCTTACGTGCTCCCAACTTGCACCGTTACAGTGCATAATGAATGCGGCGGCGAGGCTCATCTTCCTGTCCGCCCGCACCTCCCATGCTTCACCCTTCTGTCAGTCCCTACATTGGCTTCCTATAACATATAGAGGTCAATTTAAAATTCTGGTTCTTGCTTTCAAATCTCTACATAATGCTGCTCCCACCTATCTATCCTCCCTTATACAAAAGTATGTCCTGTCTAGGCCCTTATGATCTGCTGAAGACTTACGTCTATCTTCTGTCCGTACTCCCACCTCTGATGCTCGCCTTCAAGATTTCTCGAGGGCTGCACCGTTCCTGTGGAACTCGCTTCCCTCCTCCGTTAGATGCTCACCCAGTCTCCACTCCTTCAAAAAATTAAAAAAAAAAAACACTTCTTCATAAAAGCGTATCAATTAAACTGTTAATAGCTCCCAACTGTCACTAGTCTAATACTATCCTTACCTTTTGTGTCATTTTACCCCACTCCCTCTAGCATGTAAGCTCATTGAGCAGGGCCCTCAACCCCTATGTTCCTGTGTGTCCAACTTGTCTGGTTACAACTACATGTCTGTTCGTCCACACATTGTAAAGCTCTGCAGAATTTGACGGTGCTCTATAAATATCATAATAATAATAATAATGTGGAAGTGGTAGGATAGAAATCCTGCGTTGGAGACCCACACTTTCAGTAGGTTATATAGGACTCAAATTTAAGAAGAACTCTTTCCATGTACTTCCAATTCAACCAGTCAAAGTCCTTCTCTGCCTCTAATGCCAGGAAAAGACCTTTGTCTTTAGAGGACTGCATGTGGGAGATGATATTAAGAATTTTGCAGGTATTGTCCGACTCTTGTCTGCCCTTTATGAAACTGGATTGGTCCGCATGAATTATGCGTAGAATTATACCAGCCAACCTGTTTGCTAACATTTTTGCATACAGTTTGACATCTGAGTTCAGGAGGGAGATGGGGTGGAAGTTTTGGCACGCCACGGGTGCTTTCCCCAGTTTTGGTAGGGTTGAGATGTGGGCTAGTAACATGTCACTCGGGAGGGCACCTCTGTTATAGCATTTGTTAAAAAGTGTTTTCATGTGTGGTATGAGTAGATCTGCGAAATTGCGGTAGTAGACATTGGAGTAGCCATCTGGACCAGGGAGCAGAAATAATATTTAGTTCCTCTGGCTTAAGTTGTGGAAGCTTTACTGAGTGCAAGAAGTGTTATATGGACTCTGTGGTGGGGGGTGGAGTGAGAGGGTCATCTTTCAGGTTATATAGGGTGCTATAGTATGCAAATTCGTTGACCATGTCCTTTGGGTGAAGGAATTTGCCACTTGTGGGTGAGTCAATTTGAGCAATTTTGGAGTGTGTTATGCCGCTTTCTTTTTTTTCTTTTATTCTCAATTAAAATTTATGACATCATTTTATTACAAATATACATACATGTTCGAAAAATTTAAATGTAGAATTGTCAAGAATATATTATTTTACTAATTATACCCAATTTGTTATATTAAAAGTATTCCTGAAATCTATATAATCAAACATACATAAATAAGCTAATACATAGCATTAGACATAACTACATTACAATTCCATGCTCAATATATATTTCAATACATCTATAGTTTGCATGAGATGGAACATTACACAAAACATCACAAAAAAATAGAATAATAATAAGAAGAACAAGATTGCTCTTGATCAAAGGGATTGGGGAGGAGAGGGGAGGATGCTTTGTGCATTATTGTAGACTTCCCTTAGATTTATATGATGTTTATTATAACATATTGATTGATCTTATTGAGTCATCCCAAAAAAACAGTAACAGTATATTTGAGTCTTTTAATTGTAGGGGTCGGAATATATTTTTACATATTTAGTTGATGGGTATGTTGATATGTAAAAGCATCAGATGTAGTCTTAGGGATATTGTATGCTTTAAAATCTTGCTCTTAAATTGTAACTCGTTCAAATTCAAACAATGAAGATTTTTATTTAAAAAAATGAATTGAGTTATACCACTCTTTATGGGAGATTTGCATGACCAGATCTCTACTCCATTTCAATATTGTTGTTGGAAAGTATTTATTTTCTCATTTATATAATAAAATATTGGTATTAGATATTAGTTTTTTAGTGTCTGTTGAATTAATAATTTGTTCAAAATACTTTAAAGTTATAAGTTCATTTTAGCCTTTTCATTATATATGATCTTACTTTCAAATAATCAAAAATATCTTTATTCATAAATCCTGATGTCATTTTAAGGTCACGGAAAGTTCAGATTTTACCTGATATAATTAAATCTTCAAAGGTTTTAATACCTTTTTCAGACCATGAGAGTAGATTAATATTGGGTAAAAATAATTTATTAATTCTATTTGAAAAGATTGAAACAATTTCTCTCCCATGTCTAATTTCCATTGTATTTCAAACCAATTTTTCAATATATGATGGAAAGCAAAACTTTTCCCAAAAAAGTTAAGTTTTCTAATTACTTGAATAGAAAACCAGAACATTTAAGAAATATTTTTAAAAGGGGCGATTCTCTTAGTTTCAAGTTTAACCTGAAAGGTTTGTATTGCATGGGTTAAAAGAGTAGCCTGAACCAACCTTGTCAAGGATGGTATACCTTATCCTCCATCTTCTAATTTCTTTGATAATATTTTAGCGCTAATCCTGGGTCTTTTTTTGACCATATAAATTTAGTAAAAGAAGACTGTAATAGGTTAATCCAGCTGAAAGGAATATTACTTGAGATTAAACTCAAGATATATGTTAGTTTAGGCAAGATGTATGATTTTATAGTATTAATCTTACCCCACCATAATATTATTTTTTTACCTAGGTGTTTAACTTAAAATTAATTTCCCTTATCAGGGGGAGCAAGTTAATCTCTATCCATTTTTGTAGGTTTGCTGAATTTTTTAACCCTAGATAAAAAAAAAATGCTAACATGCCCAGAAGAAATCAAAACTATCCATAATCCCTGCTTTCATTTGCGGTGTTAAAAAGAATGAGAGTTGTTTTAGAAGTATTTTATTTTTAATTTGAGAATTGCCTATATCTTTGTACCACCTCCATTAGTTCATTGATTGATTTACTGGGTCTTCCAGCACAATGAGTACATCATCTGCATACAACTTTATTTTTATTTCCACATAGTCCTTAAAACCTTTTATTTTGTTGTTATTTCTTATATCAGATGCCAATACCCCAATGGCCATGACATAAAGAATAGGAAAACATGGACAACCTTGTCTAGTATCATTTCTCAATTTAAATGAATTAGAGTAAATACCCTGGCCTATCACTTTTCCTGTAGGATTTAAATATAAGGCCATTATGGCTTGGTGGATCCTACCCCAAAAAAAAACAACTTTTAAGGTATTTGAAAGAAAATCCCAGTTGACCCTGTAAATTGCTTTTTCAGCATCCAGTGACAGGGCCAGCATTGGGACCCTTCAACACTTAGTGGTCTCAAAGATATTTACCAATGTTCGTATTTGGCTTGTTGATGATCGTCCTGGGATAATTCCTACCTAGTTTATATGTATTAGACTGTAAGGTCATTTGAGCAGGGTTCTCTTCAACCTGTCGTTCCTGTAAGTTTTCTTGTAATTGTCCTATTTATAGCTAAATCCCCCCTCTTATAATATTGTAAAGCGCTACAGAATCTGTTGACGCTATATAAATGGCAATAATAATAATAATGTATTAATTTAAATTTAACAGATTTAAGTCTATGTGCCATAATACCAGCATACAATTTTAGATCTTCATTCAAAAGAGAAATAGGTCTATAGCTTTTAACATCATAGGGATTTTTCTCTTGCTTTAGGACAGTGACAATGTCTTCCGGAAGACTTCCTTTTTCTGCAAACTCATTAAAGGTAATCTGTAGCTGTGGAGGCTTCTAGTTTTTTTTTGGTGGTGGCTAGGGATAGTGAGCGGGTAGCTGAGGTTGTGGTCTAGGAGAAAATTTGTGTCGCCACCTATTATTACATCTCCGAACTTGTGTAGGGTTGCCAATGCTAGGATCTTGTCTAAGAAAGCGTGTTTGTTGTCGTGGGGACCATATATGTTTATAAAAGTGTATGGTTCATTATTTATATAGCCTTGCAATACCAGATATCTGCCCTCCTTATCTCCTATCTTCTTGACCAGGGAGAAGGACACACTACTACTTACTAGTACCGATACACCTCTATTTTTAGTGTTACAACAGGAATGGAAGTTATGTGGATAGCGTTTCGAGTTGAATTTCAGTCTCTTGCCCTATTTAATGGGCGTTTCTTGACAGAAGAGCACGTGGGCATTGATAGTTTTTGCCTCAGCTAAAGCTAATTGGCATTTGTGGGGAGAATTCAAGCCCTTAACATTTATGGAAACAATGTTTAGTGCCATATTGGCAAGGGGGAGGATCTCAAGTTATGCCCTATGTTCGGGTGGGGGTTAGGCAGCTGGTCAGGCCTATAGGTTAACATAGCAGGGGAATAGGGAGGGCATGGGGGGAAGAAAACATAAAGAAAAAAACATAATTTTGTACAATAGTCCGTCAAGGGTTGTGTGAATACGCACAGATGGCTTAAGCATGGCTCCTGTGAGACTGTGGAGGGTGGATCCTCCCGTGAGAGATATTATCCCCCTTGTGGTTGAGCTAATACTAGGGGCCTAAGTGGTCGTTAACATGTACCTTGCAGTACCCCTATGTGGGGAGAAAGTTAAGACGACTGCAACATTTTTAGTTTAGTTGCTCAACTTGTCCCTGAAACGTGGGTAGACCTTAACGACCATAAAAATAAAAAAATATTTTTTTAAATTATAATGGCGAGGGACATATTACACATTAAGAACTCATGAAACAATTGATCAACATGGGCACAGTTAGTAAACATTATATGTTATCTGCCGGTGCCAATCAGAATGTAAATTGAGGCGAAATTTCTTCCCGAAAGGATGAGTAGTCTAGTCACTTCACCACCGCTGCCGCATGTCAGTCAGTGGCAATTCTCGATGGTGAATGATGGGATTTTCTTTTAGCTGCTTGTTGCTTTGGTATCTCTATTGGTATCTTCCACTCTTTGAGCAGTCTTTCTCCATCTGCTAGTGTGGTAATATGTCTCGTTGCACCATTGTGAGATATTATGAGCCATGCTGGGAACCCCCATTTGTACGTCAGGTTTTCCATGCACTGTGCTTGCGTGATCGGTGTGAGAAGTTTCCTTTTCAGGAGTGTTGAAGCTGACAGGTCTGTGAAGAGTTTCAATACTAAGTACTTGCCCTCAAGGTCCAGTGAGCATCTGGAGGCCTGCATGATTTTCTCCTTAGCTGGGAAGTGGTGCAGCTTGGTGATTACATCCCTCAGCAAGGATTGGGGTACGTTTTGTGGCCGTGGTAGGACGTGTATTCTGTCCAGGAGTAGGTTTGTAGGAAAAAGCTCTGGTACCAGTGACTAAACGAGCACCATAGCATAGGTAGCTAGGTCTTGCAATATGATATCTTCCGGTCTACCCCTCAGGCAGATGTTGCCAACTCCTGGGCGGCAGCAATGACCAAAATACACATCAGCCCCAACATATACAATAATAAACCAAGGAAAAAAGTTACTTGTACACTATTCCAAATCCCTGAGAGGAGGACTTTATTTTTTGTATTTGTATTTACCTTTTGTATAACACAGCTATGTTACAGTGCTGCCGCCCGTCCCATGTGTTCCCTATTAATGGTTAATAAGTATGTACCCCTCTCTGTCTCAATAGAGATTTTCTTTTGCCTTAAGTTGAAACAAGCAAAGTAAATTGCTAGTGTAGGACCCACCTAAGAGGTTTACCTTGACTTGGCAGGTGGGCTTAAATCTAATGGCCTTTGGAGTGGAACTAAAAATCTCCATTTATATATATGAGCACAGGGATTTTAATAGTGCACAAGTAACTTTTTTCTTTATTGTATGATTGGGATCATTGTCTTTTTGGAAGGTCCAATGTTGCCCAAGCTTCAGGTTCCTCACAGACGGCATGGCGTTTTCTCCTAGGATTTCCTGAGACTTTAATAAATCCATCTTGCCTCCACACGCTGCAAGTTTCCAGTGCCAGAGAATGTAAAGCAGCCCCAGAGCATCAGCAAGCTCCACAGAACAGAATCCCAAAACTTTTTTGGCTTATTTATATGTTTTTGAGCATAATGGAGCTGATTTTTCTTATACTTTTAGGTCAGTAGTGGTATACATCTTCAGGCATTGGAAACCTTCTGCATTTATAACGCACCATACTTAATGCAGTCTTAGTGCCTGTTGCAAATCATATACATACAGTGGGTGGAATGTTGTGGTTCAAAATTAGATACAGTGATATTGAGGTCGATGAAGTAACTGTGGAGATATAAACGTACAGATACCTAGTGCAATATTGTACTGTAAAATGCAACTTCAACATACAGTGTATAGCTCAGTACTCACAAGGAGGGAGCCAATTGGAAATGGCTCAGTCCTGACGCCTGTGGGATAATTAGAAGGGATCCCACTCCCTTCCAAAGTGCAGGTGCTTTTCTGTGTCTTTAAAAAAGGAATGTCCACACCAATGTGAGATTGGGGACTAAGTCCTTTTATTGGTAAGATAAAAGTGGATATGCAGCACAGCAAAGTGCAAATAAAATAAAAGCAAAACAAAAACAAAATTGATAAAATCACTAAAATAGTGCTGTAGTAAATAAGTCCACTGTGGGGTAAAAGAAATTACTTGCAAAACGCATTTCGCCCAAGTCCTGGGCTTCCTCAGTTGCTACAGGTGTCTTTCAGATGTTCTGTTTATGTACCCACTTCGGAGGGTGTTCATTTCCGGGTTCGCGTCGGTATCTCCACTTCCGGTCGCGTGTCGATGACGTACTTCCGGTCCGCGGTCCTGTTGTTGGAACGCATATGCGTTCCAAATCGTCAATAACTTTATTGTTCTTTGACAAAGTCCCATATACATGTCAAATCCGATGTCCATTTAGTAAAGTGGAAAGAAGAGCAAAAAATAATAACAGATCTTCATATTAAGACCATCCAAATGGCTAGAAATATATAAATTGAGTTAGTATTGGGAAAATGTGATAATGAAAGAAACAGTAAACCTGGTGAGAAGGTGATTTATGAGTATCATCTTTCATAGGTGGAACGTGCAGCATTTAAAAGTGTATGAAATTAAATACTGTGGTAAGGGATTTGTGGTTAGAACATCAATTGGAATATATAGTTTCTAAACAGAATTTAAGGCATAAATAATTATAAAACAGAATAAAAAGAAATAAAAATCGAAATAAAAATTTATATTAAAAAGTTATAAACAGAAACTTAGTTTAAAATAACTTTTCCATACATGTTATAAGAAATGGCATATTTCAAAGTCTGCATTGAGGCCGTTGGGTATGAGGGTATTGAAATTAAAAATGAATTTCATCTCTTCTTTGCCTAATTTATTAATATAGTTACCTCCCCTCCAATCCTTTTTAACTAATTTAATTGCACAAAAGAATAGTCCTGTAGGGTCCTGGTTATGTCGAGTCTTAAAGTGTTGGGAGACAGAGTGCGTTTCCAGACCTTTTTTTATGTTGCGGACATGTTCTGCAATCCGTACATTTAGGGGTCGTATGGTTCTTCCTATATATAGGAGATTGCATGGGCATTTAAGTACATAGATAATTCCCTTCGAATGGCATGTAAGGTGGTCTTTAATTTTATACGGGCGACCTATTATTGCACTTATGTCTATGAAGTGTCTTTTACTGTTTTTGGTGCCTCTACATGGTAGGCACTCTCCACACCCATAAAATCCTATCAGGTCGTTAATAAAGTGCTTAGGTACTGTGGTTTCTAAATTGCTTCTAACCAGCGTATTTCTTAAGTTGCTGGTGCCTCTAAAAATCATTTTTGGTTTGGGGGGTAAAATATCCTTAAGTATGGGGTCGTCCTTCAGGATGTGCCAATGTTTATTGATGGCTTTCTGTACTTTTCTAGCATTTCCATTATATTTACTAATAAAAGGAACCCCTTCGTAATTGCGTGTCTTTATTTTGGGTTTGTATTTTAAAAGTTGGTTTCTTTCCAGGAGTCTAACTTCTTCCATGTCTTTCTTTAGGGTGTCCTCATTATACCCTTTCTCTATGAACTGTTGTTTTATGTACTCGGCCTGTTTGGTATACTCCGTTTCCTCTCTACAGTTCCTCCGGATTCTTTTGAACTGTCCTTTGGGGGCATTGGTTAGCCAGGGCTTATGGTGGCAGCTATCTCTGTTGATGTAACTATTAGAGTCCACCGGTTTGAAGTAGTTCCTGGTAAAAATACGTGATTCTTTGATGTAAATATTTAAATCTAGAAAATTAATGTTATTGTTACTCACATCACTAGATAGTTTAACGCCCCAATCATTGGTATTAAGGAATTCTAAAAACTTGGTTAATTCATAACTACTGCCTGTCCAGATAAAAAATATGTCATCTATGTACCTGCGGTAGGACACCAAGTTCGCCCTCCATTCATGGCCACTAGAAATAAAAGATTCTTCCCAGTATGCCATGAACAAGTTTGCGTAACTGGGGGCGAACTTGGTGCCCATCGTTGTACCGCAGATCTGTAAGTAAAAACAGTCTTGAAACCAGAAAAAATTGTTGGTTAAAATTAATAAAATCCCTTCTAAAATGAACTCTATTTGTTCCTTTTTAAAAGATGACTTCTCTAAAAAGTATTTGGCTGCTTCTATTCCTTTATTGTGGGGGATGGCACTGTACAATGAGCTGACGTCACACGTGACTAGGAAATTCCCTTCTTGCCACTCCGTCTGTTCTAATATTTGCAGCATGTTAATGGTGTCCTTCAGGTAATATGGCGTTTTCACTACTAAAGGTTGCAACATGATATCGATGTATTCGGATACCCGTGTGGATACCGAGTCAATACCCGATATGATCGGCCTGCCTGGTGGATTGTGCTGATCTTTATGCACCTTCGGTAGATGATAGAATACCGGAACTTTGGGATAATTTATCGACAGGTAATCAGCTTCTTTTTCATTGATAATCTCCAATTCTTTCCCTTTGAGGATGTATTTCTCGAACTTTTTTTGTATTTCACTCATAGGATTTGATGGTAGCTGTCGATACGTCAGTGGGTCCAACAGAATTCTGTCCGCTTCTTTGATGTAATGCTCTTTGTTAAAGATGACGATCCCTCCCCCCTTGTCCGCCGGTTTTATTACGATGTCCTTATTTTTGCTCATCTCTTTGATAGTTTTTTGTTCTTTCCGGGATATGTTTTGTTGATAAGGGGTAATTTTCTTAATCTTATTAATATCTTTCATGACCATGATCTCAAAGGCCTTCATTTGATCCGAGATCATGTGTCTCGGAAAAAATGTGGACTTGTTTTTGAGGTCAGAGTGTATGAAGGTGTCGTCTTGTATAGTAGTTGGTACTTCCCTTTTATCGTAGAAGAATTTCTTCAAGGATAACTTCCTAATAAAATGGTTAAGATCAATAAAAAAATCAAAAGAATTAAAATCTGCTGTGGGTGCAAACTTCAAGCCTTTTTTTAAAACCAGTGTTTGTTCCACTGTAAGATCCTTCTGTGTCAAATTAAAAATGCCCTTTACATCCGTTTCCTGTTTCTTTTCTCCCTGTAATGCTCTTGCTCTTCTTCTTCTTCTTCTATGCTCCTTTGTCTCTTCCCAGGGGATTCTTGGGGAAGAGTCTTCTGGGACCACTGTAATCTGTTGTTGGTTGGGTCCTTCCGAAAAAACAGGGAGGACGAAGATGCTGTTCTCATTGTTGTTGTGTCTTGCCTTAATTGTGTGTGTGATTCAACAGTGTTTGTTATTCCTGAGTCCCTGTTCCTCCTACTTTCTGTTGGTTTCTTTACTGCTCCATTTTCAGTAGATTTCCTTGGTGTTCCATTTTTGACCACTGAACTATAACTTCTTCTATCTTCATTCGAAGCGTGCTTTCTTGGTCCTTGGGTATTTTGTTCCCGGTATGTCTGGCGACGTTGTCCTTGTGTGTCGGGTTCCCACCGAGTGCTTTGATATTTTGGTTGGGATCTCTCTCTATGGTTTCCTGATCTCTTTGATGGGGATCTTCCTCTGTAATTGCCTAGTCTTTTGTGATTGTCATACCCCGAATATCCTCTCTTTCTGTCGTTCCTATTCTTGTAAGGGCTCACTTCCCTTGGTTTTCCATTTCCATTTTGTTTTCTTACGTTTCCTGTTTTATAATCGTTCACATCCCTGAGATATTTTCTTTTTTTAGTTTCTATCACCATATTTTCCACTTTATCTACTTTCGTTCTGATGTCCTTAATTATATTATTGAAGACTTCGGGGCTGGTGTTCTCAATGAGGCTCTCTTTCCACTTAATAATATCCTCATTGAGTTTGGGCAGGTTTTCCTCCCTTCTGGCTACAATGTAGCCCATAAGGCTAAAGGAAAAACCGTCCAACATTTGGTTCCAACCTGTCATAAAGTGAGGGTCGTCTCTGTCTGAGGTAGGTTCTTTCGTAAATCTGAGCCCTCTCGGGGTTATTCTTTCGTTAACGTATTTGTTTAATGTTGCAATCTCCCATTTGGTTTTCATCTCCTTTATTAATGTTTTTTCTAGATTATATTTACTCTTATCAACATTATTATAATCTTGTGCCGGGGTACTGTCTTTCCCCCCTATAAAACACATGTCTATATTCTCAATACGGTAGTTCCTATTTTCCAAAAATGTCATTTTGAAATAAACTAGGGGACGCTTAACTCTGTGAGAGGATATCAATACAATATACAAATAAAAGTACAGAGTCACAGCGTGTTACCCAAATATAAACCAACAACGCTCAAAACACCCGTGTGGTAACCTCTCTATCCACACTAAAAATCACAGCAAATCATATACATACAGTGGGTGGAATGTTGTGGTTCAAAATTAGATACAGTGATATTGAGGTCGATGAAGTAACTGTGGAGATATAAACGTACAGATACCTAGTGCAATATTGTACTGTAAAATGCAACTTCAACATACAGTGTATAGCTCAGTACTCACAAGGAGGGAGCCAATTGGAAATGGCTCAGTCCTGACGCCTGTGGGATAATTAGAAGGGATCCCACTCCCTTCCAAAGTGCAGGTGCTTTTCTGTGTCTTTAAAAAAGGAATGTCCACACCAATGTGAGATTGGGGACTAAGTCCTTTTATTGGTAAGATAAAAGTGGATATGCAGCACAGCAAAGTGCAAATAAAATAAAAGCAAAACAAAAACAAAATTGATAAAATCACTAAAATAGTGCTGTAGTAAATAAGTCCACTGTGGGGTAAAAGAAATTACTTGCAAAACGCGTTTCGCCCAAGTCCTGGGCTTCCTCAGTTGCTACAGGTGTCTTTCAGATGTTCTGTTTATGTACCCACTTCGGAGGGTGTTCATTTCCGGGTTCGCGTCGGTATCTCCACTTCCGGTCGCGTGTCGATGACGTACTTCCGGTCCGCGGTCCTGTTGTTGGAACGCATATGCGTTCCAAATCGTCAATAACTTTATTGTTCTTTGACAAAGTCCCATATACATGTCAAATCCGATGTCCATTTAGTAAAGTGGAAAGAAGAGCAAAAAATAATAACAGATCTTCATATTAAGACCATCCAAATGGCTAGAAATATATAAATTGAGTTAGTATTGGGAAAATGTGATAATGAAAGAAACAGTAAACCTGGTGAGAAGGTGATTTATGAGTATCATCTTTCATAGGTGGAACGTGCAGCATTTAAAAGTGTATGAAATTAAATACTGTGGTAAGGGATTTGTGGTTAGAACATCAATTGGAATATATAGTTTCTAAACAGAATTTAAGGCATAAATAATTATAAAACAGAATAAAAAGAAATAAAAATCGAAATAAAAATTGATATTAAAAAGTTATAAACAGAAACTTAGTTTAAAATAACTTTTCCATACATGTTATAAGAAATGGCATATTTCAAAGTCTGCATTGAGGCCGTTGGGTATGAGGGTATTGAAATTAAAAATGAATTTCATCTCTTCTTTGCCTAATTTATTAATATAGTTACCTCCCCTCCAATCCTTTTTAACTAATTTAATTGCACAAAAGAATAGTCCTGTAGGGTCCTGGTTATGTCGAGTCTTAAAGTGTTGGGAGACAGAGTGCGTTTCCAGACCTTTTTTTATGTTGCGGACATGTTCTTGTTCATGGCATACTGGGAAGAATCTTTTATTTCTAGTGGCCATGAATGGAGGGCGAACTTGGTGTCCTACCGCAGGTACATAGATGACATATTTTTTATCTGGACAGGCAGTAGTTATGAATTAACCAAGTTTTTAGAATTCCTTAATACCAATGATTGGGGCGTTAAACTATCTAGTGATGTGAGTAACAATAACATTAATTTTCTAGATTTAAATATTTACATCAAAGAATCACGTATTTTTACCAGGAACTACTTCAAACCGGTGGACTCTAATAGTTACATCAACAGAGATAGCTGCCACCATAAGCCCTGGCTAACCAATGCCCCCAAAGGACAGTTCAAAAGAATCCGGAGGAACTGTAGAGAGGAAACGGAGTATACCAAACAGGCCGAGTACATAAAACAACAGTTCATAGAGAAAGGGTATAATGAGGACACCCTAAAGAAAGACATGGAAGAAGTTAGACTCCTGGAAAGAAACCAACTTTTAAAATACAAACCCAAAATAAAGACACGCAATTACGAAGGGGTTCCTTTTATTAGTAAATATAATGGAAATGCTAGAAAAGTACAGAAAGCCATCAATAAACATTGGCACATCCTGAAGGACGACCCCATACTTAAGGATATTTTACCCCCCAAACCAAAAATGATTTTTAGAGGCACCAGCAACTTAAGAAATACGCTGGTTAGAAGCAATTTAGAAACCACAGTACCTAAGCACTTTATTAACGACCTGATAGGATTTTATGGGTGTGGAGAGTGCCTACCATGTAGAGGCACCAAAAACAGTAAAAGACACTTCATAGACATAAGTGCAATAATAGGTCGCCCGTATAAAATTAAAGACCACCTTACATGCCATTCGAAGGGAATTATCTATGTACTTAAATGCCCATGCAATCTCCTATATATAGGAAGAACCATACGACCCCTAAATGTACGGATTACAGAACATGTCCGCAACATAAAAAAAGGTCTGGAAACGCACTCTGTCTCCCAACACTTTAAGACTCGACATAACCAGGACCCTACAGGACTATTCTTTTGTGCAATTAAATTAGTTAAAAAGGATTGGAGGGGAGGTAACTATATTAATAAATTAGGCAAAGAAGAGATGAAATTCATTTTTAATTTCAATACCCTCATACCCAACGGCCTCAATGCAGACTTTGAAATATGCCATTTCTTATAACATGTATGGAAAAGTTATTTTAAACTAAGTTTCTGTTTATAACTTTTTAATATCAATTTTTATTTCGATTTTTATTTCTTTTTATTCTGTTTTATAATTATTTATGCCTTAAATTCTGTTTAGAAACTATATATTCCAATTGATGTTCTAACCACAAATCCCTTACCACAGTATTTAATTTCATACACTTTTAAATGCTGCACGTTCCACCTATGAAAGATGATACTCATAAATCACCTTCTCACCAGGTTTACTGTTTCTTTCATTATCACATTTTCCCAATACTAACTCAATTTATATATTTCTAGCCATTTGGATGGTCTTAATATGAAGATCTGTTATTATTTTTTGCTCTTCTTTCCACTTTACTAAATGGACATCGGATTTGACATGTATATGGGACTTTGTCAAAGAACAATAAAGTTATTGACGATTTGGAACGCATATGCGTTCCAACAACAGGACCGCGGACCGGAAGTACGTCATCGACACGCGACCGGAAGTGGAGATACCGACGCGAACCCGGAAATGAACACCCTCCGAAGTGGGTACATAAACAGAACATCTGAAAGACACCTGTAGCAACTGAGGAAGCCCAGGACTTGGGCGAAACGCGTTTTGCAAGTAATTTCTTTTACCCCACAGTGGACTTATTTACTACAGCACTATTTTAGTGATTTTATCAATTTTGTTTTTGTTTTGCTTTTATTTTATTTGCACTTTGCTGTGCTGCATATCCACTTTTATCTTACCAATAAAAGGACTTAGTCCCCAATCTCACATTGGTGTGGACATTCCTTTTTTAAAGACACAGAAAAGCACCTGCACTTTGGAAGGGAGTGGGATCCCTTCTAATTATCCCACAGGCGTCAGGACTGAGCCATTTCCAATTGGCTCCCTCCTTGTGAGTACTGAGCTATACACTGTATGTTGAAGTTGCATTTTACAGTACAATATTGCACTAGGTATCTGTACGTTTATATCTCCACAGTTACTTCATCGACCTCAATATCACTGTATCTAATTTTGAACCACAACATTCCACCCACTGTATGTATATGATTTGCTGTGATTTTTAGTGTGGATAGAGAGGTTACCACACGGGTGTTTTGAGCGTTGTTGGTTTATATTTGGGTAACACGCTGTGACTCTGTACTTTTATTTGTATATTAGTGCCTGTTGCAACTAATCTAGGGCTTCATTAGTTGCACCAGGTAAAGCAACATCAAGGCAAAGCCTCTTAGGTGATAGGGGATAGTGCACAAGCACATTTTTATTCTTTAGTTTTTATTGTAAATAATTTTGCCATTGGGGTGGCAATTTATCAGCCTCTTTCTTATCAGTCACTTATTTCAGGTATACACAATGAGGCAGTATACTGGTAAACAGGTGTACTCCGGTAGCCTTGTTAATAGCAATCACAGGAGACACAGGGTACAAACAACTCTCCTTACGATCAGTACCCTAGGAATCACCTCACCATTTTGCAGTAAAACAAAATAGAGAGTTAATGTCTAGAAATAAATGACAAACCAATAGGCTGTGGGGAGGACTTGGGTGGCAAAAAGTAAGCAGCCGTACCACCATTGATTTTCTGTTACCAGCATGTTGTTGTACCTCTATGCACAGAATTTATGTTAGCCAATGAAAGGCTGGCTAATGAAATCCTAATGATGCTAGCGGAGGTAGTGTTGCAACTCTAACAGCAAGTGGCCATATCTCTATAAATGCAGTGTTTCATATTTAAACAATGCATTTACCTCCCAGGCAGTTAACTACCAGCCTGGGAGGTAAATAGGCTGCACATTCCACTTGTGTGTGGTCCGGCTGTTCGGACGTTAAACAACAGCTCATGTGTGCTTGGAATAACCCTTACCAACCAAGACATTGTAAGCACATTGGAGCTCCCTGTACCCCAGCTGGGTACCTCCGCCAAAGGACCACTTTCTAGCTGGAACAGGGGAAAACCGCAGCACTTCTGCCCACAGTCGCCGTGGCTGGACTGGGGCCCTGGAACCCCTCCTTCCTGGAGCCAAATGGGGAATTAGCTCTAGCACCTCCAGGCACTGGATGGCACTCAGTCCTGGGAACTTTGGAACTGAATGGGGAATTAGCTCTAGTCCTTCTAATGATCTTCTCCTTTGAATCTCCTGCAAACTGGAGCAGCCGACACAGGAGCAAATATTCTTTCCCTCCAATAACTGGACGACACACAGTTTTGGAGTGTAAGCAGGAATCTCTTTTAATGGCACATACTTCTCTTTTATACAATTCCTCAGGCCAGGGGAACACCCCCTGGACCTGATGGAGCACCAAACTGCAAGATGTACAAACCAATAAAAACAATGTACAGTGTCTCATACTCCCACATACAGCAAACAATCCATCCCCTCTGCCTGTGATATAATTAAAGCAGTTAATACAATAACCTAATTATCCACAGGCAGAAAAACACATATTTTCCCCAAAGTACAGAAAACACCCCCAAAACATAACATACCCCCTTCTGGGTGAACAATATATCCAAAAATCACCCAGATCAGAGCAGGGGGCAGGATTTCACGCCCAAAACAGTTCCAGGGAATTAGGCCGTGCGGCCGGTCTATTTTCAATGTCTAAGTTCCGTTCAAATAGTTGAACGGGAGCCGTTCGTGCACATAGTCAATGTTAAAGTGCCATTCAAATTGTCAAACGCTGTTCAACTCCCGTCGAAGTCCCGGAGAAGGTAAAGTTCAGCAGTGTTCGTGCCATCGTGTGACGGATTTGAGTTCCATGAACTCAACAACAAAACACAGCTGAACACGTTCGACAAAACAAGATGGCCGCCGCCATGTGTTCGACTATACGAATGGCGACCACCCAGCCGTTCGCCAATTTGGCTGCGGTTAACTACCAGCCTGGGAGGTAAATAGGCTGCACACTCCACTTGTGTGTGGCTCGGCTGTTCGATGGTTCGAGGTGGCACTTCGAACCACTTCGAAAGTTTGAAGAACAATTGTTTAAAGTCCCAAAAAGGCATAAATAGTATCTTTAACCACAGTAACTTAAAGGGGACATAGTCACAGGGTAAAAGCCTGGCAAGTAGTCCCCTCCGAGAACTCGTGGCAAATTCAGCTAAAAGGGGGAGTTTACCACACACATGAAGTGAGGTTTTGAAGGGACATGTATCACTTTAGACAACTGTGTCATTCACTAAATTTAGCTTTGAATGAGACAGTTGCCTCACTCTGCAAGTTGAAAAAATAAGCAGGTAAATATGATTTATTTTTTATATTTACCTGCTTCTGTTTTCTTATACTTTTAACACACTCCAGTGGGACACTACATTAACTAATCAGTTTCCTATCCCTAGGATAGCATGCTGGTAAAGTGCATTAGGCATGTCTGACAGAGTCACACATGCAGTTGGAAGACCTATTCACCTTGCAAGATGCTGACATGGGGAGAAGAGAGGTAGTCTGATCAGAATGGTTCATACAGAGCAATCTCTGGTGTCAGACGTCTCTCTCCCTGCTGTGTTAGACAATGCAGGTAGAATGAGTAGCGTATTGCTGCCCAAAATGATTCCCTGTTTCTGTCATTATTGGACTGGTCTGAAACTGGGCTTGATGGGCAAGAGTGGAAGGGGAGGCCAGCAAAACTCCCCTAGTTGAGAGGTGTGAGAAACAATGTAATATGATCATGTTTATAGTACATTTATAAATTATAATTACATACTTTATAAATTTTCTTGCCTTTTTTTGGTTTGTTTGTATGTTTCTATATTTAAAAATATTTGCTGGTTTAACCCCTTAAGGACTGAGGCAGTTGTACAAGTTGTGATCAAAACAAAACGTTAACAAAACCTTGAATTTGCGCATGTCTGTCCAGGCGTAATTCACCTTTCATATTATGTGCACCCACACTTATCATATATCATTTTGTTCAGGAGAAACAGGGCTTTCATGTCTCATCAAATATGTGTATATTAAACATAATTTAATATGAATAAAATATAAAAATATTGAGAAATTAAGACATTTTGTTATTTTTTTTAGTTCTGCATGGCATTTTAACTGTCAATGTCACAATACTTTTAGGTGTTACTGCAATAAAGTAAACATATTTGTATTCACCAATGTCTCAAAAGTAAAACAGTACCCCCAATGTACACGTTTGATGTTGTTTTGGAAAGTTACAGGGTCAAATATAGCACATTACATTTTTCAGTTTATACACATTGAAATTTGCCAGACTGATTATGTTGCCTTTGAGAGCGTATTGTAGCCCAGGAATGAAAATTACCCCCATGATGGCATACCATTTGCAGAAGTAGACAACCCAAGGTATTACAAATGGGGTATGTCCAGTCTTTTTTAGTAGCCACTTAGTAACAAACACTGGCCAAATTTAGCATTCATATTTGTTGTGTGTGAAAAATACAAAAAACTAAATTAAACACAAATTTTGGCCAGTGTTTGTGACTAAGTAGCTACTAAAAAAGACTGAATGCAGATACAAAAAGATAAGTCCTGCGCTCACTCCCATCACTCCTGGGTGGCAGCAACAACCACAGTACACATCAGCCCCAATATATAGTAAAAAACAAAGAAATAAAAAGTTACCTGCACTCTCTCCTTAATCCCTATGTATATCTAGACAAATGAAGGTCATTTAGTTCTCCAACGGCCATTGGAGGGAATGCCTGCCTGCCAACGTCAAGGCAGCCCCCCCCCTAAGTGGGTCCTACACTGACCCTTCACCTTGCTTTCTTGAGCTTCTGGCAAAGATATCTCTAATGAGACAGAGAGGGGTATTTTTTATATACACCCCAATATACTTATTAACCTTTAATAGGGAACACATGGGATGAGCGGCAGCATTGCAACAAAGCTGTGTGATACAAAAAGTGAATGCAAATACAAAAATATAAGTCCTGCGCTCACTCCCATCACTACTGGGTGGCAGCAACAACCACAGTACACATCAGCCCCAATATATAGTAAAAACCAAATTAGAAAAAATTACCTGTGCTCTCTCCTTAATCCCTATGTACCTTGTTTTCTTTGTTTTTTACTATATATTGGGGCTGATGTGTACTGTGGTCGTTGCTGCCACCCAAGAGTGATGGGAGTGAGTGCAGGACTTATCTTTTTTTATTTGTATTCACTTTTTGTATCACACAGCATTGTTACAATGCTGCCGCCCATCCCATGTGTTCCCTATTAAGGGTTAATAAATATATAGGGGTGTATATAAAAAATACCCCTCTCTGATTGTAATTAATAAGCTGCCTATTCCAGCCATGTTATCGCGAGGACCCCGCCCAGGCAAACCCCAGGATCGCGACCTCCGCCGGGGGAATGGCGGGGACCTGGTAAGTGCCCGGTACCGTGGGGACGTTCTATGCCGCCCACCGGCATTTAGGACCGCCCCAATAAGGACGGCATAGAACGCCCGCCATCCTTAAAGGGTTAAAGATAATAGCAAGTGATGCATGTCCCATTGATATTAAAGGGACATTATTTTTATGTAGTCATATAATGGACAAATATGTATTTGTGAGGGATAAAACATGTAGTTAAATATAAAAATCCATACATCGTTTCCTGAAAATGGTTGGTGCCCTGCCAATCATTGTTACAAACTTGCCCCTTTGCACATGGCAGTCAGGGAGAGTCAGAGAAAGCATACATTAAACAATGTTTCCAGAGCATGCATTACACAATGTTTCTCTTTCTCATCATTTGCAATGTTTGTCCCTGCTTTACCTCATCTGAATTGGATTATCATCAATTTGATAAATCTTTAAATTTAAAGAAAATGTGGCATCTTAAGAAAAGTCCTAACTGCAAATTATAGATAACCTGCAATGTTTTATTTAATTATGTAAATTCCAAAAAAGTGTAAATTCCTCTTTCAATTCAGTCTTCCTTAGTGCCTTGAAGTAGAGTGGCGAGAACAGATCACCGGTTTCACCCCATGTCTCAAAGCATAACTAGAGCTACATATTGTCATATTTCACTGCATTCAATTTTCATTTATTTTCGATCTACAGACATTCAGATTCCAGAATATGTGAATATACTGTAAATCAAACCTGTATATTATTTGTCTATTCAGACCTTCCACTATTTTACAAGAGTCACCGATATTTCTCATGTTGTTTAATTTTTGGAGTTATTAAAATGAAATCTCTTTGTTGCAAGCATTTCAAAGTGCTTTATAATTCTGCATTTTGTTCTTTGAGTCCTTGTTACGGTTGTTTTTTTCTGTCCTGGGGAACGTATATGTGCAGAGGCTGCAAGTAATATTTCACTTCAGATCAAATACATTTTGCAGTTCAAATACATTTGATGAGGCAAATGAAATAAATCTAAAAATGTTCATCGGAAATTGCTAAGATTATTTTCTGTGATACTGCTACCCACTTTCACCTGTAGGTCATAGGTGCCTTGTGACTGATATAAAGCTACCTATCATTATCTTGGCAGCTGAACAATCATTCTTTAAAATGTGTTCCACACTTCACTCTAATCACACTAAACAAGTTTTGACATCACAAAAATCAGTTTAATACCAAAAAGTGTTCACCTGGGCAAACCTTGGAAAAAGCTAGTCATTGAAAAAGGTTATAATTTTTAAACAAATAGTACTTTAATATTGTAAAAGTACTAAAGTATAGTGATGTTGCGAACAGGAAATTTTCCGTTCGCGAACGGCGAATGCTAACTTCTGCAAATGTTCGCGAACGGGCGAACCCGGCGAACCGCCATAGACTTCAATAGGCAGGCGAATTTTAAAACCCACAGGGACTCTTTCTGGCCACAATAGTGATGGGCCCCCACCCACCTGAGCGGTGGGTGGGGGCCCTAAACATGAATAGGGGGGGACCTAATGTCCTCCACCCTAACCCCCAGCCCTGAGTGGTGGGTGGGGGCCCTAAATACAAATTGGGGGGACCTAATGTCCTCCCCCTGGCCCCCACCCCTGAGCAGTGGGTGGGGGCCCTAAATACAAATTGGGTGGGGACCTAATGTCCTCCCCCTGGCCCCCACCCCTGAGCGGTGGGTGGGGGCCCTAAACACAAATTGGGCGGAGGACCTAATGTCCTCCCCCCTGGCCCCCAACCCTGAGCGGTGGGTGGGGGCCTTAAACAAAAGTAAGGGGGGAGGACCTACTGTTCTCCCCCCTGGCCCCCACCCCTGAGCGGTGGGTGGGGGCCCTAAACACAAATTGGGGGGGACCTACTGTTCTCCCCCCTGGCCCCCACCCCTGAGCGGTGGGTGGGGGCCCTAAACACAAATTGGGGGGGACCTAATGTCCTCCCCCATGGCCCCCACCCCTGAGCGATGGGTGGGGGCCCTAAACACAAATTGGGGGGGGACCTAATGTCCTCCCCCTGGCCCCCACCCTTGAGCAGCAAAAAAAAAAAAAACGAGCGAAAAAAAAAATAATCCATCTTCACCCGGCGAGGGCTCCGCGCAGACTGAGCTCTGCAGGGCGGGGGAAGGCTTATAAAGCCTTGCCCCGCTCTGCAATTAGGCTCAGAGCACTCTGATTTGTGGGTTTAAGCCATCCAATCAGAATGCTCTGACAGGTAAATGAAGAGTCTGACAGGTAAGTCTCTACATTTACCTGTCACAGCACTCTGATTGGTTGGTTTTAAATTCACCGATCAGAGTGCTCTGTGTCATTTTACACAGCGTGGGAAAGTTCTGTGGAATTTTCCCACGCTGTGTAATTTGACTCATAACACTCTGATTGGTGGATTAAGTAACCAATCAGAGAGTTATGAGTCAAATTACACAACGTGGGAAAATTCCACAGAACTTTCCCACGCTGTGTAAAATGACACAGAGCACTCTGATTGGTGGATTTCAAACCAACCAATCAGAGTGCTGTGACAGGTAAATGTAGAGACTTACCTGTCAGTCTCTTCATTTACCTGTCAGAGCACTCTGATTGGATGGCTTAAACCCACCAATCAGAGTGCTCTGAGCCTAATTGCAGGGCGGGGCAAGGCTTTATAAGCCGTCCCCCGCCCTGCAGAGCTCAGTCTGCGCGGAGCCCTCCATGGGTGAAGATGGATTTATTTTCTTTGCGCTCCTTTTTTTTTTTTTTTATTGCGTCGGTTATTATGGTTTTTTATTTGCCCTTTTTTGGGGCAAATAAGAGTTTAGAAGAAAGAAAACATTGAATGGTAAGTTTTTTTCTTTTTCTTTACAGGTTCTTAGTTAAAGGTCCCCCCCTCATTATTTTTAGGGTGAGGGGGGTAGGTAGGGGGATACTTTTTTTTGGGGGGGGGAAAGGGGTGACTAGGGGTTTGGGGTCACCTGGGGGGACATTTTTGTAGGGCCCCCACCCGCCGATAAGGGGTGGGGGCCGGGGGGGAGGACAATAGGTCCCCCCATTGGTATTTAGGGCCCCCACCCGCCACTCAGGGGTGGGGGCCAGCGGGGAGGACATTAGGTCCCCCCCAATTTGTGTTTAGGGCCCCCACCCACCGCTCAGGGGTGGGGGTCAGGGGGGAGGACATTAGGTCCTCCCCTTACTTTTGTTTAGGGCCCCCACCCACCGCTCAGGAGTGGGGGCCAGGGGGGAGGACATTAGGTCCCCCCCAATTTGTGTTTAGGGCCCCCACCCACCGCTCAGGTGTGGGGGCCAGGGGGGAGGACATTAGGTCCCCCCAATTTGTGTTTAGGGCCCCCACCCACCGCTCAGGGGTGGGGGCCAGGGGGGAGGACATTAGGTCCTCCCACCCTTACTTTTGTTTAGGGCCCCCACCCACCGCTCAGGGGTGGGGACCAGGGGGGAGGACATTAGGTCCCACCCCAATTTGTGTTTAGGGCCCCCACCCACCGCTCTGGGGTGGGGGCCAGGAGGGAGGACATTAGGTCCTCCCCCCTTACATTTGTTTAGGGCCCCCACCCACCGCTCAGGGATGGGGGCCAGGGGGGAGGACATTAGCCCCCCCCAATTTGTGTTTAGGGCCCCCCCCACCGCTCAGGGGTGGGGGCCAGGGGGGAGGACATTAGGTTTAGGGCCCCCACCCACCGCTCAGGGATGGGGGCCAGGGGGGAGGACATTAGGTCCCCCCCAATTTGTGTTTAGGGCCCCCACCCACCGCTCAGGGGTGGGGGCCAGGGCGGAGGACATTAGGTCCTCCCCCTTACTTTTGTTTAGGGCCCCCACTCACTGCTCAGGGGTGGGGGCCACGGGAGAGGACATTAGGTCCCCCCCCCCCAAACACAGGTTACTGGTTATGGGGGGATAATGTATAATAAACACAGGTTACTGGCTATGGGGGGATAATGTAGAATAAACACAGGTTACTGGCTATGGGGCATAATGTATAATAAACACAGGTTACTGGCTATGGAGGATAATGTATAATAAACAAACAAAAAAAATAATACAAAAAAAAATGAATGCAGCTCCAGAATTAATCTAAATTGTATGCTGTCTAGGAGGTGGGAGGGTCTGGGAGGGAGGGTCTGCTGCTGATTGCCTGGAATGTGTCTGCTGAATGTGAGGTACAGGGTCAAAGTTTACTCAATGATAACGAATAGGGGGCGGACCGAACATCGCATATGTTCGCCATTCGTGGCGAATGCGAACACGCTATGTTCGCCAGGAACTATTCGCCAGCGAACCGTTCGGGACATCACTACTAAAGTACTATTAAAGTATGCTGTAAATTACATAGTTACATAGCTGAAAAAAGACTTGCATCCATCAAGTTCAGCCTTTCTTACATATGTTTTTGCTGTTGATACAAAAATTGTAAATTATACTGTGAAACAGTAATTTAAATTGTACTTTATGTAGATAAGGCAAGTGTTTTAAATGTGAATTTGGAAAAGAGAGTCAGAATACTAAATTAGCAGTTATTGTAGGTTAAATAATTGCATGCAGGATATTTGGAAATACAATAATATTTTACACACATATTATGGGTTCAGGGATTTCTTCAATAAGTATGTTTTGTTTGTTTGTAATTCTTTATTTTTGAGGTGCAGTGAAATAACATGGATATGATACACATTCAAAGGAATAAGTCACATAGAAAATTATCCAACGAACATTACAAAGACACTGCACATATTTCTTGATAAATGAAAGTAATGACAATAGTAAGTCAATGCATAGGGATTGCAAAAGAGGTAAAAATTAGATGAGGACATATGTAGTGGGTGTTTATACAAGCTATAGCGGTTTTGCCCATGCTAGTTAAGCAGAATGAGAGAATGGTAGTACACCCACGAGTCCCCCACTATTAGGAAGCCAGACCCCAAGCAAGCAAGGCATTAGTTGGAGGGAGATAAATCAACAGGTATATATAGGTAGCTTAAAACATAAGAAAAATGAACATGTGGCAGGGAAGCTGGTGCGTTGCCATCAGGATTCTCCTTTTTACATCAACCTATACCCCTCTGGTGTAGACCGCAGCAGAGCTTTGGTATAGTTGTCGCCAGATGTAAGGTCCCATTGTGCACGCTCTGTATATAGCTTCAGAGGTATACGAGTGGGCTAGGTGGCTGTTCCATTCTCTCCTCTGATATAGTAGAGTGGTGTCTGCGTGAGTGGAAGCGTGTTGTGTTGTTGTGCCCGCTATTTGCAACTCTGACACGCGGTCGGTGTCTCCTCTTTGTGCAGACTAGACGCAGGCAACTCCCCTTCCTCTGCTTCACTGTTGAGTCGATCCAGCATGTTCCTCTCTCCACTGCTGGAGTCGGAAGACCCCGTGGCACCCGCCATTTTGCCTGCCATGCAGTATCAGGTATGCGTTGGTGCCGCACGCACTCAGCTTTCAAGGGATCCCCCAAGGTGTGGACCAGGATTACCCCCGCCGGTCCAAAGGGGGGTGGGGCACCTGATGAGTAGACTCTTGGCTCAGGTCGCTCCAGAAAGGAGATCGGCCACCTCTCCCTTCCTCAATGCACACTAGGCAGCAAGATGTTTAGAGCCACCTTGCCACAGCTTGTCACTGGTAGGTGAGTCAAACCCTGGCTAGGGTAGCTTTTGTGTTTCTTTATTTTGTTTTAGAGTCCAGAAGTGACCCCAAGAGTAACGGTTTTGCCCGTAGTGGACCGGAGCTCTCAAGGCACACATCATGCAGGCATGGCAGTTAGGCCCCGCCCCCCTTCAATGAGTAATTTTAATGCAAATAAGGACTTTTTAGATTTATGTAGGTACCATAATTCAATCTCATAATAGGTTCCTGAGCACATGCATGGTAATTTGTATAAGAAGCATTGTCACAGTTATTGCTTGGACATTCTTACTGAACAGCAAGGAGGGTGCAACTCTTCATAGCTGCTGACATGAATGCAAAACATCAAACAAGGAGCAGAAGCCAGATGATAACATATTCTCCATTTGATTTAAGGGACACACCATTTAAAAAAAATCACTGTTTAGTAAATGTACCCCTGATGGGAGCATGCCTGCATTTAATAATGTTTTTTTTTTCATAGTGAATATACATAGTACAGCTTGCAAAAGCTGCAGATCTTTTATCTGAAGCTTTTGCAATCCCACCCCCTCTAACCCAGCCCCGAGTTTCTCTAGCTATCCAATTACAGATTTCCCAAGACAGCTCAGCTTTCCCAAGGCGGGTGCTCTGGACAATCGCCTGCCTCTTGACTTTAGCACCACTGAGCTGAAATGAAAAGCATTTGGATTCATGATCAGCACTTGCCACGCATGCACATCAGTCCTCAATGTTCCCCTCTGAACCCTCTTGGAGAGAGCTGTATGATGTCACAGGAGGTAAAGTATCTGACAGCACTGAGAGAGTCTCAGTGCTGGAAAAAAAAGATAAGTAAAAAAAACAGTGATAGGGATGGGATCTAAAACTAATCTGCAAATAAAACAGTATGATGTTAGAGATACAGCTTTGTATTTCCAATGCTATAATGCTCCTGTAATGTGTGTATTATATTTGTTAAACTGTGATAATAAATCAGACACACCAAGAATACTGAGCTCCTACAAAAGGGGGCCATCCAAATAGAAAAGTGACTTCAGGACCAAAATAGACACTTTTCCTTTCTAAACAGGGACTCTTGGGAGTTATGTCTTGTTATGCTTTGCCACTACTGACATTAACTGGTGGGGTTTTCCTAACCTTTAGTCACGTACATACTGAAGAGGGACAAGACATGCAGTAATGGATCACACTCCTTTGACGCCTCTCAAACAAGGACAACATCTTCAGAATCCATAATTATATATGACAAATGTTCAAGCACACAACTGGTTGATTCAGAGCAGGCTTTATTAGACACAGGGATTTGCAACATTTTGACTCATTAGAAGTCCTTTTCAAATCAACCACTGTGTCTTAATAAAGTCTCCTTTGGATCATCTAGTTGTGTGCCAGACACTTATCATAACCTATAGTCATGATTAAAACAAAAAAAGAGCTTGCTAATAAATTACCAAAATGTATAAAGATTATTTTAAACACTATTCGACAATTAAAATGTATAATTACAGCACGTATATTCATAGTTAACCCTATCTAATTGCAATATTAAAAAGTGCACAAAATAAGTGCCATTATCTAGTTATTGAAAGTTGCATACAAGATGTCAGTACATAACTCCCGGTGTAAGCTTCTATTCCCTTCAGATATTTGTTTCTCTTCTTGGGAATAATTTTCTTGTTCTAGTCTCACTTCACTGCTCCCGGTTGTTTTTTTGTGCAGACTGAACAAACAAATCCTGAAATAAGTACAAAAAGAATTATACAAGATCAGTCAGCCTTTAAATATCTTGGCATTACTTTAAATATATTCCTTTGCAATGCTGTCTATATAATCACATATTAATTTCATTACAATTACATTTGTTGATTTGTTTTTTACACAGAGATTTGACTCACGTTGTAAAAAGTAACACTGAAAGATTAAGATGAGCTATAATAAGTATTATATATTATAATTATATATATGAGTGAATATATATATATATATATATATAATTATAATATATATATATATATATATATTTATTTATTTATTTATTTATTTGTAGTCGGGGACAAGCTGAACAAAACACTGTTGGTTATGGGGTGAGAGTCAGTCATTGTGTGCCTAAACCGACGATCAGGTAGGCCTGAAATAAAGGAGGGCAAAAAGATTTAATCATAACACTTTAATGTTTATATCAGTTACATAACAAATTATTTGAAGGCTTTCCTTAGTTCTCTCTCCAGTTGTGGAATGTACTTGTTGTAAGCTGCTGATTTCCACCTACCTAATTTCTTAATTATGTGAACTGGCACATTTTTGCTGGAAGCGGCAGATGCGACGCCGATCCTGAATGAGTGACCTGTGATGGACAATGGGTTGTATCCTAGTTTAGTGGCCAGGGTCCTCACATAGTACATGAATTTAGCGGTGGTGAGTGGTTTGTCGCGTATTATGAACAGGGGTGCGTAACGCTCTTGCTCTGTGAGAGAGAGGCAAAAAGTATCCAATACTACCACCGGACACCATTTGTTGTGAGTCAGATAATATTGGATCTCTATCAGGTGGCCCAACTGATTTGTCTTGGAACGTATTAGTTGCAGTACAAAATGGTTTCCCTGTTTGTGTAGGTTCATTATTCTGAGGTAACCCGGATTTCAGAATAGTCTTTCTATAGTAAATTTGTTGGGCTGTAGGAACCCATAGAATGCTACATACATGGCAGATTTGATTGTATTGATTGTATGAGGTTCAAATGGGTTGGTGTCTAGTAAGTCTGATAGTGCCTTGAATTTCTATCCATCTATAAGTTGTCTTCTAGTGTTGGGGGGCCATCAGCTCACTGTATACATTTTAGCAAATTTTTCAGGTGGTAGGATGACATGAACGGTCTGTGAGTGGGGAATGAGCTGATTAGGTAGTGTTGTACTCTTGTCAGATACAACTTAATTGTGTGCCAGTTTCAGATGTAAATGGCAGTGGGTGAATAAAACAATCGTGTCAATGGAGAAAGTGAACCTGTTGAAGATTGTCATTGCTCTGTTGTAGGTTTTCTTAGTATTGTCTGACAAGGCGGCTTTTGACAAAGTTTGGCATGTTGCATTAGGTGGATTAGTCCATTAACAGGTCTCGGAAATCTACTCCAGATTAACAAGTCTGCTTTTGCGTGAGAGTAGAGAGAAATAGTGTTATTGTCGTAAGGGGCCTCCGGTAGGAGGTGTAGTAGTTATGATATGAATGAGCTGCCCTGTGGTATTATATGAATTGCAAAGTTGAGAGAGTCGAAAAGTTTGGGGCTGCTCTTGAGCCCAAACGTCAGATGCGTGGCGCAATAGTACTGGCCTTTTCATTTGATGCCTTGTAAATGCCACAGTGACGTTTATATGAGTAGCAACTTGAAAGCATTTGATATATCCATTTTTCCCAGCCAAGCACCGTACCCAGCTTTCAAGATTGCTCCTATGGCATTGTATACTGTGGCATATTATTGTAAGAATTCTTCAGAAGGTATGAGTGAATCTAGGCTTGGAATGAATGAGGAATGAGGTGTGTAGAGGCCAATGATCAAATGTTTTTTAATATTGAACTTGCCAGTCACAATGCCAATTGGTTTGGTTCTCCAATTGGAATAGGGTGGCTGTTTGAAGGGACCTATCATGAAGCCATGGTTTAATTCTGCTGTAAGCAGTCCAGATCTAAGGTGGCTGATTGGAGGTTCTTACATTCTAAGGTCCCCCCGGGGAGTGCCACTAGCCCAGTGTGGAACCCTTCTGTGAACCCCCTGATGAGGAAATTGACCAAGTGCATTTTGAGGATGATTGGGGAGATAGTGAGCTAAATTGGGAATGTTAATTTAGGTGAGTCATTGTTTGGGGAACAGCCTGTTGGGGCACATGGTCTTTGCATGGGCTCTGAAGCAAAGGCAACAGACATGCAACAATCCACATGCCCTAAAGCTGCAGCCTCCTGCATAAAGTTGTTGCATATCTGTGCCTTGCCCAGGAAAACAAATAGGCCTGCCAAGCTTGTCTTTGAGTCTCCTTTCTGACTTGTTGAGTATGAATGTGACCAGGCTGGTAGTAGGAAAGCTGGGTTCACTGGGACAACAATTGGTAGAGTGTGCGCTTGAAACGCATAAGGCACAAGCCGGAGGCTTGAGGCCAGCAAAGTGGCAGCAGAACAGATCTGTGTCAAGTTAGCTACAGTTGGAGCGGATGTTAAATTTGATCAGTGCTGCTGCTGCCTTGGCTAGAAAAAGTCTATGATAATCATAGAAAGAATGGCCTCCGTACTTGTTCCCCAGGTCTACCAATTTATGGAGGTATAAGTCTAGTTCTTCCCTACAATGGAGGGAAGTGGAGCAAATAACATCCCTGTAAAGGCCAAATGCTATCACGAAATCGGGAATGGATAATTTTTTTATTAAGCCTAGGGTCCCTGGCCTTGAGCATCACGGACACATCACCGTAACAGAAAGCCTTATTTTCCACCAAGTCTTGAAATGCAATCAAGAGGGATACTAAATTTACGTCTTTACCTTCTAGAATGTATTTTATTGATAGTCTGGGGCACTAAGTGCGCAAGTGTAATGATGTGTGTGGTGACTAGTGCAGGAGTAGTTGTAGAGCTATTACCCAGGGATCTGGTTGTCGGTGGGAGTGTGGTGGGGGTGGCTGCCTGGGTGATTATGGCAATGTGGGCTTCCAATTTCTCCAGTCTCTCATTAATAATATTAACTGATGTCAGGAGGGATGACATAGTAGCCTGAAGTCCTGCCATGCTTTTGTAGCTGTTCTCTTGTGTGCTAGTTCCTGGGCACGGGGTGTCAAGGTTAGCGTTCAGCAGGTGATATAGTTCTGCTTTAAGTGCCATGGCAGGGTATGGGATGCCTCTTTGCTTAAGTTCGTCCACAATCTTGGGAATGGTCCAAGAATGCATAGATCGCGGGCTTGCTATCTCTGTGTTCTTGGTTGGGGTGCTTGGTCTGGCAGGGCTGGGTAAGGAGATGTCTTCGGCTATGTTCAAATCGTGAGACATTTTGGAACAGGAATTATATGACATTAGTGATAGTTATGGCTTCTATTTCCTGTTGAATACCATCTGGCATGAATGCTTAACGGCACGTGGCCGGTGAACCTGCACTAGTTGTACTTAGTGGGGGTGGAGGCGGCCATTTGGGTGCCAGTTCATAACGTGTGACTTGCTAGCATTTTATTTATTTTTTAACACAATGATGGTGGGCGGAAGTAAGATGTGGGGTGACATGAGAAACATGGTTTAACCACCATACAGAACGAGAAGGCAGTTGCCTCAAAGAGGTATCATCAAGTGACCCATGCGAGGGGGGGGGGGAGTGAAAGTGTCCTGTGACAAATAAATGTAAACTTAGTGGATCTTATACCATATGGTCTTTCAAATATGGTGCGAAGAGGTGCCTGTGAGTAACTGTGAGGTACAAAGGAATTACTTACCTTGTAGCTCGAAAGGTTGTATGTGTCCTATATTCCTACATAGGACTGTCCTTGGTGGGTCAGGATAGTGACGATCAGCCGGGGGTATGGGAGCTTTAGTGACCTATGGAGTTAGGGTAAGTAAATATGTGCCGGCTCCTAGTACCTGTTGAATTATAGTATGGAAAGGTATTACCTGCAGATTGACTGGCTGGTAGTTGCAGAGTGTCAATGTTCTTAAGGTACAGGGTTATGACAGAAGGAGGCCTAAGACAGTGATGAAGGGGAGTAGTGAATACAACAAGTTTTTACATATTTATTTTTCTCAGTGCAGCCCTTAGCTTACCTTGGTCCTAAATATTGGTTTGGTCCTAGAAAAAGGAACAAGCCTAGTCCCGTTTAGTGCTGGACCTAAGTGGAAATATAAATATTGAGGTATAAATAATGTGTGTGAGAATGCTTGGTAACATCACAATATGCCACTATATATTAGGGCCACATACACATGCATGGAGTGAATTGGTCATTTCAACGTCTTGTCGAACGTGCTGGTGTGTGGCCCCATGTACTTGAAATGGAAACCTGGGAAATTCTGACCGGTCATAGTGTGATTGGAAACAGTCAGTGGAAACTAGTAACTTCTACTGCCTGTGCTGAGATCTTAATGTACCAGAACCTCCATTCCTTAATAACCCCTCTATGTCCCTAAACCATAGTTTGTGACTCTATGTATTTAATAAATTCTTTTTTTTTAATTATTCAGGGGGGGGAGGCATTTTTTCTTGGTGCCAGTGTTGTTTAGCCATTGTCAGATCACCATCAGGAATGAGTGCCCTCCATGCGCCTGGTAGATGTAGTTGGCTGTGGGTAAAGGGCTGTAGTTTCCCGGGAGAAGGTACTTCTTCCTTTGGTGGGAACAACGCTGAGGCAGAACGGAACTGGAAGTGGTCACGTAGGATTCTGGATCGGTGTCGGCCCTGAGCCAAGGTTAGTCTGGGTATAAATAGGCCGCGTTACCCCTCCCACAACTCCATGCACCGCCTTAACATACATATATATATATATATATATATATATATATATATAAATAATTATACTAAGTATTACATTATGATATTATAAAACTGATAATATGTTATAGGTTTTTAATTCAATAAAATCCTTGCTAACCTGTATTTTTGTTAAATGGAGATTAGTATTTTTAAATGTAACACCATAAAACATGGGTGTTACAACCTCTGTGATATATAGAAACTAATAATTGAGTGCTTTATAAATAACACAGTTCAATTAAATAGTTTTTTAAATTGTGACCTTACCATGGCTGCTATCAGTTTTCACTTATCCTTCGTCAATAGTGATGTCCCGAACTGTTCACTGGCGGATAGTTCCTGGCGAACATCGCTTGTTCGTGTTCGCAACGGATGGCGAACACATGCGCTGTTCGGTCCGCCCCCTATTCGTAATCATTGAGTAAACTTTGAACCTGCCTGTACCTCACAGTCAGTAGACACATTCCAGCCAATCAGCAGCAGACCCTCCCACCTCCTGGACAACATCCATTTTACATTAATTGTGAAGCTGCATTCTTATCGAGAGTAGGGACAGTGTAGCTGCTGCTGATTCGATAGGGAAATTGATAGCTAGGCTAGTGTATTCAGTGTCCACTACAGTCCTGAAGGACTCATCTGATCTCTGCAGTAAGGATAGCACCCCAAAAAGCCCTTTTTAGGGCTAGAACATCAGTCTGCTTTTTTTTTTCTGTGTAATGTAATTGCAGTTGCCTGCCTGCCAGCCTGTGTGTCAGGCTCACAGCATATACTGTGCCCACTTGCCCAGTGCCACCACTCACTCACTGGTGTCACAACAGCTTGCATTTAAAAAACAAAAAACTTTTTGGACTGTAATATAATAGCAGTCAGTTTCCTTCACTAGTGTGCGTTTCAGGGCCTGCCCAGTGCCACCACTCACTCAATGGTGTCACAATAGCTTGCATTTAACAAAAAAAAACTTTTTGGACTGTAATATAATAGCAGTCAGTTTCCTTCACTAGTGTGCGTTTCAGAGCCTGCCAGGGCACAGTGTCACACCAGTGCCACTCATATCTGTTGTCACAGTAGCTTGTACGCACAGTACCACTAGTCAAAAAAAAATGACAGGCAGAGGCAGGCCACCTCGCAGGGGCCGTCATGGTCGTGGTGCTGTGATTCCCTTCGGCCCTAGAATAATGCCCAGTGTTCAGAGGCCACGTACCCTGAACTTGAAAAGTTCTGAGGACATAGTTGACTGGCTAACACAGGACACCCAATCTTCTACAGCTTCCGCTCGGAACCTTGATGCACCATCCTCCTCCAGCTTAGCTTCGGGCACCTCTCAAGTTACCACTCGCCCGCCTGCCACCACCACCAAAACTAGCACCACAGCCGCTTCACTTGATCTGTCAAAGGAGTTATTTACACATCAGTTGGAAGAAATGAGTGATGCGCAACCATTATTGCCAGAGGATGTAGATAACAGGGATATGTCTCAGTCAGGCAGCATTACACATGTACGGTGTGATGATGATGATGATGCTGTACCTGCTGCTGCTTCCTTTGCTGAGTTGTCAGATACAAGTGAAGCAGTTGATGATGACGATGCGTCCGTGGATGTCACGTGGGTGCCCGCTAGAAGAGAAGAAGAACAGGGGGAAAGTTCAGATGGGGAGACAGAGAGTAGGAGGAGGAGACGAGTTGGAAGCAGGGGAAGGTCGTCGCAAGGAGCTAGTGGCACAGTCAGACAGCATGCATCGGCACCCGGGGTCAGCCACACAGCACGCCAATCAACGCATGCTGTTGCCACCACCAGAATGCCATCATTGCAGAGCTCAGCAGTGTGCCATTTTTTTGTGTGTCTGCCTCTGACAACAGCGATGCCATTTTTCGTGGGAAGTCCAACACCCACCTAGGTACAACTGCTTTGCAAAGGCACATGATCGCACATCACAAACACCTATGGGATCAACACATGAGTACAAGCAGCACACAAACTCAAAGCCGCCATCCTCCTCCTGGTCCAGCATCTTCAGCCACGTTAACCACTGCTGTCCTCCTTGCCCCCTCTCAACCATCCGCCCCTCCGTCTCTCGCCTTGAGCAGTTCCTGCTCATCCTCCCACAGTCAGGTGTCTGTCAAGGACATGTTTGAGCGTAAGAAGCCAATGTCACAAAGTCACCCCCTTGCCCGGCGTCTGACAGCTAGCTTGACTGAACACTTAGCCCGCCAGCTTCTACCATACAAGCTGGTAGAGTCTGAGGCGTTCAAAAATTTTTAGCTATTGGGACACCGCAGTGGAAGGTACCCGGACAAAATTTATTTGCACAAAAGGCAATCCCCAACATGTACTCGATTGTGCAAAAGGAAGTAATGACATGTCTGGCACACAGTGTTGGGGCAAGGGTCCATCTGACCACAGATACCTGGTCTGCAAAGCATGGTCAGGGTAGGTATATCACCTACACTGCGCATTGGGTAAACCTGCTGACGGCTGCCAAGCATGGAATGCGTGGCTCTGCAGAGGAGTTGGTGACACCGCCACGACTTGCAGGCAGGCCTGCTGCCACCTCCTGTACTCCTCCTACTCCATCCTCTTCCACAACCTCCTCGGCTGGGTCCTCTTCTGCTGCTGTGTCTTGCTCCACATCAACAGCACCCCCCCAGCTCCCCAGGTACTGTTCCACATCCCGGATACAGCAGTGTCACGCCGTCTTGGGGTTGACTTGCCTGAAAGCAGAGAGTCACACTGGACCATCACTCCTTGTCCGCCCTGAACGCACAGGTGGATAAGTGGCTGACTCCGCACCAACTGGAGATCAGCAAAGTGGTTTGTGACAACGAAATAAATTTGTTGGCGGCATTGCATTTGGGCAAGTTGACACATGTGCCGTGCATGGCACATGTGTGTAATCTGATCGTACAACGCTTTGTGCATAAGTACCCAGGCTTACAGGACGTCCTTAAGCAGGCCAGGAAGGTGTGTGGCCATTTCAGGCGTTCCTACAGGGCCATGGCGCACTTTTCCGATATCCAGCGGTGAAACAACATGCCAGTGAGGCGCTTGATTTGCGACAGCCCGACGCATTTTAATTCAACACTCCAAATGTTCGACCGCCTGCTCCAACAAGAAAAAGCTGTTAACGAGTATGTGTATGACCGGGGTGCTAGGACAGCCTCTGCGGAGCTGGAAATTTTTTTTGCCACGTTACTGGATGCTCATGCGCAATGCCTGTAGGCTTATGCGTCCTTTTGAGGAGGAGACAAACCTAGTCAGTCGCACCAAAGGCACCATCAGCGACATCATACCATTTGTTTTCTTGTGAGAAATCATCACCACCAGAAACAGCCTTATCAGCATCGCTTGCTGGACCTGCGGCAATGCTGGAAGAGGATTGTGAGGAAGAGGAGTCAGAGGAGGAATGTGGCTTTGAGGAGGAGGTAGAAGGACCAACCACAACAGGCATCCCAGGGTGCTCGTTGTTACCTATCTGGTACCCGTGGTGTTGTACGTGACTGGGGGTAAGAACATACCTTTCAGAGAGATCACTGAGGAAGAGGAACAGGACATGAGTAGCTTGGCATCCAACCTTGTGCAAATGGGGTCTTTCATGCTGTCGTGCCTGTTGAGGGACCCTCTTATAAAAAGGCTGAAGGAGAACGACCTCTACTGGGTGTCCACGCTACTAGACCCTCGGTATAAGCAGAAAGTGCCTGAAATGTTACCGAATTACGGCAAGTCGGAAAGGATGCAGCAGTTCCAAAATCAATTAAAAAGTATGCTTTACACAGCGTATAAGGGTGATGTCAAAGCACAACGGGAATCTAACAGGGGAAGAGGTGAAAGTAAACCTCCTCCTCCCACGACCACGCCGGCAAGGACAGGACGCTTTACAGACGTGTTGTTGATGGAGGACATGCAGAGCTTTTTAAGTCCTACGCATCGCCACAGCCCTTCGGGGTCCACCCTCAGAGAACGACTCGACCGACAGGTAGCAGACTACCTCGCCTTAACTGCAGATATCGACACTCTGAGGAGCGATGAACCCCTTGACTACTGGGTGTGCAAGCTTGACCTGTGGCCTGAGCTATCCCAATTTGCGATAGAACTTCTGGCCTGCCCCGCTTCAAGTGTCCTGTCAGAAAGGACCTTCAGTGCAGCAGGAGGTATTGTCACTGAGAAGAGAAGTCACCTAGGTAAAAAAAAGTCTAGGTTACCTCACCTTTATTAAGATGGATGAGGGATGGATCCCGAAGGGACTGACAGTGGGCGATACATTCGACTAAAAAAGGCCTGATGAGGGGGACTACTTAACACACAACTCCTATCTGGTGGCACATTAGATTGCACGCGCAGTGCCCCGAATTTGAAGTAGGAGGACCGACCCAGCATCTTTTTCCATCTCCCGCTTCCTAAAATCGATGCCTTATATACACGTCCCCTGATAGGGGACGTAACAGGGATTAAACTGATAGGAATAGTACTACTTAACACACCACTCCTATCTGGTGGCACATTAGATTGCACGCGCAGTGCCCCAAATTTGAAGTAGGAGGACCGACCAAGCATCTATGTCCATCTCCCGCTTCCTAAAATCGATGCCTTATATTCACGTCCCCTGATAGGGGACGTAACAGGGATTAAACTGATAAGAATAGTACTACTTAACACACTACTCCTATCTGGTGGCACATTAGATTGCACGCGCAGTGCCCCAAATTTGAAGTAGGAGGACCGACCAAGCATCTTTTTCCATCTCCCGCTGCCTAAAATCAATGCCTTATATACACGTCCCCTGATAGGGGACGTAACAGGGATTAAACTGATAAGAATAGTACTACTTAACACACTACTCCTATCTGGTGGCACATTAGATTCCACGCGCAGTGCCCCAAATTTGAAGTAGGAGGACCGATCAAGCATCTTTTTCCATCTCCCGCTTCCTGGGTGGAGGAAGCGAGACCTTCAATGACATCAGTGAGGACAAGGAATGGGACATGGCTAGCTTGGTATCTTGTGCAAATGGGGAGTTTGCAGTTGTGCAAATGGACTGTTTGCAGTTGTTTGCGGTGCGTTAAATGGGGAGTTTGGTCTGTCACTGTGAATCGGGCGTAACCCTTACACTACCTGACCGATACAACATCATACCTGATGTTTTAAAGCACGTTATTCCAAACAATTTAGGAATGTTAGGTGATTAATGCCCTTTATGGATTAAAACCAGACTCTGCATCAACTATGTAATTTTCCATGGGGGTTTTTCCATGGATCCCCCTCCGGCATGCCACAGTCCAGGTGTTAATCCCCTTGAAACAACTTTTCCATCACTATTGTGGCCAGAAAGAGTCCCTGTGGGGGGCGTGGCCTGACCACGAAGCCGAGCGGTCGCATGTAAGCTAAGCTCCCGCCGACATTAGGCCCCAAAGCACACAAAAGCTAACAAACGAGCAAAAATCACCGCAAAACTCACCCTGGGCACCGGCATGGATAGAAGGGTCCAGCGGAAAATAAACAAGAAGCTGACAGAAACGGGTACGTCTGTGGCAGACATGTTCGCGGCCTCCCGTGCGGCACAGCCGGAGCAGCAAGATGGCGGCCGACACAGCCCTAAGACCCCGTCGGCACCGGTACGACCGGAGTCCCCGCGGAGTCCCAGCTCACCGAAAGGGGACACCTCCCAGATCATCGCTCAACTGCTAGAGGTAAAATCTTTCCTGGCGGGCGAGATCAATAGGACCACGGCAGAAGTAAAAGCCGAGATCGCGGCACTGGGACACCGCACGGCCATCCTGGAGCAGAGGCAGGAGACCACCGTCAGAGCACATAACGAGGTTACCTGCCAGGTAAACTCCCTCACCACGAGGCTGGGAGCTGCTGAAGCCGCGCTGGAGGACCTAGCAAACCGCTCACGCCGAAATAACATTAGGCTGAGAGGCCTACCTGAAGGTGAGGGGGAGGGGAGCCTACAGGACATAGTGCTCGCAATCTTAAAACCCCTTGCACCTAACATCCCCGACCAACTATGGCATCTAGACCGGGTACATAGAGCTCTAGGCGCCAGGAAAATTGACACTAGACAGCCGAGAGATGTCATAATGCGCTTCCAAAACTTTCAAACAAAAGAAGCCGTAATGAAGTGCAGCAGGGAAGGCCCAGTCTCTTATAAGGGGACTAAAATTCTCTTATTCCAGGACCTGGCCCCAGAGACTCTCCAGAGACGCAAGGAATGGCGACCGATCACGGACTTGCTCAGAAACCACAACATAAAATATGCATGGGGACACCCGTTTAAGCTCATGGCCTTCAAAAATGGAAGGCCGAAGATGTTGGCGCCTGATGGGGACGCAACAGCCTTCCTCCACGCACTAGATATACAGGCCCCGCAAAATCTACAATGGCAGACCGCAATCCCGACGGACTTACAGCAGTTACCCAGGGAGTGGTATACAGCCGGAGAATGAGGAAGGCGGCCCTCGGCTCTGACCGCTCTTAATCTTGCGCCCTGCCATTGAGAATTACCCCACATGGACGCGCATCCTTGGAAGGGTGAGGTACACAGAGACTCAATGGACGATCTTTCCCCCCGTCCCCCCCCCCCTGGATCACCCCCTTCTCTCCCCCCTAACGCACCCCGAAATTGTTAGTATTATACGAAAAACACCGTTAAAAAAAAAAAAAAAAAAAAAAAAAAAAAAATGGGACATTACTCTCTCAAGAATGTACTTAAACAGGCAATAAGTCTTCAACGGATGCCAAATGATAGCCTCCTCATTAATTAACAACCTTAAAAATTTAAAAAACAACAAAAAAAAAAAAATAAAAAAGAAAAATGAAAAAATAACAAAAACAAACAAAAATAACAAAAATAATCTAGGGAACAAGCGAAAATATATTGAAAGTTGGTCATGGAGAAAGATGGAACCATTCAAGATCCTGCCCACATCCACGAACTCACTTTCTGCAACAAAACTACCGAACTGAGATAGAATACCCAGACAAATGGCAGAGGCGATCCACAGCTTTATTGTTAAAGACAGCAGACCTACCGGACACTTGATCCCAGCCGAGTTGGGGTGGGGAGTGGGGGGTATGGGGGGGACGGGGGGAATTGTGATCGAAGACAGGGCTTGCATACACTTGTGAGCTGAGAGGCTCACTGCCCCTCTTCCAGACACAAGGAGTCTCTAGAGTGTTTGAGATGCCCCGAAAAAACATTGCCCAGACATATCAGAGGCGGAAAGCGGAAAGTCCACAAGAGCAACTCACGGACCAGCGGGCAAGTCTGCCAGGGTGACGAGACAGCCCAGCAGCCACGCTCATGCATGTATCACAGGGCCTATAGGCCAAATTGGTACCAGTTCGGGACCTTGCTTCGGTGCTATGGACCCAGTTTCTTTCTATGGGCCAGCAGCACCGATGCAGACGCCCCACACGAGTCTGGCAAAGGATAAGACCAGACGGTTTATCTCTTTACTTTGTTTATTTTACGTTACTTGTATTTGTATTTGTATTTGCTTTTGTAAATATGTGCGCAGCAATTTAAATAACCTCTCTCTCTCCCTCCCCCCCCTCTCCCCCCTCATGGTGACCGGAGCGTCTCAGGCTAAGAGGTCAAGGCAACTAGAAGTTGAGACACCCCAAAGACACGGCTGGAAGGCAACACCCGTAAGTCAGCTCGCATACACGCAACCCACCCACCAACATGACTACACGAATTAACTCCCTAAACGTTAAAGGGTTGAACGCCCCTAAAAAACGCAGACTCCTTTACAGGGAACTTAAACGACTAGGCCCAGATATAGCCTTCTTACAAGAAACTCACCTCCCAAAATCTATAGGGTTTTCACTCAAAGATCACATTTACAACACGGGTTATGAGGCTAGAGCACACTCCAAACGCAACGGTGTTGCGATACTGATACACAAACGCTGCCCACTACGGGTCACGGGAGTCAATCTAGATTCAGACGGGAGATACATAATACTATCCGGGACATTGTATGCACACACCATACACCTGATAAATATATACGCACCTAACGAACCAACCAAAGAATTCTGGGACCAAATGTCTGACAAGTTACGAGCCCTACAGCACGGCATGATTATCATGGGAGGAGACTTTAATGCTGCTCCGTGCCCAGCTACAGATAGGGGGACCATAAGGGGCCTACCACGCTCACACGGTAGAGGGAGACAAGATAGACTGGTACACGACTTCATAAACTCATCAGGTCTGATAGATGCGTGGAGAGCCCAACACCCAGGGGAGGTTGACTATACTTTCTACTCAACGCCCCACGACTCTTACTCCCGAATAGACTTTTTTCTAGTTAATGGCCAAACCATCCAAAGAACCACCAAGACATCAATAGGATCTATAACCTGGTCTGACCATGCAGACATTTCCATAGAACTGGGCAGTCTGTGCGCGGGAACCCAATGGAACTGGAAACTAAACACCTCCCTTCTACAGGACCCAGATATCAAAGAGACGGTTCGCAAAGAAATAGTAGAATATTTCCAGTTAAACACCACTCATGACCTGACCCCGGCAACCATATGGGCCGCTCATAAATCGGTCATCAGAGGTGTCATAATTAGAGAGGCGACCAGAAAAAAGTTAAGAAAAACGACGCGCTTAAAATCCTTATTACACGACCTCCACACCCAAGAACAGAGACACAAAACCAACCCCTCCCCCGAAGGACTCACTGCCCTACAAATTACAAGGCGCCACATCAGGGAAACCCTACTAGATGACGTAGCTAAAGCAATGACCTGGTCCAAGAGAAATTTCTATGAACAAGCCAACAAGATGCACACGCTCTTAGCGCGCACTCTCCGCCCGAGGCCAAAACAAAATCATATCACGGCAATTAGAGACCGCAAAGGTCAGACAAAGACGGCACCCACAGACATAGCTCAAATATTCACAGAATTCTATAAAACTTTATACAACCACACACCCACAGACGCAGACAAGACCCCGCATATGCAAGACGAGATTAGGCAATTTCTACATAAACTAAACCTTCCGAAACTGACCCCTGCACTCACGGAAACCCTAGGGGACGAATTTACAGCAGACGAAATTGACAGAGCCATCACGAGACTTAAAGGACATAAAGCCCCGGGCCCAGACGGCTATGAGGGCAGCTATTACAAGACGTATAGGGAGGAACTAATACCCCACCTGCTAGAATGGTTTAATCACCTGATGCGGGGCGGACGTCCCGACCCAGATATGTCAACAGCCCACATAGTATTAATTCCTAAACCGGGAAAAGACACGTCATACCCGGAACATTACAGACCCATATCATTGATCAACCACGACGTAAAACTATTAGCTAAGATACTGGCAGACAGACTGGCCCCACACATACATAGATTAGTACATCCCGACCAAGTAGGATTCATCCCCGACCGCCAACTGTTCGAAAATACCAGACGTAACATCAACCTTATATGGACACAGACGACTGCACAAACTCCTACGCTCGTTCTCTCTCTTGACGCCGAAAAGGCGTTCGATAGAGTTAACTGGGTATATCTGTTTGAACTTCTACGACATCTCCAATTCCCAGATACATATATACAAACGATCCAAGCCATGTACACCGACGTCAAGGCACTCATAAGGATCCCTGGCGCCAAGACATCCCCTATCACCCTGCATAACGGCACACGCCAAGGCTGCCCATTATCCCCCCTCCTATTCGTACTCACGTTAGAACCCTTGCTACAAGCAATCAGAACGAACAAGGCCATAGAGGGAATAACTGTGGGCGACCAAACGTATAAAGTTTCGGGATATGCGGACGACGTCCTCCTCACCCTTACGAACCCAAAATCCTCGATGACGGCTCTAGACAGGGACCTAGCAGAATATGGAGCCCTCTCGGGATATAAAGTCAACTTGTCGAAATCCACTGCCCTCCCAATAGCCATGACGGCAAACGACACGATGCACATTAGGAATCACCACCACATACCCATAACACACACCGCGATTAAATATTTAGGGATACATTTGACGGCTGATCCCCGAAAGCTGTACGGAGCTAACTACACCCCCCTCATCAAGACTTTGGACGCGGACCTTGACAAATGGACAGATAAGCCCATATCCTGGATAGGGAGAGTGCACACAATCAAAATGAATATACTCCCCAGGCTCCTCTTCCTCTTCCAAGCCCTCCCCATCCCCATCACCAAAAAAGACCTGGCCCCCTTACAGAGAGCTATCGGAGACTTTATATGGCAGCGCAAACGGCACAGAGTGGCCCGCAACGTCTTATACAGACCCAAAGATGGAGGGGGGTTAGGGTTACCCCATCTGTACAACTATTACCTAGCAGCACAATTGACACAAGTGGCCTTGTGGCATTCAACGCCGGGAACCCGCAGATGGGCTGACCTTGAAGCTGGCTTCACAGGAGCCGACTTGCCCCAATTCTACATATGGGTACCCAGAGAACATAGGGCGATTCTACGCACAGGCTGCCCAGCCATACTAAACTCCCTACGGGTATGGGACTCCACGGCCATAAAATTCAAACTAACCTCGGCCCCTTCCCCAATGATGCCCCTGCTACGAAATAGAGCGTTCTTACCGGGTATGAGGGCCCAAGATTTTAAAAACATAGAGGAGGCAGGGATACAGAGGGCGCTACATTTATATGAAGGGAACCAATTAGTGACGTTCGACAGGTTGACAGAAAGGACCAGGCTGGGCCCCCCAGACTTCTTCAGATACTTGCAAATAAGAGATTTCGCACAACATAAATTAGCAAAAACGGCAGCAACTACCACACTCACAGGCTTCGAGCGAATGTGCCTCAAAGAAAACCCCCCAAAGGGGTTGATATCCAACCTATACGCGCACTTATGCACAAACAGCTCAGATTGGGGTAGCCTCCCCTACACCACACAGTGGGAAACGGACTTAAATGAGACCCTAGAGGGTACAGATTGGAGGGAGATCTGGGAAGTGAACAAATCTATCTCGATATGCGTCACCCAACAAGAGCAGGCCTACAAGACCATGCTGAGGTGGTATACAACCCCAACAAAACTGTATCGCATGGGGAAAACCCCAGACGACCTGTGCTGGAGAGGGTGCGGCCATAAGGGGACCTACATCCATATGTGGTGGGAATGCCCTAAAGCACAGGCCTTCTGGCGAGATGTAGGGACCCTAATACAACAAGTATTCCACAGGCACATAACTATAGATCCATGGGTATTTTTACTTTCGAGAACTCTAGACGATTGGCCTAGGAAGCACCAAAAACTGCTCCATAAAATCACTTTAGCGGCCAGACTTACCATGGCACAGGCATGGCTTAAACCAGAAATCCCCCAGGTGACTGCAGTAATTCCTAAAATAAAGGACATACGGGTCATGGACGACCTCACAGCACGAGTGAGGGGTAACATAAAAACATACGAAAAAACCTGGGAGATGTGGATGGCGGGTGACTGGGGTTCATGAGCAGACCACACTAAGACCACTCCACTGATACACGGCCTTACACCGCTACCACACTTGACTGGTAATAAGTGAATCTCCTCCTGTACGGCGCTCCGACGCTCACCATGGGGATCCCCCCCCCTCCCCCTCCCCCTCCCCCAGACTACCCACCCCCCCCTCGGTTACTTCATACCTGAGATGATGAGGGACTACAGACTAAGTCCACTCATCAGCAGAAGCGAGAGGACTTACTCATTGAGCATCCGGCCAACGAGCAGTGTTTGATGTTCCAGAGGTGGATACCCCACGCTCAGAACTCAGGTCTGGGCTACGTGGCTCGTACCTCCGGGCTGGATAATACATGGTGTAACCGATTATACTTAGATACCTATATAGCGTGCACCTCTAATATGTTCTTTCCTTCTTTTTGTTGTTAGCCCTTTATGTTTATTATCGTTTCTCATTGTACGATTTCTATGTACAATGTATATAATGTATAATTGTGACACCAATTGGCTAACACTAACAACTCAGGAAAATATACCTAAACCGCGGATGCGGCATGTTCCAGTGTTAACTGTACCAATACCATTGTCAACAAAGGAACTTGTATTGTAACTGATGATGTGTTATACGCAGAAATACCAATGTCACTTCAAAAATAAAGAATTTGAAAAAAAAAAAAAAAGAGTCCCTGTGGGTTTTCAAATTCGCCTGCACATTGAAGTCTATGGCGGTTCGCCTGTTCGCGAACATTTGCGGAAGTTCACGTTCGCCATTCGCGAACCGAAAATTTTATGTTCGCGACATCACTATTCGTAAAGACCTGTGATAAATGCACCAATCGACAAAGCAGCAGACTGCACATGCATAGTCTTCATTCTATCTATCAAACACACACGTAAATGGGACAAAACTGATATTGTACAACTAAAGCAGAGCATTCTGAATGCCTTATTGACAGTTCTGAGGGCTTGACCTAGAGCTGCAGTTGTGATGGTAGTCCCTTTAATATATATTTAAGTACATTTTCAGTGAAATAGATTATGCTATGATGTTATTAATTAAGTGTTCAATTGGTATAATGGCAAAGACATATGGCATAGTGAAATGCTACAGAGAATAAAGTGAAAGAATAAGTGTTTAAATGATAAATATTTCATTTTTCCCTTTTTAATAGCTCTTGCCAGAAGGATCGATTGTGCATAAGATGACTTTATATTTAAGATTCTCTGACAAGTTGTAAAAAAAAATCCAATACTTGCAAATGCATAATGCTCTACATTCCTGTTTTGAAATGATGAGTTTTTCCAAGAGTTCTATTAAAAGTTTGATGCTTGACTTGTGAAAATATATAAATCCATTCCTGGGTGCAAATCATAAACTAGTAGACTGGATTTTCTTTGCATGCAGTCTTGCTTATGCAAAATTACGCATGAGGCAAAACTGAATAAGAGGTTACTGCTGCAAGTATACAAGATGTTAAATTATAATTGCATGCCATGTTTGACATTTCATTGCCGCAGGTATTAAATACAATTCTATGAATAAGCACACTCTGAATTGTAAACATGAGAACAGGATTTCAGTCCTGAATTTAAAACATGTGATCCAACCTGGTAATTAAGTGTCTAGTTCAGACAATCATTTTTTTTCTTTTTTTTTTTTGACAGATCATATTTTTTAATTATTTTTGAATATCCTATGTAGTTTTTAATGCATGTCTGAAAATAAATGTATGATGCTTCTACTGTGATGTTTTTTTCACTGAGTTTTTTTTTTCATGTTGGATACATAGAATTGATCCTCTGATCGTTTCAACGTCAAACAACAAAGAAGATATGTGTATCCATGTCAGACCATGTGTTTTGATGGCTGAAAAGTGAACAGTCCCAGTGGTTATTTTAACAGTAAGCATTTTCTCAATATCCTTTAATTCACAACAGGAAACTTTTGTTTAATGCAGGAAAGTACATGCCTGATTTTATGACTCTAATAAATCCAGTCCAGGCTGCTTTGCTCCTTTTGAAACTAGCAGTGTCTACAATGTAAAGTTTTTAGTTTTTTAGCTAGTTGACAAAGACATCTAAATTGTATTGTGTGAGAAAAGGAGAGAGTGTGAAGCACATTCCTTCTTAGTCATCGAAAGCCTGTTTTTTTTTTTTTTTTTAGATAATTTAGATGATTAGCTGCATCAGGTATTTTGGAAGAGATATATCCTAACAATTAACCCTCAAATGACAATACCTCAGAGTGCAGCAAAGCTAATGTTTAATAAAAAAGATGTTAGAGAAAATATAACAAATATTAATAAACATATTTTAGCTAAACAATTGTAATACTACCTCTTTTGCAGTGCTAATCAAACATTTCCCACGTTTGCAGTTAGAACAATAAATGTAGTCCAGGCACTCAGGATCACTTATGCACAGTTTTATTGGAAAATCAGGAAAAACATACAAGGTTTCAATCTCAAAAGACCTCAGTTAAGATCGAAACCTTGTGTGTTTCTCCTGATTTTCCAATAAACCTGCTGCATAAGTGATCCTGAGTGCCTATACTACATTTATTGTGGGGTTAGCAAGCCCCAGGTCTGAATGCACCAGGAGCAGAGAAGAGTGTATATTCCTAATTTTGTTTGTTCATGATTGTAGTTAAAACATATCAAAGGTTATCAAAGCAATTTAATCTAAAAACAAGTATAAAAAATATAAAGAAATTAAACAGTTTTACACTTAACATCCCAGGTCTTAGATTCAATTAAGATAAATGTTTCTTTCTGCACTGGATAGATTAAATCCATGTCCTGGATAAAAAATATAGGCCTAGAGCACACACTTGCAGCGTGAGAAAATTAGCTCAGCTGTCAGAAGAGTCCAGTGCTGCTTTTCCCAAAGAACTCCAAAACCATTTGCCAAAACCTTCACAAAACAGTTTACACAATTACCATAGTGACATGTCCCTCCTTCCAGCCTATAACCTGTCCATCAACATGCCTGCTGACTCTGAACTGTTTCAACTATTTTCTTTAACCCTTTCAGTGCTTAAAATAGCATTTATTCAGGGAATATTTGTTAATTGGTGAACCAATAACACAGGGAGTTATGGGTGTAAAAGCACAAATATTGTGTTAACCCCTTAAGGACGGCAGGCGTGCTATGCCGTCCTTGGGGAATGGCTCTAAACGTCGGGGGGCGGCATAGCACGTCCCCGCCGTCCTATTCACTTACCCGGTTGCCGGCGATCCCATGCCGGCGATCGCAGTGGGGGGACTCATAGCCGTCCACAGCAGTGCCAGCAGGGAGAGTGCCTGGAATGCCTGGTACTCCCTCTACTGCCTGTAAAATGTAAAATATAAAGTTAAAACACAGTTTAAAATGAAATATATACTTAGATAATATATATATATATATATATATATATATATATATGATCTAATTATATAAATACACATATACAAACATACACATACACTGTCTAAGTGTATTTTAATATATATATATATATATATATATATATATATATATTTATATATATAATAAAATAACTAAATATGTAAATAAAATAAAAACAATAATAAAAAATATATATGTTTAACTTTGTTCTATTTTAAAATTAATATATATATATATATATATATATATATATAGAGAGAGAGAGAGAGAGAGAGAGAGAGAGAAAGCAAAAACAGAAGTAGCAGGGCTGCACTCACGGTCTTTAGTAGAAAAAGTATAAATTTATTCCATAAATCATAAGAAGATCGACGTTTCGGTCCACACAGGGACCTTCCTCAGGATCAAATAACATACATATAATAGACAAATATCGCCAATATATAGCAATAGAATTAATAAAGTTTTGACTTACCCCAGGTGCAAAAAGTCAAGACCGGCGTTTTCCTTAAGTCATTGCGCATGCGCGAAAACCACGCGACCTTCCGGTAACCCGGAACTTCTGCACGATGACGTCACAAAACTTCGTTACCATGGTTACGCTGCATGCGTTGCCTAGGAGACCATCTACAAACTGGAAAACACTGAATTTGGTGAAACACCGTGCACCATAGAAACAGACAAAACAATAAGACAATTTAACTGTTTAAAATAGCAATTATATGACCAGCAATTCAAGGATACTGTATTAAGCCAATGCTGTGCTAAAAATAAAGTATATAACTATTGTCCTCCAGTGAGTTAATGATAGAAGGAAATCTTCCTCGTGACTATTCATTATCAAAATAGACTATACATATAAAATATGATTACATTTTTCTATACAGTAATTGATGTAAGAAGTTGATGTGAGAAACTAATAATGAATATAATAATATATCCTTACAGTAAACTAGTGAAAATTATTTTAGTGAAAAATAAATCTATATAATTATAGACTGTTAAGACTTTTTTAAAGAGTATATAGATCCCTGAAATAATCAGGGAATATAGTGCACAATCTTATAATAGTAACATTCTTTAAATTAAAATATAAGTGTATGTGCAGATGTTAAGAGAACAAAGTTAAAGTATATTTAATATTCCTTGTATAATAGCAGATCATATAGTTATGTGACCGACTAGCAGTATATACAGTGAGGATAATTGCCTTAGTTTATGCAAAACAACACATATTGAGATAAGACTAATTGTGACTACAACTTATTCATCTCTGTTCCTGTGGTACATTATTGAATACTATTCATCTCATTACAAATATTATGTCCCAACTTGATTCTGCTTACTTAACTGTAGTATTATGGTTCATAACCTTTACAATAGTAATTATTTTAATACCTACAATACAATTTAATCAAGAGAATGTACCAATAATGTTCAATTACTTAATCCTCACCACTGTTATCTGCAAAAATGGGTCACTGAAATTAAAAACAAAAAACAAGCAGGAGTCTATTAGAGAAAGGAATGATACGATATCATTTTGTTGAGTCCCCTTGGAGCAACTGTATAGAGTAAAAAAATCCAGTAGGTCTCTCTGTTGAGGAGCATCTTGCATCTGTTTCCTCCATGACGTGATTCCGGGATGTGATCTATGGCCGTAAATTTAAGGGATGTTTTTTTTTTTTTTTTTTTAATAAATATTTATTAAGAATTTTGTTCTATTTGCTTTACATATAACATGTACAGACAAAACAAATACACAACAAAACCACAAAAAAGAAAAAATTCATCATGAGTATATCAGAATTTCATACAGCTTGCGCTGCCAATACATTTGTTAATATAATTACTCATATAAAGGTATTATATTGTTTATCTTATACGAGTAAACATACAAAATACACCCAACATCCCATCAGAGCAGGAGAGAAAAAATAGCTAAAGTCATGACAGAGTATTGTCCAGAAATAAAAATAAAAATTATCAAAAATTATCAAAAATTATCGTCCAGGGGTAACCTTGATTTGAATATCATGCAAATCATGAAAATTCCCCTTCATATTGTATATAAACCGTTTGAATTTAACTGTATATAATCATGAGACAGTGTAATTATATTTATAAATTTTCAGTTATCTCAGAGAAAGGAATATATTCGTACTTAGAGATTAACCTGGGTCTAAGAGAGCTTAACCAACCATTCAGAAAACGATTGTTCGTTATTTTTGGAAGATTGACCTGTATTGCTTATTAGCCCCTTTTCCATTGATAGCTGAAACCTAATTTGTTTAATTAAAAAGGTTTTTTGGAATGGGATGGATGATCTCCAATTCCTGGCAATTAATATTTTTGCGGCTATAAAGCAGTGAGTAGCAATTGGAACTTGTTTAGATTTGAGGTTCCAATTCAAGTGCAAAAGGGCAGCTGCCGGGTTTTGATCAATAGATGTATGAAACAGAGTAGTGAGAGTAGAGAATGCCCAAGTCCAGAGCGGACGCACCATCGGGCAAGACCACCACATGTGTATATAGGACCCTATATGGGTTCCACATCTCCAACAAGTGGGGTCGTAATTGTCGTACATCTTAGCAATTCTTGCTGGGGTGAAATACCACTTGAAAAGAATTTTAAAGTGGCATTCCACCAGATTCAGACAGTGGACATATTCCGCAACATGAGTCAGAGAAGTACACCAATCCGTTTCAGAGATAACCATTTGTAACTCCTGTTCCCATATTCTGATAATTTTAACAGGGATAACATTCAAAGAGTCCAATACTTGGTTAGCAGATGAAGTAACCTTTTTTAAGGATTTATAATCAAAAATATATTCCATTTGAATTGAAAGTGGGGAGGAACTTTTTAGAACATTTTTGTCTATATAATTTTTGATTCGAAGGTAGGTGAAAATTTCCCTACCAGAAATATGTAAATTGTCCACTATTTGTTGGAATGGTAATATATTATCGGCTGTCATAAGATCAGATATTCTTATCTTATCCATTTCTGCCCAGTGACTTAATGAAAGATCTTCAATAGCCTAAGTCTGGCCGATCTGGGGATAACCTGGAGTTAAACCCAGCATTTTTTTAATTTCTTCCCATACCTCTATAGATTGTATCAAAATGGTAGAATTGGTTTGAGGGCTAATAGGTTTTTTATTATAATCCATCCACATAATATTTTGCAAATTCAGGGTGGGGGTGGCAGCAGATTCTATCATAAACCAGGGTTCTTGGGTCATCAAAGGATCCTGTAGTAAATATATGTGTCTAATCATATTGGCGTAATATTTATATGTAATATTTGGAAAATGTAGACCACCTTTGGAAAGTTTTTTTGACAAGATTTTTCGAGTAATCCTAGGGGTTTTATTCTTCCAAATAAATTTGGTAAAACAAACTTGAATTATAGTAAGCCAAAAGTTTGAAATTTTAAGCGGGATCATAGAAAAAAGATACGACCACTTTGATAGAATGTATGCATTAATAATATTGATGCGACCTAACCATGAAATTTCCAAGCTTTTCCATTGTCTTAATTTGGAATTTGTATGTTTCATTAAGTATAAGAAATTCTTCTCCATAGTGGAGTTTATATCAGAGGGAATTATTAGACCTAAGTAATTCAATTCTTTATCAATCCAAATAAAGTTAAATTTCTGTGATAAGGTTTCTATAATGTACTTGTCCATATTCATATACAACACAGTCGATTTAGATATATTTAACTTAAAATTTGATATCTCTGAGTATTTATCTATTTCCTGCATTAAATTATATAATGAGATTTCTGGGGAGGTAAGAGTAATTAGTGCGTCATCCGCATATAAAGAAGTTTTTAATTCTTTATCTTTTATTAAGACTCCTTTGATCATAGAATTATTTCTGATATAAATGGCAAGGGGTTCTAGGGACAAAATGTACAATAAAGGGGATAAAGGACACCCCTGCCTAGTACCATTATGAAGATCGAACCATCCAGCATTTATATTGGGTCCTACTGTTCGAGCCGAGGGAGTAGAATACAAAATCAAAATTGCGTTTAAAATCCAACCCCTAAAGCCAAATGCTGACAACAGTTCTGCCAGGTATCCCCACCCGACCCTGTCGAAGGCTTTCTCAGCATCCAAAGACAGGGTCAGGAGGGGAAAACCTAGTCTTTGAGCCCTGTCCAAAATATCCAGGAGTCTTCTTACATTGTTGGATGCCATCCTTCCTGGAATAAACCCAATTTGGTCAGAATTAACTATATTTGCTATAATTTTTTTAATTCTTTCGGCTATAATAGCCGAGTATATTTTTATATCGACGTTAATCAGAGCTATTGGTCTATAATTAGCGGGATTTGAGCAGTCCTTATTTTGCTTGAGTATAGGAATAATATTGGATTGCAATAGTTCTTTAGGAATAACTTTACTAACAGCAATATAATTGTATAATTCAGTTAGTGGTTTTATCAAATGAATCTTCATATGTTTATAATATAGGTTAGTGAAACCATCAGGTCCCGTTTTTTTTTGAGTGAGCATTCTCTCTATTTGAAATTGGACTTCTTCATATGTAATTAATTTATTTAAGTTGGTCAGGTCTGAATCCGCTATCTTAGGGATCGGAATATTAGATAAATAATCTCTGATATCAGAGGTGTTTGGATTTAAATTTAAATTGTATAATTCTTCATAAAAAGTATTAAACGTCCTTCCGATCTGTTCTGGGGAAGAATAAGTGTTTTGTCCAACTATAAGATGGTCTACTCTATTTTTGGCATATTGCTTTTGTAGTCTCTTTGTAAGGTTTTTGTTCGCCCTGTTCCCTGTAGAATAATTTGTGAGCCTTAATTTATTAATATTAATTCTATTTTTTTCTTCCTCAAGTTGGTTAATCTTCTTTTGTACTTCTTTTATGCGAAGTGATAATTCTAAAGTTTGACATTTTTTATTTTTAGTGGTAAGATTATATAATTCAATATACAAGTCAGACAGATTTCCGCCTTTTTTCTTCCGGTAGATATAATCTAATTTAATTAGATATCCTCTCATGACAGTTTTGTGCGTGCACCAGTTTATGGTTGGAGAGGTATCTACTGAAAGATTTTCTTCCCAAAAATGTGTTAGTAGATTTGTCAACTCCTCTCTATTTGTCTGATCTTTGATAAGGGCATCGTTCAGCTTCCATGTATTTCTGCCAGAGGATTTAGATTGACCTAACTCCATTAGGATATAGCTGTGATCCGACCAAGGATTGTTATTGATTGAGACTTTATTAAAAAGTGGGATAGAGGTAGCATTGGTTAAACAGAAATCTATCCGAGAATAGGAATTATGGACACTAGACTGGTGGGAGTAATCTCTTTCTTCCGGGTGGAGTAATCTCCATATATCGTAAAGATTATATAAATTTAAGATATGTTGAAGCTTTTTAGCTTGTTTGAAGGCTCTGTTATCTCGCAAATTTGGGGATATATAAGTTTTATCAAGTTTAACATTGAGGACAAAATTGAAGTCTCCGGCAATAATAAGCGTGCCCTTCATCATTTTCTCAGTTTTTTCCATAATATGGGAAAACAAGGCCATTGGGTCTATATTTGGGAGATAAACATTAACCAGTGTGTATATCTTATGATTAATCTTACATATTAAAATAATATACCGAGCATATTTATCCTGTTCTACATAGATCATTTCCAAGTCAAGATCCCTGGAAAAAACAAGTGCGACTCCTCTTTTCTTTTTATCCGGCAGCGAAGCCTGGATTATATTAGGAAAATTGGAACCTCCCTATTTTTGTATCGATCCTAATAACCAATGGGTTTCCTGTATAAAGACCAGCTGAATTTTTTGCTGCATCAAAAGATTGTAAAGCTTATTTCTTTTAATATTAGTATTCAAGCCCTGGACGTTTAAGGACAATAATTTCAACATAAAAATAATCCTGCAGTATCATATGCACCTCTCCTGCTCTGAGAGAAAAAGAAAAACAACAGACAAAGACCCCACATAAAGAGAACATAGAAAGTTCTCATATATACATATATACATTTACAAATATGAAAAAAAATAAAAAAAGTAATATTAAATCCGAAAAAGCTCATAGAGCCAATCGAAAACAATGTAGACACCTACACATAGAGGTGCGAAGCCCCATGGGAGAAGATGCGTGATGTACCCAACAAAAAAAAAAAACAATCATTACATTGTGAAGCCCAATTTCCGACTGTATCTTGAAGAGTATTTTATCCATTGTTCCATCTCATAGGAGACTTTAAATAGATCAATACTTATTATTGCACGGAAAATCTCTTAAGCAATATAAAAAGGCTTTAACCTAATTCATTTATGGTAGCTTTCTTAAAACATGAAAAATATCATCAAAAACTAGTCAGTGCAAAGGGTGTGCAATTGGTCCTATATAGCATAATATAGTGATTATATCTATTAATCTGTGGAATATATATATTAATATATCTTGGAGTTAAAGAAAAACCCTCATAAATATAATAGGATAGCATTAAATAGTGCCTTTATCAATAACTATCGTGGGACCTATATGTGGTTTAGGAATGCGATAATCAGTGCATGAAAAAACCAAGGTTTCCGTGTACAAAATAGTAAATATATAGAGTAAGCGTCCTATAACCTGTAAGAGCTCACCAACAATAAAACGTAATTAGTTATTAACAATGTAAGATAGAATTAGACAGTAATGTGTCACGTGACCGTCTCATGGCCCATATATAATCACCGAACAGTAGTGAGTGCAAAACTATAAATGTGCTACTTTTAGATAGTAACATAATTGTACCTATGAATCAATGTGGTTTCAGTGTTGCTGGATATTATGTGCTTTTACCATAGACTTCTAAGCCACATTGAGTAGTATGAAATAGTGCTTGTATGAATTAGACATGAATATGCAAGTATAGAAGTATAAATAGCATACAATCATCAATACCTAAATTGAGCCAGGATATCTTATATAGCCAGTTGGTAAACCCATATGACAATATATAATAGCGTGAAATAATGCTTATATTGGGTAATTTCCCTGATGGCCATATGGGGTCATCGAGCAATAGTCAATTCATAAATGGAAACCAGGTCAAGGGGAGAGGAAAAAAAACAAAAAACAAAAAAAAAACAATGTTGGGAGTTCGTATCTCTATTCTATTCTTTTCAATTTCATCCATTCCCGTAATTTATCGTTTGAGTCAAACGTATACAATTTCTCCCTATACGTTAGACTTATCTTTGTAGGATATAACCATCTATATTTTATCTCAGATTTCCTTAATATCTGGGTAGCCATAGAGAAAGTCTTTCTTTTCTGCCTTGTCTCAAATGAAATATCTTGAAAGACTCTTATATTGCGGTAACAATCCAAGTTGAGCTGGTTTTCCCTTGTAGATTTCAGTACCACATTTTTAAAGTCTTCGGAGTAAAAGCGAGCTATAATGTCTCTAGGGTTATCCGACGAAACTGCCTTGGGTCTGTATATTCTATGACAGTGTTCAATAAACTGGAACTTGGAGAATACCGGTCTTTATTTATTTGGACTTTTTTATGCCTAGACAGTGTTTTTATATTGCTATATATAGTTTTTTATTGTTATAAATAGTTTTATGTAATAAATTTACCTATATTTCTATAAACACTGGTGGCATTGTTCCTGCTCTTAAAGAAGGTGTGTGGTCCTTAACCACATATACCCGTGATCAGAGCCGATGTGGATGGCTCTGTGTCTGTGAGTACAAACCTGTTCTTTTTCACACATATCTGGAACCATACGGTACTGCACCATATATATGTTTTAACATTTCAGAGTTTTAAGACAACAATATCCAGCAAAAAGAAGGGATAGGGTCGCCTCCACGGACCCCACAGGCGATCAAATTGAGCTATACACTATTAGCTCTCCAAAGTGTGAGTGGGAATTTTCCCTCTTAATTTAAATCTATTTTCATTTTTGTCACAGTTTACACTATGTTTGGTATATTCTTCTTTTTAAGGTACTGATTACCAACTTAGGACACCTTTGTATATACCTAAAAGGTACTGTTTATATATATATTCACATGTCAAAGTTTATTCACCAATTGTAAATAGGAAAAAACACTATTGTTATAATTGAATATTTTATAGCGCTTCACCAGTACACTACCACTGTGTTCAATAATTTGTTCATGTACATTCACCGAAGTTCCCAATGCAGTAACATAATCCATTATAAGTTGTTTTGTATCTTCTTGTCTTCCGTCTTCGATGAAATTTCTAAAGCGGAGATTCTTTCGTCTGCTTCGGTCCTCCAAGTCGTTTATTTTTAATTCGGCGTCTTCAATTCTGCGTTGCATTTTTTCAGCATCATCCTTTAATTTGGTTACGCAGAAGTGCATTTCTTTCACTTGGTCCTCAAAGTTCTGTATTTTGTCCGCCAGAGACTTGACTTCAAGTTTAATCTCCAGTTTAATCCCTTGTGCTGAGAGATTTAATTCCTTTTTTATATTGTCCAAATTTACTGTAAGAATAGATTGTAATTGTGAAGTTGTAATAGACTCTTTCTCGACGGAGGATTTTTTAGCCTCAGAGTCTAGGCTCTCTAGATTTGTGGACGTTTCGTTCATCATAGATTTTGTATTGGATAATTTATCCGTTTTCTGATGAGGGGAAAAGTATGTGGGGAGAGTTTTATCTTGTAAATTTTCCTTTTTCTCTTTTCTAAAGGAGGATTTTGAGTCTTTCTTAGCGGCCATGATTGAATTCGAATTTTAAATTTGATTTAATTAAAGTTTAACTACTTTGACAATAAAATTGATAGAGCACACTCACTTCTTATTTGGTTTTGTTCAGAATTAATTATACAGTCTGCCGTCCGTTTTTCTTAGCCATCTCTGATAAGTCCTGCCACTAAACTCTAGTATAAGTCAGCTGGAGTATTAGTCTTGGCAGTTTTAGATATCTTGGCTTTTAGGGATTAGATAATTGATAAACTGTGAATATTAATAATATCAGTATTGAAACCGAATCCTTTGGTGTACCCCCATTAGAACTTATCAAAGTCCTCCTCTTTGGCTAAATCAATCTTCACATAAACCGAAGCTCGACAATATATTTCTGTTTATCTAACCTGGCATAGTTAAATGAGAACGGGTCGTGGATCTTAGCTCACCCTATTAACATCTGTGGAGAAGCCCCCTCTCGTAGGAAATCCCGGTAAATTTTCGTGTTTGATGTCTCTATGGCACCTGTTCTGACCCAATTTTCTGGATTAATGGATTAGTATCCGAGGTCAAAGATGTAGTAGTTTAAGATGGGAGATAACGTACTTCGGTGGGATACCAGGCTCGATACGAAATCGATGTAAATCATTTGCCGCCAGACAAACGCTGCTCGTGGTCGCATCTCTCCATGGGTGTCGCACCTCCTATTCCGTCATCACGGCCGTGCATCTACGCATGAACACGTACGCACGTCAACACGTCATGTTAACGGATGTTGATTCTGCAAAAAATGTTTTGCGACCGGTTTGTCGCTGATGCCATCCCTATAGGCTGTGCGGATATTCGATCTGTGTCCTCGTATACGTTCACACAGAGGTGTCTGTGTTTTGCCTATGTAGGATAAACCACATGGACAGGTTAATTTGTATATTACAAACAGAGTTTTGCAAGTAATAGTATGATTTATATGGAACTTCTGACTGGTGTGAGGGTGATTGAAGGTGCGAGACGCGACCATATGGCTGAAAAAAAGGAAAAATTAACTTGCAAAAACACCATAAAACCTGTACATAGGGGGTACTGTTTTAAACAGTGAGACTGAATACAAAACTAAACAGTATTATGACATTCACAGTTAAAATATCACATGGAACTAAAATTATTTTAAAAAGTCTTATTTATATATATATAAATCCCTGTTTCCCCTGAATAAAATTATATATAATATATAATAAGTGTGGGTGCACAAAATATGAAAGAGGTGAATTATGCCTGAACAGACATATGGCCCAAATTCAAGGTTTTGATTACCTTTTGTTTTGATCACAACGTGTACATTTGGCTCAGTCCTCAGTCCTTAAGGGGTTAAAACAATTTTTCATGTCTATAACCGGTATATTAAAACATATAATTTTAGAAAAGCTAATTTGAATAAGATAAGGGTAGTTTTACAACTCATTGACTTTTTAGTGAAAAACCACTGAGAATAAATGAAATATTTTCAAACAAATATTTGAAATGTACACGACTATTTAACATTGTGTAATAAATATTGAAAAAACTAAATAAAATCACTGTGCATGGGGCATTTAAATTAGAGGCATCCTACAGACATGAGAAAATGAAAGTACACCCTCATTAAATTCTATGGTTTTACATTTCAGAACATAATAACAATCATCTGCTCCTTAACGTGTCTTAAAACTAGGTAAATACAACCTCAGATGAACAACAACATATGACATATTACAATAAAGTAAAATAATAAAGTAAAATTGGAAAAGCCATGTGTGAAAAAACTAAGTATACCTTATGGTTCAATGACTTGTAGAACCACCTCTAACAGCAATAACTTGAAGAACTCATTTTCTGTAAAATGTTATCAGTCTCTCACATGATGAATTGGCCCACTCTTATTCACCTTGCTTCAGTTCATTGAGGTTTGCTGACATTTGTTTATTTACAGCTCTCTTAAGATCCTGCCACAAGCATTTCAATTAGGTTGAGGTCTGGACTTTTATTGGCCCACTACAAAAAACACCTTGATTATTTTATTTTTCAAAAGAAAAAACGATTATAAACAGGATGGAGCAAATGGGAGAAGGATCTTAGTACATGCAGCAACCAACAAAAACAAATCCTGGTAAAACGATTTGAACATAAAATAACTTACAGTAGTGAGTAATGCAGACTAACTACCTCCACAACACGCACTCTAGGGGCTGATCCTCCTTGTGTGCGATAGCAACGAGTGGTGCTTTTACCACTCCAATCTTGTGAGTGTAACACCTTAAGGGCACCTCTGTTTGCTTTATTTTATATATCTTTAAGTGAATTACTATGCTGCACTAGGAGCTCTCTTTCTGTTTTTTTCTCCTTAATAGGTGTCAGAGTGATTTCCATGTTTGCAAGTATACCTACAGATTGTGCTTTGTTTTACCACAACCACTGTTTGTGTTTCAATTACTAATAATATTTTCACTCTGTATACACCTCATTTCATGTACACAGTACTTTCACTCTCTATAAGAGGTCCATAATGAATACGATTTTTGTTGTTGCACACCATCACTACTGTAAGTTATTTTCTTTTTCAGTCATTCTGTTGTAGATTTGCTGGTGTGCTTGGGATCATTGTCCTGTTGCATGACCCAATTTCGGTCAAGCTTTAGCTGTGGTGTCTTCACATTGATGCTAGAATACTTTGGTATACAGATGAGTTCATGGTTGACTCAATGATAAGTACCCCAGGTCCTGTGGCAGCAAAAAAAGCTAAAATTATCAACTCTCCTCCACCATGCTTGAAAGTTGGCATGGTGGTCAAGGGGTGATATGATGGTGTTTATGCTGATATACTGTGTTTTGTTTTTTGACAAAAGTGGCACTGTGCAATGTGGTCAAAAATCTCCACTTTGGTCTCATCTATCCAAGAGACACTGTTCCAGAAGTATTGTGGTTTATTCAGATGCAACTTTGCAAACCAAAGCTGTTTTTCCACTGACAAATTATTTTTAGAGAGAAGAGGCTTTCTCCTGGCAACCCTTCCCAAAAAATCGTACTTGTTCAGTCTTTTTCTAATTGTACTGACATGAACTTTAACATACTAACAGAGGATTTCATCAAAGGATTGGTTTACCTCTTTACTTTACATAAACAAATACATCCATTGCCTATATTTGATAGAATGCCATTTCAAAGTAGTACATAGATGGTATTACATCCCGACAAGATTGGCCACAATGTACGATACTTACGACCCTATTTGTTGGATATGCGGCACTTATCCGGGCTCATACATACATATTTGGTGGTCTTGCCCCGCTGTTAGACCGTTATGGGCTTGGGCCTTTAATATTTTCTATACACTGTCACTTAATAAATTAAATGAAAATCCGGCCTCAGCCCTTTTGCATCTGAACTGGCTTTTTAAGTATTATAAATATAACTGTTTAGCAACTCATTGCTTGATCACTGTTAAAATCATTATTGCTAGACAATGGAAATCATCAAAACCATTTCAGAAAAATCTCCAAATTAATCAAATTGTTTTTAAATTATCCATGGAAAAATATATTTTTAATAATATGACAATACTCTCAAAAAAATATGAGTGGTATGCTAATTGGTTACAAAAATGCTCCCAGCTATATGGATAATTTATGTTTGTAGACCCTTTGTTTAACCCTTAGTTTATGTTTTTTCCTTCTCTTCTTCTCGTAAAATATCTTATAGATAATAGGGGCAGAAAGTGGGTGTCTATTGTAGTCTTATATTGTTAAAGCCTCATTATTAATTGGCCTAATATTTTTTTTTTAAGGTAACTCTCCTGCTTTGAAAGGGTGTAGGGTTTTTCAAGGTGTTTTTGTCTTCTTTTAGTATGTCTAGTCCTTTTTTTTTATTTTGAGTTAAACGTAAATGAAGATTTTTTTTTTATGAAGATAAAAACGTAATAACTCATGTTATTTGAATATAATATGTGATGTATCTGGATCTTGTGTTTTGTATTTGTCATTTATGGAAAAAAAAAATCGCTTTAATAAAAATGTAATATAAAAAAAAAAAATAACATACTAACAGATGCCTGTAAAGTCTGAGATGTAACTCTTGAATTTTTTGCAATTTCTCTGCGCATTGCATGGCTTGACCTTGGGGTGAAATTACTTGGGGTGACGTCCACTCCTGAGAAGATTTGTCTTGCGTGTTTCCCACTTTTGAATAGACTTTCTCACTGTAGAATGATGGACTATAAATTGTTTGGAAATGGCCTTGCAACCCTTCCCAGTTTGAAGTTCAACAGCAATTGCTTTCTCATATCACTGCTGATGTCCTTTCCCCTTGGAATCGTATTAGCATACACCTAAATGTTCCAGACCAGCAAACGACTAAAACCTCAGCTTTAATAGGTAGTCACACTTGCTGATGATTAATGAATCAAGGGCATTTGATTAGCACGACCTGTCTGCTACTTAGCCTCTTATTCCTGTTGAAGCAGAAAGGGTGTACTTTTTCACACATGAATTCTCCATTTTGGCTTTATTTTTGTTAAATAAATCAATACCTAATATTAAGACCTGCTTAGGAAAAGATGATAGTTATTATGCCCTGCTATGTAAAACCATAGAATTCAAAGAGGGTGTACTTTCTTTTTTTGGGCTAAACTAGAAATTTAGAATGTGAAAGTCAATAAGAGCAAAACTGAGTGAAGGGCTTAATGAACTAGGTGTATAATAAGTAAACCTCTGGTACTAATCGTTCAAGATTCTTTTCTTTCAGGTAGTGTACCATAGGATTGGAGAAAGACAGCTGTGGTTGCTTTATTGAAAAAGCGTCTACAAATTACAAATATGAAGGCTTATTAAGAGCATGGTTTTATGAAACATAGGTCATATCAAAGTAACTTAAATGCATTCTAGTAGATGTATAGATCAAGTGTTGCAGTGGATGTGATCTACTTGGGTTTTGCCAAGGCGTTCAATACGGTTCCACACAATAGGTTAGTGTTCAGACTAAAAGATATTGATCTAGATGAAGATTTTTGTTCTTGCATAGAGAATTGGCTTCACAATTACATTGATGGTAAATTTTCAAGCTGGATAAAAGTGGTAAGTGGTGTCCTTCCGGTGACTACTTAATCAACATTGATCTTGAAATAAGCTTTGAAAGTCACGATTCAATGTTTGCAGACACAAAACACTGTAACATAAAACAATATGAGCAAGATATTACTTAGCTGCAGATGGATTTAGATAGGTTGGGGGACTGGCATTCAAATGTCACATGCAATGTTATGTAGATGAATGCAAAGTTATGAAGTTCAGGTTAAAGAATGCATAAACCACTAACATCTTAAATAGGAATAAATTATAGATAACAACACATGTGAAGGATTTTAGAATTGTTATAAATATCAAACTAGGCATCACTGTGCAATGTCAATCAGCAGTTGCTAAGGCCAGTAAGGTATAATCATGCAAATAAAGGGGCATTCATCTTGGAAAACAAATACATAATTTTGACTCTTGATAAGTCAATGGTAAGATCACACTATAGTCACCCAGACCACTTCATGCCATTGAAGTGGTCTGGTTGCATGTCGCTGGCCCACTTTCTCCTACAATATAAACCATTGCAGTTTTTGAGAAAGTGCAGTAATTATCTTGCAGGACTAAAAATGCCTCCTGTGACTGTCAATCGGACAGCCAATAGATGCATTTCCTGTATGCTAGCAGACTCCCCTAAAGGATGCTGGACATCCTCATGCATTGCATGAGGACATTCAGCCATGGGCATTCCCAGGGGCGGGGAGGGGGGGGACACTCCCCCCCTGACCCCCCCTGGATTTTTCAGCTATTTTTCATGTGAGATTGAAAATACAATGCAATACCAGCGCCAGTAGGTGGCGCTGTGTATGGAGAGAGACAGGGATAAGAAGCTACATCTTATCCCTGCTTCTCTCTCCTGACTGAATCTGCAGGGGAGCAGCACAGAATGCAGCCTGCAGAGACAGCCTACAGATCAGGTAAGTGAGGGATGGCAGCCTACAGATCAGGTAAGTGAGGGATAAGGGAGGGCAGCCTACAGATCAGGTAAGTGAGGGATGGGGGAGGGCAGCCTACAGATCAGGTAAGTGAGGGATAAGGGAGGGCAGCCTACAGATCAGGTAAGTGAGGGATGGGGAGGGAAGCCTACAGATCAGGTAAGTGAGGGATGGGGGCAGCCTACAGATCAAGTAAGTGAGGGATGGGGGGCAGCCTACAGATCAGGTAAGTGAGGGATGGGGGCAGCCTACAGATCAGGTAAGTGAGGGATGGGGGGCAGCCTACAGATCAGGTAAGTAAAGGGATGGGGGGGCAGCCTACAGATCAGGTAAGTGAGGGATGGGGGGCCAGCCTATAGATAAGGGAAATGAGGCATGGGCAGGCAGCTTATAGATCAGGGAAGTGAGGCATGGGGTGGGGGCAGCCTATAGATGAGGGAAGTGAGGCATGGGGGGCAGCCTATAGATGAGGGAAGTGAGGCATGGGGGGCAGCCTATAGATCAGGGAAGTGAGGCATGGGGGGCAGCCTATAGATCAGGGAAGTGAGGCATGGGGGCAGCCTATAGATCAGGGAAGTGCGGGATGGGGGGCAGCCTATAGATCAGGAAGGGAGGCATGGGTGGGGAAGCCTACAGATCAGGTAAGTGAGGGATGGGGGAGAGATGGGGTGTGAAGCATACACATCAGGTAAGTGAGAGATGGAGGATCAACCTACAGATCAGGTAAGTGAGGGATGGGGAGGGAGACAGCTTATAGATCAGGTAAGTGAGGGATGAGAGGAGGCAGCCTATAGATCAGGTAAGTGAGGGATGAGAGGAGGCAGCCTATAGATCAGGTAAGTGAGGGATGGGGGAGACAGCCTACAGGAAGGTTCAGCAAGGAGCAGGAAGGTAAAGTAAGGGAAGGATCAGAAAGGAGAAGGAACAGAAATGAGCAGGAAGGGACATCAAGGAGCAGAGAGGGGCAGCAAGGAGCTGGAAGGGACAGCAAGGAGCACAAAGGTAAAGTAGGAGAAGGAGCAGGAATGGTCTGCAAGGAGCAGGAATGGTCAGCAAGGAGCAGGGAGGCTCAGAAAGAAGCAAGAAGATAAAACAGGACAAAGGTAAAGTAGAAGGAGCAGAAAGGGTCAGCAACGAGCTGGAAAGGACAGCAATGAGTAGGAAGGGAAAGAAGGAGCACAAAGGTAAAATAGGAGAAGGAACAGAAATGAGCAGGAAGGGACATCAAGGAGCAGAAAGGGTAAGCAATGAGTTGGAAGGGGCTGAAGGAGCACAAACGTAAAGTAGGAGAAGGAGCAGAAATTAGCAGGAAGGGTCAACAAAGAGAAAGTAGCAGAAGGAGCCAAGGAGAAGAGAAGACCGTGTCAGAACAAAAAGAAGATTGTGTCAAATGAATGAGAAGAAAAGGAGATTGGCACAGGAAGGACAATTGAAGTAAATCCTCCACTTTATTCTGGACACCACACCATAAGGCTTCGGTACCTGGGCCTGGCAGGGAAACTTTGGACCTTCTCATCTCCCCAGGTAAAAATAATATCAGTGTTAATGTGTTCACTTTTATTTACTGAGTGTCAGGAATCACAGAGTGCCACTGGGTAGGGGTGACGCTGATTCACTAGAGCGGTCAGCTGGCACTCTAAGCCAATCGTAGCTCCCCATTCATAAAAAAATAATTACATCATTACTGTCATTACAATTGTCACCCCCTGGAATAATTCCTGTGGACATCCATGCATTCAGCATTTGTGAAATTCCCATAGGAAAGCACTGAAGCAATGCTTTCCTATGTGGATGACCTAAAGTGGCCGCGATGCACGCCATGCACGCCAATTAATCCCCTCCTCGGATGAAGTTGGAGGAGGTGAAGCACCAACCCAGCACCAAGGGTCATCAGTGCTGGTATTGAGTGATGGGGGAAAAAAAGGGTTTCTCAACCCTTTAGCTGCCGGAGTGGGGCAGCTAGAGATTGGGGGACCAGAGGGCACTATAGTGTTGAGAATGCAAATTTGTTTTCTTAACACTACAGTATCATTTTTAATAAAATAAATGGAAAATTTTAGTTATGAAGAAAGTTTAACAAATGTAAATATTTTTACTTTAGAAAAACTGCACCTCAGAGGGGATGTGATTGCATTATACAAATATATTCCATGCCAATACAAGCCACTGTCTGTAAATCTATTCATAAACAGGACTTTACATTGGACACAAGGTCATGCATTTAGACTGGAAGAAAGGAGATCTAAGGCAAAGACATTTTTTTTTTCTTTTTGCATTTAGAACAATAAGGATGTGGAATTCTCTGCCTGAAGAGGTGGTTTTATCAGACTCTGTACAGATGTTTAAACAGCAACTGGATGATTATTTGCAAAAACACAATATTCAGGGATATACATTTTAATAGGTTGGATAATAGCTTCATGATTCAATGACAGATCTTACTTCCATTCTGGGTTCAAGAAAGAATGTTTCATACTGGGGTTTTTGCCTTCTTTTGAATCAGCAGTTAAAAACATGTGTGGAAGGCTAAAGTTGATGGACACATGTTTCTTTTTCGCCCAAGTAACTATATGTACCTATGTAATGTGTACTCCAGTGTCTAACAAAGAATAAGATTATCAAAAAGATTGTGAATAATAAGATCGTCGATTGGAATTATAATTTATGTGTGCATCGTTTATGTTTGATTTTTTCAAGTCTTTCTTTCATGATGCTGGTGACTATAAACTAAGCTTAAAGTAAGGAAAAAAAACATATCCCTAGTTCTCATTTTTGGATTATGCAACTAGAGTTACTGCTTATTTATAAGAATTGTATTTAGAGTGCTATAATGTATGAAGCAAGATTAGTACAATACTTTCTTTTGCAAGTGAAGAACACTTATCTATACAAGATGAGATAGAGATACAGAAGTGCTTGCTGCATATTTATTCTTATTCATTCCTGCACACTTACTATTTTTTATTTCCTTATTATATTGTTTAATTAAAAAAGTAATGGTAAAATAAAAGATGCATCAAAATAAGCTGTCAAGAGCTGGGCGATGGAAGAAAATGTTTTTAGGGTAATCTGTGTGATTTAATAGTAAAGTCCTGGATCTTCTGAAGAGTTCTGAAATTCTCCAGTGAGCATAATGGAGAGAAACAATAATGAGGAATGTATCTCACATGAAAGTTATAATGCCAAGAATGAATCTATTTAACATGAAGACCACATCTTACAAAAGCATTAAAACTATGCAACACATGTTGGTACTCAGAATCATTTGAGACCACTATTCGTACCATTCGTACCTCTACTTTGTGACTGGATGATTTAATTTGGCTTCAAAAATAATGCTAACATCAGCAGAAAGTGCCATTTTTACATTTTACACAATGAACTTGCATAGAAGTCGAACTTGATGTAGTGATACAGAGATGTTTATATCAAAAGTGTTTATAATGATCATATTAAATAGAAATGCAATCTCAATGCTTTATTTTTTTAATTTTGTAAAAAAATACTGGACCTGGAGAGGTAGATACATCTGAAACATGGCTGGGGAAAGAGGAAGTCTGGAGCATGACTTCAGGTGGAAGATAGTTTGGACATAGTTTGGAAGGGAGTAATGTATCCAGAGTAATGTATACAGAGTTGGTCATTGTCATTTTATTTAGATTAATGTCTGTGAATTATGCTACAGAGGAAACAAATTTGACAAGCGACTGCACTGTCACTATATAGATAAACTGTAGTACAAAACTCTTGGGGTGAATCCCCTTCACCCTTACCATAATTATAACACAACAAAGTATACACACTGGGTGGAGCTAAAACAACATATATAAAAAATATAGTAATCCTTTCCTGTCACGTTTAGTCTTGTTTGTTGAGCATCTATAGCATCAAGGGGGCGGGGTAACCTGGCAAGATGACAGTGGTACAATCACTGAGATAGAGATACAGCTACATTATAAAGTCAATACAAGTCCATCTTACTCAGGAACATTGGAAAGCAAATCCCCACACATGGTTGCACAGGTACAAGAGCTCGTAGTACTCTGCAGGCACAGTATATCTGAGCACTAAGGACTAGAAAATCAGTCTTTATATATGCAGTATTACATCAAAGAGCTTCCACTGAGGCGCCAGTCAATCTCCCATAAATCTTATTGAATTTGAAGCACGTGCACCTATAGCATTAAGGGGGAAGGAGTAACCTACCAAGATGGCAGTGTTAGAGCCACTAAATTAGACATACCACAGAGTACTGTACAGGCGATATGATGCCCATGAGGAGGGGAAATTACTGTGGGGACCTGAGAAACAGCAGTTATCAGGGTTTTATAGCTGTGCAGCTTCCTTTGATGGGGAATGCAGGGTGTAATGGATGCCTCTGGCATCCCGGTTACCTCAATTACAGGGACCGCGTCCTAGCTGGAACAGGGGAACCGATAGGGGAACTAGCTCTCAGTCGTTACAAGGACTTTCCCTGCTGCATCTTCCACCAGCTGCGACAAGCTGGCCCAGGGATTAACCCTTTCTCCCCCCCCCCCCCCCCCCCCCCACAGTAGCGGGACAAGACCTAATTGGAGGTACAATTCTGACTATCTGTATTGGTACAGACAGCTTTTTATTTACAGACCACTGCAGGTTGTCTCCATTCAGTTCAACACAATCCCAGGTTGGAGGGGGATGATATACAGATAACCATCTCCCGCTCTGGGAGATACCAATAGCACAACATTTACAGACAATAGGACACATTACATACATGGGGTAAACCAAAAGGTATCACACATGTAAAACATATCTCCCTGGATAGTCACGTGTCCCAACTAGGACACCTGCAAATAGCGGGGCTATCGGATGTACAGAGCCCGAGAAATCATCGTATTAACTCTGGGGCTCAAGGCATTGTACATCCCCACAATTAGTTCCACAGTGTGGCTTGGTTTAGTCCGGTGAATTCCAACTTCGCGCCTAAACCAAGCAACAGCCAATCTGGAGAAAGGGCTCAAACCAAATCGAACCAATCAGCGTTCAGGGAAGAGAGGGGTTTTGCCACCCAATCATGAGAGAGTGCGCAAAACCAGGTGCACCAAATGGCGCTCGTGGAAGAGAGGTATTTTGCCACCCAATCAGGAGAAAGGATGCAAAACTCCATTTCACCATTTGAATGGGTGCTCTTTCTCTGATTGGTCGCCTGTGCCTCCCAGTGACCAATCAGCACTCACTCGAGCCGACCTATGTGGCTTCCGCTGGGGCTTGCACCTCTCCGGTAGCTACTGTTACTGTGTTAACACTTAAGACACACATTGCGGTTATGCTGTTGTATGGGTGTGACACAATCATAGAACCCTTTTATATCTCTCCGGTGCTACCTCCACTTAGGTAGCCTCGGGGAGAGTGCTCTCTGGGCAGCTATGAGCCTGGTCTCGTAGCTCCCGGGTAGGGAGAACAGTGATTATATCTCTGTTAGGAGCAGGTAGGGCAAGTCCCAATACGGTGACCTGAAACAATGCGGCACACCAGTTTGGAATATGGATGCTTCCGCTGGTTGGCGTTCAAACGTACGAACTGGCGGCCACCCAGGGGAGCATTCGTTAATGATTTTCCTTGTGGTTTTAGAATGTTCTAATGAGCATTCTAAATGGGAAATCAGGGTGGTCCCCCACCTGATAGACGAACAGGTTTCGTTCATATGAGCCCTCCCGTACAGGGTACTGGCAAAATAAACAAAATGCATACAAATACATGGGGAAACACAGAAGGACCACACAATACACGCGAAACCACACAAATGAGCAGTGGGCATGGTACTTAGTGGCAGTGGTCTGCCACACATGGTATGCCAGTGCCACCATGGTGACTTCTGGTAAGTGGGGAATGCTGGAGAGGGATTTTCAATGGTGAGGTCCTGTCTGTGGACAAGGTGATTCTAAACTACAAAAAACATTATGGGATGTGTGGCCTGCAGTATTATAATTAATAATTATTATGTTATGCAAAGTTAATCATCATTACTAGTGACAGTATATGCCTGCAACACTCAATAGGAAAAGGATGAGGAATGTAAAGGAATTGAGAGATAGCATGTAAATGATTTTGAGAAACGTTTTGTGATTCACCTGGCATACTCGTGTCTTTAAGTGTTAACACTATGAGGATCTCAGTCCTAATTATTTATTTATTTATTTTTATTTATTTATAAAATATTTTACCAGGAAAGATACATTGAGATTTCTCCCGTTTTCAAATATGTCCTGGGTCCACAAATCATTGCATTGTTACAGTTAGTGTACAATAAAATACAAAAACAATATTAATATACAATATATACAAAATTTAACATAGAACAGGTAGGAAATATATAATCAACCATGACAGGTGCATTCTGTTTTGAGGTATGTAGAGGGGGATCTCTTAAAGGATTTTAAGCTTAGGGAAGATTTTAATTTGTGCGGGAGGTCGTTCCACAAATGCGGTGCTCTGTAGGAGAAGGAGGATCTGGCTGCTTTCTTTTTGTATTGAGGTAGACTAAGTAAAGTGTTGGTACTTGATCGGAGGTTATAGGAAGTGGGAACAGACGGGGAAAGCATTGCGTTCAGGTAGGGTGGGAGTTTCCCAGAAAAGCTCTTAAACACAAGGCTGAAAAGATGAAGGGTGCGTCTGGATTCCAGCGACAGCCAGTTTAGTTCTTTCAGCATGTCACAATGGTGGGTCCTGTAATTACATTGTAGCACAAATCGGGAGAACGAGTTATACAATGTGTTGAGTTTATTAATGTGGGATTGCAATGCAGATGCATATGCTACATCCCCATAATCAATGATTGGCATCAGCATTTGCTGTACAATCTTTTCCTTTACTGAAGGGCTTAGGCAGGATTTGTTTCTGTACAGGGCACCTAGTTTTGGATAAAGTTTAGATGCAAGCTTTTCTATGTGCAGGCCAAAAGATAGATTGGGGTCTAACATCATACCCAAGTATTTGAAAGAGTGGACTGCGGTCAGTGTGCCATTTGAAATTGTTTTGATGGATAGGTGGGAATTGTGTAATTTGTGTAATTTAGGTACTGTTCCAAAGATCATTGTGACAGTTTTGTCAGTGTTCAGGAACAGTTTGTTTTTGCGATCCACTTTTCTACCTCTGTAAACTGGTCTTGGAGCACAGCCTCAAGCTGCGGTAGATCGGAATTGCTCGCATAGATTACTGTGTCATCTGCGTACATGTGTACATTTGAGGATTTGCAGACATTAGACAGATCATTTATAAATAATGAAAATAGTAGGGGGCCGAGAATGGAACCTTGGGGAACAGCACACGTGACTGGGAGAGGGAGGGAGTCGCTGTCAGAAATGGACACATATTGCGAGCGATCCGATACATACTATCGAAACCAGTTTAGCGAATGATCACCAATACCTGAGTTTTTGAGTTTGTGCAGTAGAATTTCGCGGTCTACTGTGTCAAAGGCCTTAGTAAAATCAAGGAAAATAGCTCCAGTTTGGATGTCATTGCAAACTTTTAAGAGGGCAGTTGTAGTGGAGTGATTCTGGCGAAAGCCCGATTGATCAGGGGTCAGATAGTTTGATTGTTGGTAATACTCACATAGTTGCGTATGGACACATTTTTCTAAGATTTTTGACAATACCGGGAGCAATGATATAGGGCGATAGTTAGAAACCAAAGTAGTGTCACCACTTTTATGGATAGGCACTACTCTCGCAGTCTTCCAAAGTTTGGGTATGTATCCAGACACCAAGGATTCGTTAATTAGAGTTGCGACGGGTTTAGCAATTGCCGGCGCACTGAGCTTCAACAGCATTGCTGGGATTTGGTCAGGTTCGGACTGGTTTTTCATTTTTAGATTATTAAGATGTTTTTCAATGACACTAACAGGTACAGGTCTAAAAATGAACTTGTCTATATTGGGCCTTTGCAAATTGTGTCCACATTTGTAGTTTCAGGATGTGTGCCATTTATTAGCTTGGCAATCAGGGCAGTAGGGCATCTGACAAAATAATTGTTAAAGGCATTTGCTACATCTAAGGGAAGTTGCAGGGTTTGGTTATCCACTTTGACAGTGGAGGGTTGGGAGTGGATTAGGGGAGTTTGTAGTTTATTTATGACTTTCCAAAAGTGTCTAGGGTTTGAGATGTTATTGTTCAGATTTTCATAGAAATATTGGGCCTTGGCCAATTTTGTTTGTTTTCTGCATATATTTCGCCATTGTCTATACGCACAGTGATCATTCATAGAGCCAGTACGCTTAAACTTTGACCACAAAGAATCCCGAAAAACTGGTACATTTGGATGAGGTCAGCTGTGATCCAGTTCATATGTGCTCCTTTTACCCTCACCTTACGCAGCGGGGCATGCAGATTCCAAATTTGTAGAATCTGAAAGAAAGAATTCAACAGCACAGTCTAGATCTGGGATAATGTTTAATCTGTGCCATGGGAGGTTCTTGATGTCCTTTAGAAAGGATTCAAGATTAAATTTTTTTGAAGGACCTAGTTATTTTAACCTTGGGAGAGGATTTAATAGCCTTTATTTTGCGCACACAGTACACTAAACAGTGATCACTGAAAGTGTTTGGGAGAACACCGGCCTCCTGGATTCTATCAGGAGAAGTGGAGAGAATCCAATCTAGCAGGGTATGGTTAAGGTGAGTTGGGGAGGAGATTAATTGCGTTAGCTGCAAAGTCTAATGTGTCTGTCTTTAAGATGGCTGATCGCTAATGCAAGCAATAATTAAATGGAAATATACTATTGGGTATTATCAATTAAAGGGAAATTCAAACTACAAAAACAATTTGCTTAATGGGAAGATATTGGTGAATTGATCATGCCCCTGCAATCTCACTGCTCAATTATCTGCCATTTACTTGTTAAATTGTTTCTGTTTCTTGGAGGTGTCTAGATGGCTGAATAATAAAAGTTATTTTAACTCCTAATTGACATAATTTATGCATCAAAATGACGTACTTGCCTTAGAGTTGTTTGGGTGCTTAGAGTTTCCCATTAAGGGGTGGCATTTCTTGCTGTGGCCAGATCCCATTTTGCTAGATGCAGTCATATTTAATGAACCCATGGGAAGTGAAGTGGGGGGGAGCACAAAAACAACTAAATCACCAAAGTTCCCTTGTATGGTACGGACAAACACCATATTACCTTGAAACAGAATGGTTCCCTGTCATTCAACAAAGTCTATTTCATGTTCTTTAAATGGATACTCCATTGCCCTTATACAATATAAATAAAAATCGCTTTTTAGAAGATATATTAAAGTATTATAACTTGCATGCAATTTTTAATTGGGGTATATCTACAAACAGCTTGAAAAACCTTGTCTCTAGTTCTCTTGTCTCTTGTATACTCAGAAAAAAATGGCACAACCAGAACATGCATTTTTAAGTAATGGTGCTACCGTAAAGATTAAAATCTATAACATTACAGTTAAAGGAACAATGCACACACAAGCATGTGTAAAATTGCCTTGTAAAATGTAAATCTGTATTTTTGTTTTTGTATCCTCGCTGTTCCTTTGACTGTTTTCTTGTCTACTGCCTTTGCAAATCCTTTCCTTCTAACCCCACCTAGATTTTTTCTGGCTGGCTGATTACAGATCTCCCAGTGCAGCTCAATGAGAAGTCTTTGCAAGGCAGATTCTCTGGGCAATTACTTGCTTCTTGACTTTATCTCCACTGAGATAACTATAGTGGTATAAATAAAATGATTTACATCATAAAATAAAGCATAATGAGTTCAATGCTTTAGAGGCACCACTAGGGGCAGTGTGAAGGATTCCATAAGCCATGTGCTTCTGGGAGTGACAGCACAGGCCTACCTTCTTAGTAATACACTGAATAAAAAACAGATGCAGGAAGGATAGAGTCTATTTGCCTTCGCTGACTGAACCTAAGATGTGGTATCAGCTCTGACTTAACCCCAGTCAAAGGGCTGGGGCCTTGTAAATAACATGTATCCATTGTAACTTCTAGCATTTGTTATAACCTGTGTAAGTTTGTTCATGTGTACATCTATGTTTGTAGTATTGTATTGTATAATTATTGTAGTACATTGACCTTCTGCTAACACCTGATACTTTTTATTATAATTATATTAAATATACATGTAACATTACAATGTTTTGTGTATTTTCTATCCACATATTTAACCATAATACCACAAACTAAAAAAAAAATATTAATGTTGCTACTTATTGCTTAATTGTTTAATATTAATTAAAATATTAATATGCATCTTTAAGTCACGGCCACAACACTAACTAAACCAGCAAGTAGCACTACCTGTTGCCTGATTGACAGCTGAGGGGTGTAACCAGATTAATTTATAAAAGTGCCAATTCATATTGAAATATTCAATTTTTGCAAATTGAAAAAATAGGACACACTCCTTGCACATAAAGCTTTTCAGCCTTGATTGCCCCTTTAAAATCTGTTTATATTGGACAACAGAACTACCCTAGTATATATATATAGTACCAATAACATTCTTGACTGTACTGGATGGAAATTAGGCATATTTCATAACTAACTTCAAACTGGGTTTTTTGCCTTCTTTTGGATCAACAGCAAAAAAACAAATGTGAGGAAGGCTAAACTTGATGGACGCAAGTCTCTTTTCAGATATGTAACTATGTAACTATGTATTTTTTTTTTTTTTTTTTTTTTTTTTTTTAATATAAAACATAAATTGGAAAATATACGTTACAATGTACCAAACAAAATATTACTAATTTTTTTAAACTCTGCTGTTTATAGTTTGGCTGTTTTAGTCTGATTAATTTTACTGTTTAGTGAATTAAGGAGTTTAAACATCATTTTGAAAATACTTGATGAAGACCTGCCTTACCCAGACCTCAATCACATTGATCTTTTGTGTTCTATAGACTTAAATCCACTTTTTCACATTTTAGTCATTATCTTTACTACGTCCTAGCTATTAGCCTATACTAAACATACTGTAGTCACTATGGTGTTTGAATTTGATAGGGATTTGGTAAAATACCTTAAGTCACAGTGAAGTGGGTTGACAAAGAAACCACAAACTTAGCTACTGCCAATAATTGAACTCAAGCTTGTGTTGTATAAAGAATTATTAAGAAAGTAACTGAAACATATTGTTGCAAGTAACAAGTAGAAATAATGTGTCACAATATGCATATTAAAATTGCAATTTGAAGCTTGATGCACACTTATTATAAGGTAGGTTATGTGTCTATTTAGGCAACCATATGCAAATATGAGCATATCTATGCTAAACGTGTTCATCGCAAATTACCCAACATCAACATAACAAACTCTTGCTTCAAGAGTGTGCAACATAAAAACAAATCACTAACACATTTTAAACACTAAATGAAATTGATAAATAAATCTATTCAAATAATTACAAGTTGTATTACAAAACATAATGTATATGGAAATACTATTATTTTTTTGTTTTGTTTTGTTTTTTTGTGGTGTGAATGGAACACTAGGGAGGAATAGTGATGCAAAAAATAATTATACATATCAAGCCTAACCTAGACAAAGTCTATTTACTCAACTTGGATTTTAACACATTTTCTCTGGTGCTTCTCTATAAACAGCACATCCCACAAGTATAACATTATCTTTTTTTTATTTTTTCATCTCCATGATATTCTTTTTTTTTTTTTTTTAATGTTCTTTATTTTTATTGTGCAAAGATTGACTGTGACGGACCGCATGGCACCCCGACCAGGTACCTCCGCCAATCAATGCTCCTAGTGCTCACTGAGGAATTCCAGCACTCCACCAGACACCATAAGCACTGCAGATCCCACTTCCAGCAATGCAGCTGCACCCACCCTGGACCTAAGACCGGTATCCAGCTTCCAGTGAGCAGACATCTCCTACTTCCAGAGAGCGTAGCAGGAACAGCTCTAACAAGAACTAGTGATTATAATTCCTGGGGACCAACCGTGCACATGGTCCTATGCCCAAAACAGTTTCAGGGAAATCGATGCTAACAGTTGGTCAAGTTTGGTTGTCTTTTACAGGTTTCCCTGCAGGGCCCATAGTCTGTGGGCAAGAGGTTGGCAAGCAGGCCCCTCCAAGTACAAGTGGTGAGGTTACTTTCGCCACCTATCTTCCCTCCCAAGAGGAGACTAACCAGGTTCCTGACCTCCTGTCGGTCGGTGCCTGAGTTAGTCGAGTAACCCACCCACAACAAACAATTAGTGGACCTGTTGACGCCTGTAGTCTGTCTCCTTCCTGTATGACCCCAAGGGCTATGTGGGCCTCTGGTACTCCCAGTTCCTTTGTTGCTCTCTGGCTTGGGGGTGTAGTTACTCGGTGGGCAGACACCAGCGGTGCTCTGTCCTGTAGCCAGCATTGCAGCTGGGTAGTGGGGTGAGTTGCTAGCTCCTGGATCAAGAATCATGGGAGGGCAGATGCTAACTGCACTCTGTCTGGTTGCCAGCGCTTCTGCTGGGGTGACGGATACATAGTTCTGCCCTGTAACAAGGGGGCAGGTAAGACAGAGGCTAGCAGCACTCTGCCCGGTTGTCAGTGCTTCTGCTGGGGTGGCCTGCTGGTAGTCAGTCCCTGGACAAGAGGCTAAATGTGCTCTGCCCTAGTGCCAGAGCTTCTGCAGGGGTGATGGGTACAAAGCTCTGCCCTGTAACAAGGGGGCAGGTAGGGCAGGGGCCAGCAGCACTCTGCCCTGATGCCAGCTCTTCTGCTGGAAGGGGGTCAGTGGGTATGGTAGTTCCATCCACTAATCCCAGGGCCCTGTGGGAATTGGCTGGGGAGAGGAGAAATCACTTACCTCCTCCTCCTGGTACCCCTGCGGGTTTAGTTGGGGATCTGAACTGGCCGTCCAGCATCCCTGTAGATCCAGCACAGAGACCACAGTCCTATCTGTACCATTGGGGTCAGGGGTGTAGTCCTCCTGTAGTTGGGGAGAAATACCAGCTGTATCTTCTCCCTGTAGGATGCACTGCCACTGGGAAGAGAGACCGGTTATCTCCTCTCCCTGTGAGATGCACTGCCACTGGGGAGAGAGACCGGTTGTCTCCTCTCCCTGTAAGATGCACTGCCACTGGGGAGAGAGACCAGTTGTCTCCTCTCCATGTAGGATGCACTAACGCTGGGAGAGAGACTGGTTGTCTCCTCTCCCTGTGAGATGCACTGCCGCTGGGGAGAGAGACGAGTTGTCTCCTCTCCCTGTGAGATGCACTGCCGCTGGGGAGAGAGACAGGTTGTCTCCTCTTCCTGTAACTCCAGCTGCCACTGGGGATCTTGGTCGGCTGCCTAGCATCCCTGTAGGGCCGGTAGAGAGACCTCGATCCCATCTTCACCTGCCATTTGAGGTTCATCCCAGTGCCAGTCTATGAGGTCCCTCAGGACTTGGGAATAAGGACCACCTGCCTCCTCTCCCAGTAGCTTCAGCTGCAGCTGAGGATCAGGGCCGGTTGCCTCGGTCCCATCTCCACCTGCCTGTTGGGGTTACTCACAGGACCAGTCTATGAGGTCGCCTGCTTCGGGTACCTCCGGCTGCCTCTGGGGAGAGAGGCTAACCTCCTTTCATTGCAGACTTATTTTCCTCAATTTAGCCAGCAGGAACTCTTGGTCCCTCTTTTTGCTTGTCTTTTGACGGTTACCTGGTTCCAGATCACCTGGAAGGTATCCATGAACACATCAGGGCCATACCAGGCCACTTGCTGCCTCACCTCGGCCAGCAAATCTTCGCAAGAGTCAGAGTATGCCATACTTGCCTGCTCCAAGTCAATGGACACCTCTGCTGCCAGGGGCGCTGCACGAATGCTAGCGTTGCCCTCACTATGATCAACACATTACCGGTGTCTCAAGGATGCTTTTCCTCACACTAGGACACTATCCCGCCACTGCCACCAAATGTGACAGACGCCTGGCATTCCACCAGACACCATAAACACTGCAGACCCCACTTCCAGCGATGCAGCTGCGCCAGGGTCTCGCCGTCCTTCACCCAACCTGGGCCCAAGACCGGGATCCAGCTTCCAGTGGGTAGACCTCTCCTACTCCCAGAGAGCGTAGCAGGAACAGCTCTTATAAAAGAGCTAGTTGTTATAATTCCTGGGGAATATAGTTATATAGCAATCCCCAGGATAGATACAGCCATTTCCCCCACACATGAGATGAGACTCTATGTTGAGGGTAAGCAGGAACATCATTTTAATGGAGGCATACTGGTCTTTTATGCAAGTTTCCCAACTAGGGTGACACCCAGGTGGACCTTGTTGGGCACAGGGACACAAAGTGAATAAACCAATAAAAACAGAGTCATACAGTAAGACACTCATATACACAAACAATAGAGTCCCTCTGTGCTTGGGAGATAACTGAATCAGGAACTGTACTAATCTAAACCAATTGTTACGTTTGCCTCAGGCTGGCTGAGGGTTGAACCGCTTAGATGTCCTTATTCCCAGTCCTGGAGACTAGTAGCGAAGTTCCAAACCGCATCCAGCGATAATCCTGCAAGTGTAGAATATTCAGCTAGCTATAGGTAGAGCTAGTATTAAGCATTTCCCTACAACACGAGTCGAGGCTGCGAGTTGATGGTAAGAAGACTGGTTTATTGATTGGCAATGCACTGCTTAAATACACATTTTCAGGCCAGAGGTACACCCCTCTGGAGCTGATGATACACAGGGTGACAAAATAACAACAACCAATGAGGACAAAGTACATCTTTTCAAACCCTCCTCTCTAGTCTGGAGATGATTAGTTCCAATGGTTACAATAACTTAATTATCTCCAGGTACAGGCAATATTCTAACTGTTACAAATACATGAAAACTGCATAAAAATACATAACTCAGACAACATGTTCTTTCATATACACATTCAACATATCCCCAGACAGCTTTGATCTGAGCGCACAAGTTATACGAAAAGCGCTCAGATCTCACGAATGGTATGGGAATGCAGTGGGGATAAGTGTCTAAAGGACTGTTTGGCAATTAAATATGGCCACCACCACGTTTTCTTACATACGAATGCCGAATAATACCCTGTCGATTGTAATTACACTGCGGTTAACCACTAACCGCAATTCCAGGGTGATTAATGAGGGACACTCTCCTCAGGTAGGGTGGTCGGCTATTCAACAGTTTATTCAGTGTTCCATTCGCCCCACCACATGTTCATGCATACAAACGCTGACCCCCCCCCCGTCAACGCTAAATTAGGCTGCGGTTAACCCCAAACAGCAACTCCAGGGTGGTCAATGAGGGGCATATTCCTCAGGTAGGGTGGTCGGTCGTTCAACAGTTCTTTCGGTATTCTGTTCGGCAAAGAGAGGGTGAGCAGGGTTAATTGGCGGCACACACCACTAGCTGGGTGGTCGGTCATTCGTACAGACGAATGACTGGATACAATGTTTTGTGAGTTTTTAATAACCAAGTAACAAAAGTGTAGCAGATAGAGGGGACTTTGTAACACCAATTATCTCCAAGCACAGAAAACATACAATTTCATGAAACCCTCAAAAGTACCTTTAAAAACACATAAACCCCCATAAAAGTTACATCCCCTGATGCCTCTAACAACATATCCAAAAATCACCCAGATTGGTTCAGGGGTTCAGGAATTTCATGGAAGTCATAGTTTTGAATGACCGTACACATGGTCCTATGCCCAAAACAGTTCCAGGGAAATCAGTGCTAACAGTTGGTCAAGTTTGGTAGTCTTTTATAGGTTTCCCTGCAGGGCCCATAGTCTGTGAGCAGGTGACTGGCAAGCAGTCCCCTCCAAGTACAAGTGGCGAGGTTACTTTCACCACATTGACATACAAGCTTGAGATTTGAGATGCTACGATGGCAGTAACAAGCATACATCAAGATATAGTGTCATGGCATATAAGGAAATTGCACATTTTTATGGGTATAATAAACAGGCTAAACTGTGGATCTAAACATAAGATCCAAGAGAAGACAGGCTTAAAGAAAAGTAAGGTAGTGCATGAAGCATGATATATGCTAGGTAGGAGTTAGTAGAACTAAGAAAATCATAGTATAACATGCTAGTGTTAACACTGGAGATATAATGCCACTGGGCACCTGTCACCAATTAGATGTAGGTGAGTAGGAATATAGGAATCCACGCATTACAGATGACTAACTGTGGCAAAAGGAAAATACTATTAGCACGATGCAGTGTGGGTAACAAGATAAAACAAGATAAAACAATGGAGCATAATGATTGCACTGGGTGCCTGCTCAGCCAGAAGTGTTAATTATCAAGCTAGGTCAGTAAATCTGGGTACTGGTGTGTGTGGCCTGGTGTGAAGTGAGACCTGTCGCATGGTAAGACCCTGCATTTGCAGTTAACCAATGCCCATCAGTGGAAGCCCACAGTCCCGTGCAATGAAGTGCCCAGTAAGGCAAGAGAGCTGCAAGGCTTTATCTGTCCCTGATGAACCCAGGTAACCCAGGTAAGCTTGTGGTTTAGCTTGGATCATCACCTGGAACAGTGATCCTCCTCCAAGGGTGTAAATTGTGCCGTGGCAGCAGGTCACAGCAGGAACGCATTGGCGGTGTCTATCAGACTTCCTCGACCTCTTCGCTTTAATCAATGGTGTAGAGGTTCGCCTAGCGGGCTGTAGCTTGACATTGCTCCTTAGGTGAGTTGGCTTTACGGCGTGGAGCTGTTACAGCAGGACCTCAGACCTTCCTCCACCTCTTAGCAGGAGCCAGAGCTCGTGTGCTCACCTGGGAGTGGGAGACCCATCTGGGGGTTACCTTCCTGTGGAACCCCAGTCTGGGCAGAGATCGGGGTTCTGATTTGACAGCTCTGGTTACAGTCATGTGAAGAGAAGTATTAGTGTGCTGTCTGCTAGAGATGTGCTCCCAGAACTCCTGGCAGACCCTTTCAAAGCACGATTCAAAGTGCTCTCTCCAGGCCTGGGTTTCTGGGCGGTCTTGGTGCTGTGAGTTTTGCCACGTGGCAGCCATCTTGTGCACGCCATGCAGTCATTCATTGAGTGGGAGACCTAGCTGTTGCAGATTGGTGAGTGTTCCCAATAGGGACCAGGATATCCCCCACCAGTTCAAAGGGGGGTTGCAGGGCTTCAGGGTGGTCTGCATGAGGAGTGAACTCTATGCTGGGAGATCGGCCACCTCTCCCAGGGCCCAGGCCGCAAGAAATGCAATACCACATAGCCTAACGGCTTCAATTGTCAGCGTGATGGCACCAATCGCGGTCAGTGTGTTCCCACTCAGTACAGGTGTGTCTACAGTTTGTTTGAAGCCTCAATCTGTGCAGTTTAGTGTGGCAACGGCTGATTTTCTGCTCGATCGTAGTGGAGCTAGTCTAGAGCATGTCTAGCTATCTCGGCCTCCAAGCCCCAACCCCCTCCCTGATATGATAATTACTGACACAGAGAACAGAGATGGTTTTGTTCCATGCACTCAGGGGTTTTGTAAAGTCAATTAAAACATTTATTAGCTAAAAACCTTTCTATGTTTTGGTCCACACATGAAAAGCTTTCTCTAGTACAAATCTGTATAATAATAAATGTAATGATTTAAAGATACACTTAAAGAAACATAACCACTACTGTTTTATGTAGTGATTATGGGGCCAGGAGTGCCACAGTGCCCTCTTAATGTAAGTAGTCAAACTGTATGCCAATTGTTTAACTTCTTATTTAGGGTATACTTGCCACCTGTCACTGCCACAATGGAGAGCCAGAAGCTGACTATATTGGGTAGGCATTTGGGAGGTATCAGGGAACACTTGGCACTATAACCACTACAATGTGCTTGGAGTGATACTATAATAGGTATGCTACTGCTTACATGTATCTGTTCTAGGCCCTGTCTTTATCACATCCCTCACCTCTTTTTTTATGTGTCATTGTGATGAAATCTCAGTATTGTCTATCTTTCTTTTTTACTGCCTCATATATCAATATAGTTGACAAGCTAAATTCCAGGTTTAGAAATTGTTAATATTGCTACAAACTAGTTTCTACTGGATTAACTTTGTTTCTCAGATGTATTTCAACCAAATACATTAGGAATACGCACTGCAATACATGATGCAATAACATATATTGATCCATACTGCTAAATAAGAATGTATACATTTGATATTTTTAATAAGGTGATGATCACTTGAAGAAATCAGTAAGTTGTAAATTACTGTAACTAAACCCCCATTACTTTTGCCTAGATTAGGTGTTAAAAAACAAAAACAAAAACAAAAAACCTAATAAAATCTATGAGCTCTGAAGTTGCTGTGAGTGTTCAGGCCCCTGTTTATATATATATATATATATATATATATATATATATATATATATCGTCGATATTCTGTATTTTCAGCAAAATCGGTACCGACCAATTAAGATACCGATATTGCCGATAATGCAGACCAGGGCCTCCATCAGGATCCTGGGGGCCCCCAATGGTCCTGGGGGCCCAGCACACTCTTACTTACCTTCCCAGCAGCTCCATTCAGCTCCCCTGTCTAAATCTTGCAAATCCCGCGGCTGTCAGAGCACGGCACACAGGCTGCGAGAGTTAGACAGGGGAACTGAAGGGAGCTGCTGGGAAGTTAAGTAAGAGTGTGCTGAGACCCCTCTGCACAGACCACCAGGGAATGCCATATCCCCCCTCCTTAGCCAGGTAAGAAACAGGGAGGGGGGACTAAAACATCATTTAAACAAAATGGAATATATATTTTTTTTAAAGTAAAAAGAAATTAAAATGCCCCCCCCCCATTTTACACACTTAACATACCTACACAAGCACTCACTGCACAAACACACCCTCTCTACATTCATTATATACACACGTTACACAAATACACTGCATTCATTATATAAACACACTACACATACATTCATTGCACAAGCACACACTACACAAACACACACACTCTGCATTTACTATACACACACTGCATTCACTATACGCACACTACACAAACACACACTCTGCATTCATAATATACACACACTACACTCACTATACACACACTACATTTACTATAGACATAACACACAAATTCAGCATTCACTATGCACACACTACAAATCACACACACTGCATCCACTGTGTACACACTACACACATACCGCATTGATTATACACACACTGCATCCACTATACACACTACACAAACACACACTCTGCATTCATTATATGCACACTACACAAACACACACTGCATTCACTATATACACATTGCATCCACTATACACACACTAAACAAACACACACTCTGCATTCATTATATACACACTACACAAACACACACTGCATTCACTATATACACATTTTATCCACTACACAAACACACACTGCATCCACTACACAAACACACATACTGCATTCACTAATCAAATATTCTCACTGTATCCACTACACACACATATATTCTTGAAAACATAAATAATTATTACTGGCATATATATTTTGTGCATTTACCTTAAAAAAAAAAGATTTGCAAGAAAAGAAACAAATAATAAACATGTTCAGTTAACAGTAGATTTGTGTATAAAAAAGTTTGTTTTTTAAATGGTAAATGTACAGAATATCAATATCAGCTAGTTATCGGCTATCGGCCTGAAAGTTCCTAGATTATCGGTATTGACTCTAAAAAAATCAATATATATATTTAATACATTGCTAAACACAAATACACACACCAGTCAAGTCACTAGACTTGCTTTTCCCACAGAAAACTCACTTTAGCAGGGCTCTACTGCAAGGGATTCTGGGTAGGCGTATGCAAATGAGCTCAACAAAGAACCATATTTTTGCCTCAATTCCACTTTATATATGGATTCCTTGGAGTATGTGTTTGCTTTATACAACAGCTTTGAAACACAACTCAGGAAGAGGAGCAACGCCAGTGTAGTGAGAGCACTGTTAAAGTGAGATTTCTGTGGGAAAAGCAAGTCTGATGACTGATAGCTATCCACTTACTTCAGGTGGAAGGGGTTTTCATCCACACTTTTTTTTACCACCACAACTCTGTTGGTATACCACCACAACTCTGTTGGTATATATATCTATATGCAAATGTGTGATTTCTGACGAAAAAGTAAGTCTTAAAGGAACACTATAGTCACCTAAATTACTTTAGCTAAATAAAGCAGTTTTAGTGTATAGATCATTCCCCTGCAATTTCCCTGCTCAATTCACTGTCATTTAGGAGTTAAATCACTTTGTTTCTGTTCATGCAGCCCTAGCCACACCTCCCCTGGCTATGCTTGACAGAGCCTGCATGAAAAAAAAAACTGGTTTCACTTTCAAACAGATGTAATTTACCTTAAATAATTGTATCTCAATCTATAAATTGAACTTTAATCACATACAGGAGGCTCTTGTAGGGTCTAGCAAGCTATTAACATAGCAGGGGATAAGAAAATCTTAATTAAACAGAACTTGCAATAAAGAAGGCCTAAATAGGGCTCTCTTTACAGGAAGTGTTTATGGAAGGCTGTGCAAGTCACATGCAGGGAGGTGTGACTAGGGTTCATAAACAAAGGGATTTAACTAATCAATGGTAGAGGTTTGAGCAGTGAGGCTGCAGGGGCATGTTCTATACACCAAAACTGCTTCATTAAGCTGAAGTTGTTCAGGTGACTATAGTGTCCCTTTAAGGCTTGACTGGTGTGCAGATGCTTGTTTAACATTGTATTGACTATCCACAGACTTCAGGTGGAAGGGGTATTTAACCCCTTAAGGACCAGACTGTTTTAACACCTTTGTGGTGTTTGTATTTAGCTGTAATTTTCCTCTCTCTCATTTACGGTTCCCATACAAATTATATATTGTTTTTTGTCATATATTTTACTTTAAAAAAAAAAAAATATGGTGACAAATTAAAAAAAAAAACTACATGTTTTTGGACTTTTACTTGAAAAATCTTTTACTTATCTACAAAAGTTAAGGAAACAAACTGCTAAATAGTAAATAACTCAAAAAGAAGAAAGGGAGAGCCTAGATAGAAATATGAGGCACGAATATAGGTAGAAAAAAATAGGGGGTAACCCCTAAATGGTGAATTTATATGAATACAGAAAAGAAAAGAAAAAAACAACCATAAAGTGTCTCAACATTTTGGTAAATATAGTCACAATTGAATGAGCATAAAAAATAACTTTTAATGGATATATTAAAATGTAAAAATAGAAAAGATAAAAACAAAACAAAAAGCACAAGGCTACAAAATAATATGTCCTATAAACTAGTTGGGGTATTAAACCTCAAATAGAACCAATAGCAAGAGAAGTGTTGCTTCAAAGAAATACTTATTGGTGTAAAGTTAAACTACTTGCTATAAACAATGTAACTGAATTCTAGATAGGAAAGTGGGATACTAGTATCCTCTAAACTCCTCCTGCAGAACAGGGTCGGTTGAATATAGCTGAAATGCCTCTAGTGCAAGAGAGGTTAAACAGCACACCAGTTGGTTGCAATGGTTAATAGAAAAGAGGCAGGGAATACCTGTAAAATAGGGAGGTATAGGAGACAGTTGCAAGCTAGGTTAGATATAATGGTCAGTAAAAATATAGAGACTATAGGTAATCCTGACGCTTGCTAGCAAGAGAGGTGTAAAATACAAAGAGATACTTAAATAGTAAAAGGTTAAGCCACTTGCTATAAACAATGTAACTGAATTCAAGATAGGAGGGTGGAGTATTAGTATCCTCTGAACTCCTCCTGCAGAACAGGGTCGGTTGAATATAGCTGAAATGCCTCTAGTGCAAGAGAGGTTAAACAGCACACCAATGTGGTTGCAATAGTTAATAGAAAAGAGGCAGAGAATACCTGTAAATAGGGAGGTATATGAGGCAGTAGCAAGCTAGGATTAGATGCAATGATAAATAGAGATGTAGAAAATATAAGTAATCCTGACGCTTGTAAGATAGAAAATCTAAGTGCCTTCGAGGGCACCCCTTAATAAATGCCTATACTATATATTTTTTTTTTTTGTTCGAACCATTCAGTCAGAGCATTTCCTCCAGATAAATTTCAAGGAATCTCTCGGATAACATCCTCATGATTCTTTTAATAAATGCCTATACTATATAACTCAACCGCCCAAAAGGAATAAAAAGACAAAGGATAGGACAAGAAAAAAGGATGCCTAGTTGTAAAAGCAAGATCGCTAGTAAGACCGCAGCTGAATAAGTGCAGCAGCAGAGGAATGTCAAACTAGGTGTCCTGAGCCCTTTTTTATCTTTTCTATTTTTACATTTTAATATATCCATTAAAGGACCACTCTAGGCACCCAGACGACTTCAGCTTAATGAAGTGGTCTGGGTGCCAGGTACCTCTAGGATTAACCCTTTTTTTTATAAACATAGCAGTTTCAGAGAAACTGCTATGTTTATAATGAGGGTTAAGCCAGCCTCCAGAGCCTCTAGTGGCTGTCTCACTGACAGCCGCTAGAGGCGCTTGCGTGATTCTCACTGTGAAAATCACAGTGAGAGCACGCAAGCGTCCATAGGAAAGCATTGTAAATGCTTTCCTATGCGACCGGCTGAATGCGAGCGCGGCTCCTGCCGCGCATGCGCATTCAGCCGATGACGTCGCGATCAAGATGGAGAGGAGGAGGAAAGCTCCCCGCCCGGCGCTGGAAAAAGAGCTAAGTTTAACCCCTTCCTCTCTCCAGAGCCCGGCGGGAGGGGGTCCCTGAGGGTGGGGGCACCCTCAGGGTACTCTAGTGCCAGGAAAACGAGTATGTTTTCCTGGCACTAGAGTGGTCCTTTAAAATTTACTTTTTATGCTCATTCAATTGTGACTATATTTACCAAAATGTTGAGACACTTTATGGTAGTTTTTTTCTTTTCTTTTCTGTATTCATATAAATTCACCATTTAGGGGTTACCCCCCATTTTTTTCTACCTATATTCGTGCCTCATATATATATCTAGGCTCTCCCTTTTTTCTTTTTGAGTTATTTACTATTTAGCAGTTTGTTTCCTTAGCTTTTGTAGATAAGTAAAAGATTTTTCAAGTAAAAGTCCAAAATCATGTAATTTTTTTTTAAAATTTGTCACCATATTTTATTTTATTTTTTTAAGTAAAATATATGACATGATACAAATAATGGTATGTAAAGAAAGCCCTTCTGCTAAATAGATTCCAAATGTTGTCCTTAGTTTAAAAACACCCAGTGTTCACCACCTTTTTTGCTTTTTTTTTGCACGTTATAGGACTATAAGTACAAGTAGGAAATTGCTGTTTCAAAATATATATTTTTTAAATGTATCAATAGTGACTTTGTAACACTGTTATCTGTCATAAATCTCCGAATCACACCTCACATGCACACATTTTTTTAAAGTAGACAACCCAGGGTATTCAATATGGGGTATGTCCAGTCTATTTCAGTAGCCACTTAGTCACAAACACTGGCCAAAGTTAGCATTTATATTTGTTTGTGTGTTAAAAATGCAAAAAACAATTATGAAGGTTAACTTTGGCCAGTGTTTGTGACTAAGTGGCTTCTAAAAAAGGCTGAATATACCCCGTTTGCAATACCTTGGTTTGTCTTCTTTTGCAAATGATATGCCATCATGGGGGTAATTCTCATTCCTGGGCTACCAGAAGAAAAAAAAGGAAAACCAAGCCTTATATTTGACCTTGTTACTTTCAAAAACACTATACAACCTGTACATGGGGGATACTGTTATACTCAGGAGACTTTGCTGAACACAAATATTAGTGTTTCAAGACAATAAAATGTATCACAACAATAATATCATCAGTGAAAGTGCCATTTGTGTGTAAAAAATGCAAAAAAAAAATGTTACTTTCACTGACAATATCATCACTGTGATATGTTTAACTTTTTTGAAACATTAATATTTGTGTTCAGCGAAGTCTCTTGAGTAAAACAGTACCCCCCCCAAGTACAGGTTTTAGGGTGTCATAGAAAGTTACTTTAAATTTGTGATTTCTGTGGGAAAAGCATGTCTTATGACTTGACTGGTGTGCAGATTTTTATTTAACATTGTATTAACTATCCCCAGACTTCAGGTGGAAGGGGTTTTCAATCACTTTTTTCCCCACCATGACCTTTTTGGTTTTTGCTTACCAAGCACCACCAAGCCTTAAAAGCAAACCAGTAACCAACCTCATGCTGATGATTTGCGTTAACAATGAAACAGCTGTCCATGGGTGGTTCACTGGCTTTGCATCTTTTCTTAAGTTGTGTTTCAAAGCTGTTGTATACAGCAAACACAGACTCAAAGGAATCCATGTTTAAAATGTAATGAGGCAAAAACCTGATTCTTTGTTAAACTAATTTGCATATGCCCACCCAGAATCCTTTGTGGTAGTAACATCACTGCAAACTTGTGATTTCTGAGGGAAAAGCAAGTCTTATGGCTTGACTGGTGTGCAGATGTTTGTTTAACATTGTATTAACTATCTATCTATTGAAAAAAAAAAAAATATATATATATATATATACATTGACGTTGTGGCAGGCTTATGCAATGTATGATCATATAATGTAACTAAATCCCCATTTTTTTGCCTAGATTAGGTGTTTTTAAAAAAAAAAAAAAAAAAAAACTTTTACAAACTAATAAAATCTGTCAACATTGAAGTTGCTGTTTAGCAGATAGGAGAGTGCACTGGATCTTGTGTATTTATTGTATAATATGGCCCCCAGCAGCACCCCATTTAAGCATGTTTAGGTGAGTGCAACCATCCCCCCATGTTTCCTATATATATATATATATATATATATATATATATATATATTTGTAAATAGGGCTGCACTCCCGGTATTCAAACCAAAGTTCCAATTTATTCAGTAAACATATGGTCGAAAACGATCAACATTTCAGTCCCACATCCGAGACTTTCATTAAGATCAAAAAGTGAACAGTCAGTTCTTGAATTCCATGTGTTGGAAGCAGAAAAATTTGGGGGGAAAAAAGGATTTGCGTGACTTTGACAAGGGTCAAAATAGTGATAGCTAGATGACTGGATTAGAACATTTCCAAAACAGTGAGTCTTGTGGGATGTTCCTGGTATGAAGTGATTAGTAGCTAGCAAAAGTGGTGCAAGGAAGGACAACCGGTAAATCAGCCTTAGACTCATGGGTGTCCAAGGCTCATTGATGCACTTGGAGTGGAGGCTAGTACATCAGTCCGATCAAACAAAAGATCTACTGTAGCTCAAGTTGCTGAAAAAGGTATCGGTGGCCATGACAGAAAGATGACAGAAAACTAAGAGCATCACATTTACTGAGTGTGTAGCCACATGTAGGGCCCATGTAGGGTCTACCTTCTAAACCACTTTCAATGGGGATGTTAGCATCAGAACTCTACCATGGAGCAATGAACGAAGGTTTCATGGTCTGATGAATCACGTTTTTTTAGATCAGGTGGAAGGCCTGGTGTGAGTCCATAGTTTGCTTGGGGAGAAGATGGCAGAAGGATGCACAAAGGAAAGAAGCAAGTTGATGGTGTTCAAGATGATGGTGTTCCCTGATGGCAGAATAGAGTCATTACAAGTCAGAAATAAAATCTCCTTTTAAAGCAATGGTATGTCGACTTTAAAACAGTGGCAAACCCAAACTAGGGGGGAAACAGTATGAATGCTCCCATGTACCTATAACTGCATATAGACAAATCATCCTTTCCTTAATATCACCTTAGAAGTAAATAAGGTAATCTTCTATAAGCAGGTATGGCTCTACAATGTTCATCTGGCAATGCTTTTTTTAACTAAATCAGTAAATTCAGAGTTTTTTTTTTTTCTTACATTTCATAGTACTTTATTTATTTTTATTTTTACATGAGGGAAACTGCTTACCTGTGCTCCCATCTGTAAACCCCATCCTTTTTACTGTTCTTCCTCATGGACTCCCAGCATTCAGAAGGCTTAGCTCCAGTGCTGTTCATCTCAGGTAGTATAATGAGTCTCCAGGTGCTGGGCAATGCTTTAACTTTTGTTACCTGGCTTTATGTTTATATAACCACACATGCATTGGGGAACCAGAAGCTTTCCATACATTATTGCACAAATAATTATAACTTACAAGATATAAGATGGCTGAAAGTATTTCAGAAGTACAATTCTCCTTACACATGTATATAATAACAGCACATGATATTATAGATATTCTTCTCTTGAGTCAGTCATTCATATATTCCAGTGACACACATTACAGCACTGACTGGTGCTGCTGGTATGTACACAAGATCACTTCTACCAGGATTCCCGGAGCAGCTGGTCATGGTATGGTATGTTGTGCTTTTTTGCACATCATTTAATATTTGGCCAGGTTGATCATTATTATAACACTTTTGGGACTCATATTGGACATTTTGATTTGTTTCCTATAATTTTTGCTATTATAGCATTTTATATTGTTATTTATAGCTCTGATATATACACAGTGATCTAAAAGTGTTTTGTCAACTTAGTTTTATGCTATAGTGTGTTCATTCATGGTCACTCTTTGAACCATTGAGCTTACTTTTTTTACCTTTATTCTTATTGTTATTAATATATATATTATATATTATATTGATACCGGAGAAACTGACGGAAGCCAAGCACAGAGAGATGGACACAGGTTTCTTCAGGAAGGAAGAGATTCTTTATTCGGTTCACCGATCGGGACTCAGAGGGACTAATGTCACCAAAATACAGCAAGTTCTGAGCCCCGGACAATAGTGCAGGCTCCTTATATAGGCACATAACTCCTCCCATATTAAGCTCCACCCGCACATTCTCTTGACCAATCAATACAAATAAGAATTAACTTCCTGCTTGACCGCATGGCCTGTCCAGCACAATGGAGGAGGGGAATACTACATCCTGTATTCTTGCACATGCTCCGTACACTACTGATCGTATCTTGCCTCGTGCAACCAACTGATCGATACGTCAGCATATGCACGTACACATGCCACGTGGTAATCTCGGCCTACTAAATTTATTTTTACCGAGATTCCACCACAATATTATTAATAAAAATATTTCCTGTAGGCATTTTAATGACTCTGAAGCCATTACTAGTAGCGCAGTTTACTAAAAATTGCAACATAATATAAAACTAATAAATGAATTTGAGCACATTGCCCATGTACAGTGAACACAGCTTAATCATATGTTTCTAAAATAAAGGTATTTAAAACTGCTATAGCAATATTTATCAATATCTGGAATGCTAATGATAGATTCCTTTCACTCCTCCACCCTCCCTGACTCCATCTCAAACTCACTCACACTGCTTGCACTTACAGAGACCTGGCTGTACCCCTCTGATAGCGCCACTCCTGTGTCTTTATGTTTTGGTGGGCTACAGTTCTCTCACACTCCCAGACTCAACTGTAAAAGAGGCGGCGTAGGCATCCTTCTCTCCCCTCAATGTACCTTTCAACCAAGCATAACTCCCCCTGCACTATCCTTTTCTTCTTTTGAAGTTCACACTGTCCGCCTATTTAAATCCACTCCTTTAAGAATTGCTATCATCTACCGCCCCCGGGTTATCCTAGACTATTCATTGAGCACTTTTCTTCCTGGCTTCCCCACTTCCTCTCATCTAGCACTCCTTCCCTTATACTTGGGGATTTCAATATCTCAATCAATAACCCCAATTGCACTGATGCCTCTCGTCTGCTCTCTGTAACCTCCTCCTTTGGCCTTACGCAATGGTCCAATTTAGCAACCCATACAGCAGGAAACACTCTTGATCTTGCCTTCACCAACCTCTGTACTGCCTACAATCTCTCCAATATTCCTTTTCCTCTATCTGACCACCATCTGCTGACTTTTGACATTGGCATTCCTAAGACCCAATTGACACCACCATCTGAACATCACTCTCACAGAAACCTCCAATGTCTTGACCTAGAGCATTTCTCCACTAATCTCCAAACTCTCCTTTTACCTATCTCAAACCTCACCTGTCCTAGTTCTGCAACCTCCTTCTACAACTCCACCCTCTCCTCTCAACTAGACATCATGGCACCTTGTACATTTAAATGCCGAAGGCCCCCCCAACAACAACCCTGGCACATCAAGCTCACTCGATACCTCCACAAATGCTCCAGAACTGCTGAACACTGTTGGAGAAAGTCTCACTGTGCATCTGACTTTCTCCACTATAAATTTATGCTGAGCTCATAAAGCTTGAGCTCTTTCCTCTGCAAAAGTTAATTACTTCAACACCCTCATAACCACACTCTCCCGCGACCCAAACGACTATTTCACACATTTAACTCTCTTCTTCACCCTGCTGTTCCTCCTCCACCTACTAACTTGACCGCCTCAAACTTTGCAACTCACTTCACTGACAAGATCTCTACAATCAGAGAAGAGATCTCTCATCTTTCTTCTTCCCCTTACAATATTTTCCCTAACTTCACTCCCTCTGATGTTCTATATTCATTTGCACTCGCTACATTGGAAGAGGTTTCTGCTCTGCTCCAGTCCTCCCGCCCCACCACCTGCTCCCTAGATCCAATTCCCTCGCATCTCATCCGTACTCTGTCTTCTTCTCTTTCTCCACCTCTCACTAAAATTCTCAATCTCTCTCTCTCTCCTCTGGTATATTTCCATCGCCCTTCAAACATGCAACTGTAACCCCAATTCTAAAGAAGCCCAATCTTGACCCTAACTCCCCATCCAACTATTGTCCTATCTCATTACTGCCTTTTGCATCCAAGATCCTTGAAAGAATTGTGTATGCGAGATTGACAGACTTCCTCGAGTCCAACTCTCTGCTAGACCCACTTCAGTCTGGTTTCCGCGCTAAGCACTCTGTGGAAACGGCACTGACCAAAGTATCCAATGAGCTACTCACTGCAAAATCTCGTGGTCACTACTCTATCCTAATTCTCCTTGACCTGCGGCTTTTGACACTGTTGATCATCAACAGCTTCTTCTCATCCTCCGCAATATCGGTCTACAAGATATTGCTCTCTCCTGGTGCTCCTCCTACCTCTCCCAGCGCTCTTTCAGTGTTTCTTTCTCTGGATCTGCTGTTTCTCCCCAACTCCTCTCTGTTGGTGTCCCCCAAGGTTCAGTCCTTGGTACCCTACTGTTCTCCATCTATACTGCCTCCCTTGGTAAACTCATTAGCTCCTTTGGCTTCCAATATCATTTCTATGCAGATGACATGCAAATCTACCTGTCCTCTCCTGATCTCTCCCCATCCCTCTTGACCAGTGTCTCTGACTGCCTCTCTGCTGTTTGTAACTGGATGGCTGCCCACTTCCTTAAACTAAACTTGACCAAAACTGAAATTCTGGTCTTTCCTCCCTCAAGTGTTGTTACTCCTGTGTCTGTCTCCCTCCAAGTCAACGATTTTACCATCAGCTCCACCACGCAGGCTCGCTGCCTAGGTGTTCTCTTTGACTCCGACCTCTCCTTCAAGTCTCATGTTCAATCTATCGCCAAATCCTGTCATTTCCATCTCAAAAACATTGCGCGCATTCGCCCCTACTTAACGCCAGATGCGACTAAGGTGTTGGTCCATTCCACTGTCCTTTCTCACCTTGACTACTGTAATCCGCTTCTCAGTGGTCTTACGTGCTCCCAACTTGCGCCGTTACAGTCCATAATGAATGCGGCGGCGAGGCTCATCTTCCTGTCCGCCTGCACCTCCCATGCCTCACCCTTCTGTCAGTCCCTACATTGGCTTCCTATAAAATATAGAGCTCAATTTAAAATTCTGGTTCTTGCTTTCAAATCTCTACATAATGCTGCTCCCACCTATCTATCCTCCCTTATACACAAATATGTCCCATCTAGGCCCTTACGATCTGCTGAAGACTTACGTCTATCTTCTGTTCGTACTCCCACCTCTGATGTTCGCCTTCAAGATTTCTCGAGGGCTGCACCGTTCCTGTGGAACTTGCTTCCCTCCTCTGTTAGATGCTCACCCAGTCTCCACTCCTCCAAAAAATCGTTAAAAACCAACTTCTTCATAAAAGCGTATCAATTAAACTGTTAATAGCTCCCGACTGATTCCTCTTCTGCAACTGTCACTAGTCTAATACTATCCTTACCTTTTGTGTCATTTTACCACAGTCCCTCTAGCATGTAAGCTCATTGAGCAGGGCCCTCAACCCCTCTGTTCCTGTGTGTCCAACTTGTCTGGTTACAACGACATGTCTGTTTGTCCACCCATTGTAAAGCGCTGCGGAATTTTACGGCGCTCTATAAATATCATAATAATAATAATAATAATAATAATAATAATAATAATAATAATAATGGTATAAGCCAGTGACTCTTCCTGAATAGCTTCGGGGAGAGAAATGAATTCCTCTACAGGCTAGCAATATGCTATAGTATGAATAAGGGTGAGTATGAATGAGGTTGAGTGAGGCTTCATGGACAATATTATATACATCAAAGTACATAAAAAGAAAAACATTTATACTTGATTCTGACATTGAAAGGGGTTAACATTAGAGATAAATGATTTCAGTGGAGGGTGCTTTTTTAAAGTGTAGACTTTCTAGTGTTTGCATTTGCACTATCTAGACAACATATCTATTCCTGCTTGGAAGCAAACTTGTCATGAGCAGATTTTGTTCATTTTAACGGTTTCATTTCCATAAACTCAGCTCTGTCAATTTTAGCTTTGTTCCATTATCGAATAAGCATTGCTGTTTATCACACAATTAGAAATCAATAGTGCCAACAAACCTGTACCGTTGTTGACATTTCTCAGTGGAGTGTACAACATTACTTTCTGTCAAGATAAAATCTGTAAGTAATGAATGTGTTTGGATTATGTCACTTTGCGATCTTCTTATCAGTTGAGCAGAATTGTTATATTTCTCTTGTGCATAGAAAGATATATATATATATATATATATATATATATATTCCAGTTGTTCTTGAAGAGAACACCTAGCAGCACAAATGAACCAGCTACTAGGGATGTGCATGGAGAAAATTTTCGATTCGGTTCGGCATTCCGAAATTCGGGACTTCGGCATTTCGGCACTTCGACTCTTCGGAACTTCAGCAACTTCAGAATTTCGGAACTTCGGCATTTTGGAATTTAGGGACTTCGGCACTTCTCTTGCAGACGCTTAGTAGATAATTCCCTAATTCCCACGGTATTAGGGAGTTATCTACCAAAATATATAGGATATATCTGGTATATCTACAATGCAAAGCATCCATATAGTGCAGAGCACCTGAACAGCAAATAATATATGTGACCCTTAATGAAAGAGATGTAGGATAGAACAAAGTCAGGAAGAGAATAAGAGGGGGGAGACATAAAGTGAAGCGGAGAAATACAAATGAGGGGTGGGTTCACGGTGGCCCTGATGTGTCCTAAGTGGAGATTCCACTGATGTGATGCAGTGGTGCATTATCTACTATATATGTGACGAGACCAATCTCGCCACATTGTATTGGAGGAGCCTGGTTGCCCGCCTGCTGCCTCTGGATTATGGACCGGCAGCTAAAGGGTTAATTTTACTGTGCAGAAAGGTTTATTTTTCCCTTTCTGCACAGCCGGTCGGTAGATTCTATCTACCGAACAATCAGCTTATTTTCAGCCTCCCCAGAGCCGTGGGAAGCCGGCCGGCGTTGTTAATGGGCCGCCCAGAAGCTGGAGTGTGCCTCCTATTGACCTCCCTGAAGCTGCGGTTAACCGCGGCTTAACAAGCATGTGCCGGCAATTGACCACCCAGTAGCTGCGGTTAACCGCAGCTTAATTGATTGTTACTGGGTGGTCGCGGTTACACTTAGCCGCCACACGATGGCGGTGTTCTGGAGCTCCCCGGGCAGCCAGCGCTTGTCTGCCCGGCTTTCCTGCACTATAAGCGGACTCTTTTGCGTGCAGGCACCGCTGAGCCTCCAGCCCCCTGGTTCTTATTCGGGACTTTGAATTTGTATCGCAATCTATGTGAACTGTAGTAACCCAGATAGCTATGCCATGGAGCCTATTCGTATGATTAAAGACTTTGGCTCCATGGCGATTAAACTGTATTCGTGTGGTCTGGGTGCCATTCACCTAATAATGTGCACCCAGACCTGAGCTATCTGGGGATATATTACATGTCTGTGTTTTGTGTACAAAATGTGTCTTTATGTATTTTAAAGTGATAGTCTGTTTTTGTGTCCCCACGTGTGTAATGGAGTTTTGTCTTGTTCTAGGAGATAATTGGATTACTTCTCCAATTATCTCCAGGGCAGAAGGGAGGAAGCCAAGATGCATTGTGGGGATGTTTTGCTTCTGTAAGTCTGAAATGTGATACATGTCTGTCTGTGTTACAGTCTTCCATTTGGTCCCCTAGGGGAGTGTCCACCAGGTGGGAGACCTGCATAAATACCGGGGCAGGTAGCCCTCAATAAACAGACCACTGCTTGACCCTCAACACGGAGCCTCGTCTCGTTCTTGGGGGGATTTACTGTATGCTGTTGGAGAATGATTGCTAGAAGTGTAAGCTGATGTCTGCTTTTCCTGTTCGTCTGCTAGCAGCTATTCGTGAGGTTCCAGTTTGGAGTGCTATTTTGTATCCAGTTCGGGAGTTTGGTGTTCTGCAGTAGCTGTGCCTGTCTCTCAAAAAGGGGCATATCGCCTAAACGGATTTTAACCCCTGGTCTGCTGAAACGGTCCGTTACAATATATATTTATTAAATATATAATACATCAAAAATATAATTACAGGTTTTTTTTTTTTTTTTTTTTATCAATTATCTCTTTATTTTGGTGTCACAGGTGGAACTCTGAATACTGAACCAAATGAAATACTGTTCCACCATTTAACTAGTCATTTGCTCGGTTATACATCTGGACAAACAAATATTCAGAATTTGGATGAACAATAGTCAATCAGCCTAAATACAACCAAATTCCACTTTTCTTTATCACCATGTTTGTAGACCTTAGATATAGGTAATCAAATTAGTTTTGTCTGTCAAATTTGGAATTTAGATTGTTCTAAGTAGAAAAGTATAATAGGCAACTTATGTTCTAAATAAGATTAAATAATTAATTTATACAGATGTGATAATGAAGGAGATGCGTGGGATGGGAGAAGGGAGAGACTGGAGATTGTAAAGAGTTGTTACATGTCAAGGTAGTAAATGTTCTTAACTGAAATGGACAGATAAATCTTGGAGTAAATGTTCTTGCAAAACTGTAACCTTTTAGTTATATTACATTTTCTAAAAAAAACTCAGTGATGTTGCTGGTCAGACAGTTGACCATGTGTGTTCATAAAGCTAGGTATGGACAATATATTAAAGAGGATGAGAAATGAATTGAATAAAACAAAATTTGCTTGAAAGAATCAGAGATGTTAAGGATGTTAATCGTGATATTGAAAAAAAAGTGAGGGGGTTCCAGAACTAATGAAGCAAATCTGGAAAATGTCAGGGGAAGACATCACACCTACACATAGATGTAGGTTTGAATAGGCAATTGGCAATTTTGCATCATCTTCAAATCAGTAAAAAGAGAGGTAAGGTACAGTGTGTTTATAGTGTGATGTCTATGCCCTCTCCTTTGTTATGTATGGGTCTGGAGATGAGGGTGAGTTGTAGAGTACCAACTTGTATGGAAGAATCATAGAGCCAGGTCTGAGTAGCAGACATGTAGGAAACAAACATTTTGTGAATATGTGGGAGATTTGCTTTATTGATTACTGAACAGAAAATCAAGAGTGTGTAATAGGGGAGGTGGAAGAACAGTAAAAGGGTTTTAAAATTAAATTAATCAGGATTTCTAGACAAGCTAGAGTTCAAATGGGGGTGAATGTGTACATGAATTGATAAAAAAATGTGCACATTAATATATATATATATATATATATATATATATATATATATATATATATATATATATATATATATATATAAATATATATATATATATATATATATATAAAATTAATAGTGAATTGCAAAATGTTGTAAAGACAAATGTCTGTATCTTTATACATCACATGAAAATCATATATTTTCCTTCTATACATTGCTTGAGGATAGGTATTCACCTGTATGATTATATTAATTCTATTTCAAATTCAGCTTCTACTCAGGGGTAGGCAACCTTCAGCAAATATTGTACACTACATTTCCATAACATTGTATAGCCATAATGCTAGCAAAGCATTAAGAAAAATGTAGTCCATAACATCTGGAGTGCCAAAAGGTTGCATGCCCCTGTTCTAGTATTTCCATGAACCACAAATTATTTTACATGGTAAATTGTTTTTGCCGTGTTAATACATTTTTCATATGTCACACATTTGACTAATTCTACTTATATAGTATCAGCCATGTTGTTCTAAGAAATGCTGGTATCGTGGAGGGTGTGGGTGTGGCTGACACTGCGCATTTAAGAGCAAGAAAGTCTAAGAGCTGTGCATTCCCCATACCCACAACCCAAGCCAGAATCCTAATAAACAGGGGAAATATGCACAGGATCTCAAACATCTCATGTGGTAAATTTGTATGTATAATGTCACACGACAAAGGATGTAAAATTATATCCTGAAAGAATTCCTTGTAATGGTTTAGTGCACCAAAAGGGAAACAATTTAGTACTGAAGTTGAAGGAAAGGAGTCATCAAAAGTATCCCTTCTTTGCATTATAACACACCACCAAAGAACCATCAGATACCTCAAGGTTATTTAGTGATCCTTAGGTCAAGTATTCTTATTATTTATTTATAGTTGCCGACAGACCTTGAGGAGGATTCCAATGAATGCAGACATTGAACTTTACAACAGTCAGTTAATTATAAAGACATGCAGAAACTAAGAAGAAACTGTACTTCCTTCTATACCTCTGTTACATATTCTATATATATTTTCTCGCTATTGCTTCTACTTAATACTCTGTGTAATCCATCACAGTGACCCTGACTGTGTGGGATAGTTATGGGTAACTTCTCATTGTGCCAAAATTAGATTATTATATACCTGAATTTAAAAAAAAAAATAGAAAGTGGGAGAGAATATTAATGAGAGTTTTATAATTGTTTGTGATTGTTTTATTTTTACTATCTTTTATTAATAAAAAAAATTGGATCAGTAGTCTTTTTTAGTTGAAAAAAAGGGAATTCATCTGAAAAGGAAAGCAAAAAAAGTCAGTTTGCAAATTAACCACCTACTCACATCTTCAACCCTGAAAAAAAAAAAGGTTTTTCACACATGCAATCTGTAGCATCCGAAACCATGCTTCAGTGTGGAATTAATACAGGACCTTTTCAGCTTCTATCACCTGAATCTTCAGAGGTAGCAGGCACTGCAAGACTCAGTCAGATAGGGCAAAACTATTGCAATGAGAGGTATTTGAAAAAAGAGGGAGCAGTAGCAGTAGAAATTAAATTTTCATTATTATTATTATTATTATTATTATTTTTAATTAAGTGGTTGAACAAAATGATGACCTGTCCCAAAATGGGGTAACTGTGGCTCAAAGTTTATGTCTTATCCCTAAACGGAATAAGAACTGACACTAGCTGCCATATTATAGTCCTATCCTCATACCCTAGTGGGGTGTCAACACCAATAGTATGGTGGGAAGATACACCATGGTTTGCCCTCTGCTGCTCCAAAATTATTTCCAGCATACATAAAGAGGAGCTCCACTAAGCATCCTATCATAAATGGTATGTGGCTTGCTCCAGCCTCAAGCATTGGCTAGCCCTCACTCTACAGTGAAAAGGCCCAGCAAGTATGGCACCCCCTTTGTATTGGCTTTTGAAATTGCAGTCTTCACTACAAAATGTAGGATGTGTTCAAAACAGTGCACACGTAGAAAGGAACCATATTGAAGAGTTTTTGACCATATTAGCAGCTGTGTAAGTGACCATGAACTTAACCAATAGCCCACCATTGTATCACTTCTTGCATAGTCTGTTATTTTTGTTGTGTGTGTTTTTATTTAGTGATTATTATTTTATTTTCTTATTTTTAATGTATATATTTCCATGTCTTTGTAACTACAGCCCGTGCTAATCATGCTTTGCATATTCCTGGCACATTGCTTATTTTATCATCTTTGTCTTGTCCATTGTGTTAAAAGTTAGTTTAACCAGCTCAGGACCATATTTCTTTCTTGTTATTTGTATAATGGTTTTATTTCCCAAATGAATTTGTCTGTCTTATCTCTGTAATTTTCACTCTTTCCCTTTGTTTTTGCTTAAAAGACCCTTAAATCAAATGACCATAGATGCATCCCCCCTTCCCTTAGCCCATCTGACCCTAATATAGCTCTCTCACTAAGCCTGATTTTAAAACGTACCCAGCAAAGCAAACAACTCAGAGCTCAATCAGCTGTTCCACTGCCCTTTGCAACAGGTAGCCTTCTGGAAGACAGTTTCCCTCCCACTTCAAGCTCATTTCCTCATTTATAGATAGTCCCCCACACAACTTTTATTCTCCTGAAATGACAGGTGCAAGCACTGATCAGCACATACTTCCAAACTCTTAACGCTATAGAATACATACACTCTCTCCCTACAAATAGCTATATATCACCCACCAATATTATATACTTTTATTTTTACATTTTAAGTTTTCACTATTTGTTTTGTTTTCATCTACACACCTCATACCACTAACATGAATCCAAATATGACCATACTGTTATTCTTAATGACCCTTTTCTCACTCCAATTTTGTTCACATCACTACCACCATAAGCACGCACCTCAAACTGGAAAACAAATTATCATACACCACAGCCTCCTCTGTTGCTGTAACTTATCTGCTGAGTACTGGTGGGGAGTTATAAAAAAAAAAATAGCCCTCCTACCCCCACCTCACAAAATTACAAAGTATCCCATTCACTATATGGCGAAACAAAAAATATGTCCAAATTCCTATCCTTATGTTACTTGTCCTTGCAAATTATGTGGAATCTAACCCTGGTCCCCCAGCTAATTCTAGTCCTAATGTCCCCACTAAAAAAAGGCCTCTTTTTTTGTGCACTGCAACATCCGTAGCTTGCTTCCTAAACTGGATGCACTACAAGCCTGGTGTTCCCATTACATACCAAAAATCATTGTACTCTTAGAATCATGGTTAACAACTAAAATACCAGACTCCGCCAGTGCAATACAGGGTTCATGTTTTAGAAATGACAGAGCAAAGAGAGGAGGAGGCATTGTTATTTATGTTGACAAGTCCATAAAATGTAATCCTTTAAAGAAAACTATAACTCCCCTTCTGCCTTTGATTTCCTTTCTGGCACAATTGAGATCCCTTTCAGTAAAACTATCATTGTTGCTGGAATCTACCGCCCACCTAGTTCCCCGGTGCACTCCCTTACTGATATAGCCCAATTACTAAGTGAAACTGTTACTCAAAACCAAAAAAGTGAACTGTTGGTTTTTGGAGATTTTGATATTGATTGGCTGAATTCTAAAAATAATAAATCATGTACGCTGTTTAAGACTTTGCAGCTAACACACTTAATTTCCTCCCCAACTAGCATTCATATAAAAAGCCTATCTATACCTTGCTAGATGTAATTTTCTCTCCTGCTTCAAGCAGCTGGTGATGTCTCTCCCAATCTGTCCCGATTAACAGCTATAATTTTATTGTGTTTGATGTTAAGATACATTGCAAAGTGCTCACACACTCGTGCAGCACAAACTGAACTGAGCAAAGTCAGAAAAAATATGAAAATGAGATTTTCTTCCTTCAAACAGTTAACAAGAAATAAAAGAGTTTACACCCCTGTGTATTGGTAAGTTAGCCTTGTACCAGGGCAAGATGCATACCAATCTCTTATCTCCCCATACAAAGTTGTTTACAGTGTCTCTGTCAGTAACTGCTACCTAGAAATAGTAGAAATAGATAAAGTCTTCTATTCTTACGCTAGAATCACAAAGGCAACAGAAAACACTTCACACTGGTCCCTCCCCTTGTGACTGCTGACTAACCAAGTAGTTGTTCCATATAAACATGATGCCATGATTCCAAGGCAGATAAATGGACGACACTAAAAAGGTGCAAGTGTGAGTTTATGCTTGATAGGAAAAGCATGTATATTGATACACCGTATATTTTTATTCTTAACATCACAGACCCCAAAAAATAGAATTTACTTTTCTTCAAACAGTCAATAAATAAAAAAACGAAACCTTTAACTAGCGCTAATCTATCTCTCACGATAGCTGAAGTCATAGTGTAGAAGTATCCTGTTTGAAATTATAGTTTTATTGCTTCTCCAATTTTCCCCCTTTATTGATCACTTCACATGATCAGTGAGTATAATGAATAGCTCCCCAAGCCATCAATAATTTTTTTTGCTACCTTGATTAACAGGAGATAACGCCCATATGTTTGTGCAGACCTTTTGTGTTTAATGGGAAAATACGTTTCTTACTTGCACTCACCCTCTAAATAAACCAATTGGCCCAAATTGCCATTCAGTCAGAAATAAATCTAGAAATTTAGTAATATAGTGCTGTCAAGTTGGTGTTACCTGGCAGTGGCTAGCAGGAGGACATTGCACTAACTGTAACCATCAGTCTCACACTTGGTTGAATGAAGTAGGCTATCAACCACTCAAAGTGCAACTGTGGCAGTAGGTTGGCAAAATAAAAAGTGCTCTTTTTTTTTTTTCTAAACAACACCCCCCACCCTGCCGAAAAAAAGGTCTTTCAACAAACAGTTAACAATTTAAAAAAAAAAAAAAACGATAAATTGCTAGCCAAGTCTCACACTTAGATTAATGGCATAATGTAAAACCTCCATCTCACACTCAAAGTTGTTTTACATGCCACTGTTTAGGTAGGTGGATACAGCAGTATCTTAGTTCTAGTCTCACAATAGAATCAATGACACAATGGCAACCTTATATCTCCTACTCAAAGTTATTTGAAGCACCTTTGGCAGTAGCTAGCTAGCTTAATGTATCAGTAAGCTAAAGCTAGTCTCACAGTAGAATCAATAACCCAGGGCAATGTCATTATAGGTTTTTCACCCTCAGTAGGTACAATTTATTATTATTATTATTATTATTATTATTATTATTATTGCGATTTATATAGCGCAACAGTTTCCGTAGCGCTTTACAATATTATTAGAGGGGGGATTTGACTATAAATAGGACAATTACAAGAAAACGAAGGGTTGAAGAGGGCCCTGCTCAAACGAGCTTACAGTCTATAGGAGGTGGGGTATAAAACACATTAGGACAGGGAAAATAAGTCAAATTAGGTGGGAGGGGAACAGAGCAGGAGAAGAGAGTAGAGTGCTGCCCTTTAGGAGAGAGCAAGAGGCAGGTATGTGAGGTAGAGGTTAGTCTGGGAGGCCTTAGGCTTTCCTAAAGAAATGCGGTTTAAGGCACTTCTTAAATGATTGAAGACTAGGGGAGAGTCTGATGGTGGTAGGCAGGATATTCCATAGGACGGGAGCCGCCCGCAAAAAGTCCTGCAAGCGCGAGTTGGCCATACGGGTACCAGCGGTGGACAGAAGAAGGTCACGGGCAGAGCGGAGGGACCGAGAAGGGGAATACCTATGGATCTGTGAGGAGATATAAGAGGGGCTAAGATTATTCAGTGCTTTATAGGTATGGGTTAGCACTTTGAATTGACTCCTATAGGATACAGGAAGCCAATGTAAGGACTGACAGAGGGGTGAGGTGTGAGAGGACCGACTAGAGAGGAAAATCAGTCTGGCGGCAGCATTCATTACAGACTGTAGTGGGGCAATACGGTTATTGAGAAGACCAATTAGGAGAGAGTTCCAATAGTCCATGCGAGAGATTACTAGAGCATGGACAAGCTCTTTAGTAGCATCTTGTGTTTAAGGGGCGGATGCGGGCGATGTTTTTGAGGTGGAATTGGCATGATTTGACAACAGACCGGGTGTGAGGCTCAAAGGTGAGGCCAGAATCAAAAGTAACACCAAGACAACGTGCTTGTAAGGATGGGCTGATATGGGTACCACCAATCTGAAGGGAGAGCGAGAGAGGAGGATTAATATTAGGAGGAGGAAAGACAAGAAGTTCTGTTTTGGAAAGATTCAGTTTCAGAAAGCGGGAGGACATCCAATCAGAGATAGAAGAAAGGCAAGATGTGACACGTTGCAGGGCATCAGGGGAGAGATCTGGGGAGGAGATATATATCTGGGTGTCATCAGCGTACAGGTGGTATTTGAATCCAAAAGAGGTAATAAGCTTGCCAAAAGAGGCAGTGTAAAGAGAAAATAGAAGTGGACCAAGGACAGAGCCTTGAGGGACTCCAATTGAGACAGGATGAACGGTGGAGGTATCATTAGAAAGGGAGACGCTGAATGAGCATTGGGAGAGATAGGAGGAAAACCATGAGAGGACAGTGTCACAGAGACCGAGCGATTGAAGAGTTTGGAGAAGGAGAACATGATCAACAGTGTCAAAAGCAGCAGAGAGGTCAAGAAGAATTAGTATGGAGTAGTGACCTTTGGATTTAGCTGTGATAAGGTTATTAGTGACTTTGATAAGGGCAGTCTCAGTAGAGTGGAGGGGGTGGAAGCCGGACTGAAGAGGGTCGAGGAGAGAGTAGGAGTTGAGGAAGCAGGCCAGACGGGTGAAGACTAGTCTTTCAAGAAGCTTTGAGGAAAAAGGGAGCAGGGATATAGGACAATAGTTAGAGGGGGAGGATGGGTCGAGACATGTTTTTTTTTAAGATAGGTACTACATTAGCATGTTTCAGGGCAGCAGGAACAGTGCCAGAAGAAAGAGAGCAGTTAAAGATCTAATAAGGTGAGATGGGACAGGATCATGCGGGCAAGTGGTGGGGCGAGAGGAAAGGATAAGTGCAGCCACCTCTTGTTCAGTAGCCTGGGAGAAGGTCAGAAGGGTTGGAGAGGCATGATCCAGGGGAGGTTGAAAAGGTGAGGGGCAAGGCGGTGATAATTCTTTCCTTATCTGTTCAATTTTGTCAATAAAGTAGCAAGCAAGACTATCAGCTATAAGGTTAGTTTGGAGGTTGGCGACAGCAGGGCAAAGAAGAGAGTTAAGGGCAAGGGCTGTGCTGTATGAACGCAATATGAATTTGTAGTGTAGAAAGTCTGACTCGGTGTGAGACTTCCTCCAGCAGCGTTCAGCAGAATGAGAACATATTTGCAGGTAGCGTGTTGATTTAGTGTGCCATGGTTGGGGGTGTGTCCTAGAAGAATCCTGCTTGAAAGCATAGATTGTTTAACTGCACTTCCTTTTTTTCACTCTATTTGCCCATTATCACTTGCAAAATTTAACATTTAGTGTCTTATAACCATGAAACATCTTTTTTCCTCCCTTAAGATTGGGCAGGAGATTCAGCCCATTATGGCAAACTAAGCTACTCGCTTGTAGCTTATTTTAGAACAACTGCTTCTCTATTCTATACCCCTTTTTTGCAGATGTGTTCGGGCTTGCTTGAGTCCATTTATCTGGGGTACTAGCAGAAGGCAGTTAGGAAACTGGAATTTCAGCCAATCAACTGATTGGCCCAAATTGGTCCAAATTGCAGCTCAGCCAGAAATTAATCTCCAGTTTAGTTTTAAGGAGGGTTTGCTCTGATATTTACAGTTATCTATTTGTTATAGAGAATTGAGTGATTAACTTTCTGAATATTTTTTTTTATGCGAAAAGAGAAGCCAAAGTGGTTAAACCTCAGATTGGCAGTGCTGTTGCAGTTACAATAAATATCATAGGTTGCAATAAATCAAGCAAATGTGCATTACACAACGCTGCAGGAAATAAATAATGATAAATTGGAACAATCCAAGCAATCTAAATGAAATGTGATTTGTGCATTAAGTAGAATGGTAAATTCAGGTATAGCAAATTGACAAATCCAGCTTATGGAAGCTGAAATTTAATAAAACAAAACTGAAATCACACAATGTCAAATGCTTTTCGAAATTGTAATAGCTATATAATTTAAATAATGCTAGGCATTGAATCATCTGAGTGTTCTGTGAATATACACACAGTACAACAGATCTTGCTGTGAAACTAGTATGGTAATAAACATAAAATCTAAACAGACAAATAAAAAATACATTCAACCAAGGGTCACAATCATTTATACTGTATATACTCCTCATAGTAACCAAGTTTACACTTATATCTCTTCCCACAGTTTTAAACACTGCAGTGAGTGGAATGTCGGCAAATCATGTCTAACAGGAACACAAAAATGAATCATCAGAAAAATATGACATCACATAGGGCAACCTGGAATTCCTGTCCTGCATGTATCTTGATGTAAAGTTGGGTTATATCTGAGCGCTAAAACAGGGCTGATAGATACTTTTTAAGGACAGAAACGGAAGCTTGTAATTCGTTTTATAAAATTACTAATTACCCAATTTGGGGGAAATTATAAACGTCTCAGGTACAACACTTCTATGTATCCCCTTCACCACATCACAAAAACATCTAAACAAAAATTCTCAAGAAGTGGAGCGATATTTAGGTGACAAGTCCCATACCACATGCATATAAAGTCAAGATGAAAAATAGCAGTTATACTTATACTCCCAGTAGATGACAATCAAATAGCCAGGGTAGTATGGTACATGCAAAAAAGAGAATTGAAAAACAATGATAGTGCAGATCTGTATGGATAATAATATTGCACTTATGTAGATAATATTACAGTCATACTCAATATGCTAACTTATCGACTAAATGATTCAAATAACAATTTATTAACAAACAATAAAAAATATATACTGTATTTATTGGCATATAACACACACTTTTTCTCCCTGAAAATAGGGGGCAAATGATGTGTGCGTGTTATACGCCGATATACATATTTTTGGCTCCATAAGACGCACTTTTTTCCCCTCAAAAGTGAGGGGAAATGTCTGTTCATCTTATGGAGCGAATGTGAAGGTTTACTTACCTGTCTTGAGGCGTGGGCCGGTGTTCAGCGCGCACCGCGGTACTGGAACTTCAATTTCAGGTTCCGGTTTCCGGCGGGACTGAAAGGAAGTGCGCACTCAGTGTGCACACTTCCTTTCAGTCCCGCCGGAAACCGGAACCTGAAATTTAAATTCCTGTACCGCGGTGCGCGCTGTGAAGCTGGCCCACGCTTCAAGACAGGTAAGTAATTATGGGACAAGGGGAGGGAAAGTGCACTATGGGACAAGGGGAGGGGGGGACACTATGGGAGGGGGGGAGAACACTATGGGATGAGTGGGGGAACACTATGGTAGGGGGTGGAAAATACTATGGGAGGGGGGGAGAATACTATGGAAAGGGGGGGAAACACTATGGGATGAGGGTGGAGGAACACTATGGGACGGGGGGAGAATACTATGGGAGGGGGGAAATTTCCTTCTTAAAATGAGGTGCGTGTTATATGCCGGGGCGTGTTATACGCCGATAAATACGGTAGTTAAAAACAGTATTTAACACTCTAATGTAGCAAAGAGGAGGCAAACAAATTGCTGCTTAAAAGAGTAAATGGTGAGTAAAACTGTATATTTGCTCGTTACTTACAAACACGCTTCCCCACACTGGGAGATGCCTATGCAGATAAATCAGGCGAGGTTAAGAGCAGTGGAGTCCAAGTTTCAAACTGTAAAATTGTCAGGATCGAGACAGGGATCCAACTCGCAGAGTACGAACAGTAGAGATGTACGTATACCGGACCTTAGAATGGCCGGACTAACGTAAGGAGAAAGCAGAGAATAGTCAGAGACAAGCCGGGGTCGAGGGAACGAGAGGACAGGTAAGCGAGAGACAAGCCGAGGTCAAAGGACACGAGAGGTAAACAGGAACGATAGTACAAGCCGAGTCAAAACCAGATAGAACGATAAACATAAGAGCACTGAGGGACCAGACAAGCTAGAACCACGACAGGGCAATGAACCATTAGCCACATCCCTCTTTTATACCCTGGTTCTCTAAATCATGGCTCCGCCCTTGCCGAGCCCTGATTCGTTGTTCCGAACCAGATTGACAGGTCGGGATGTGATTGCCGTCATGACGTCGGCTCCTGAGCGTCGTGTCATGAAAGGAAGTGGGGTTCTCGCGGCCGGCGTGGGAATGACTATGAGAGCTGTGAGGATTAGATGAATCAGCCCCGCTGAGAGAACGGACGTCGGGAAGTATAACCTCCTCCGAGGTAGAGACTTCAGGTACCCTGACAGTACCCCCCCTTCAGAAACGCCCACCGGGCGGAAGGAACCGGGGTGAGACGGAAAGCGAGCATGAAAAGCCCTGAGAAGGCGAGGAGCATGCACATCCTCCTGGACCACCCAAGACCTCTCTTCAGGACCATATCCCTTCCAGTCCACAAGATATTGCACCTTCCCCCGAGAAATCCGAGAATTGAGGATGGAATTGATCTCATACTCCTCCTGACCCTCAACCTGGACAGGACGAGGGGACGGCACAGTGGAGGAAAATCTGTTACATACCAAAGGCTTCAATAAAGAAACATGAAAGGAGTTTGGGATGCGTAAAGCAGGCGGAAGAGCCAGACGATATGCAACAGGATTTATCCGAGACAGAACCCTGTAAGGGCCTATGAAACGAGGAGCAAATTTCATGGAAGGAACTTTCAAGCGGATGTTTCTGGTACTCAACCATACCCTATCGCCCGGAGAGAATACAGGAGCCACCCTTCTGCGTTTGTCAGCGTGTTGTTTGGACAACATGGAATTATGAACAAGGATTTGTCGAGTCTGATCCCACAACTTTCTCAGATTGGCAACATGAATATCAACCGACGGTATCCCCTGGGAGGGGGAGGCCGACAGAAGAACGGAAGGATGGAAGCCATAATTCAAGAAAAAGGGGCTAGAACGAGTAGAATCGCAAACACTGTTGTTGTGCGCAAACTCCGCCCAAGGAATCAAGCCGACCCAATCATCCTGGTGTTCAGAAACAAAACAACGCAAGAACTGTTCAACCTTTTGGTTGGTGCGCTCGGCAGCCCCATTGGACTGGGGATGATAGGCAGAGGAAAAATTGTATTTGATACCAAGCTGGGAACAGAAGGATCTCCAAAACCGGGAAACAAATTGGGAACCTCTATCAGAAACGATTTCCGAAGGAATCCCATGTAAACTAAAAATCTCCCTCGCGAAAATTTCAGCCAATTCGGGAGAAGAGGGCAATTTGAGCAGAGGTACAAAATGAGCCATTTTGGTAAACCTGTCCATTACTGTGAGGATAACCGTATGTCTTTTAGAAACCAGTAAATCAACAATGAAGTCCATAGCCAGACAGGACCATGGTTTCCCAGGAATTTCTAGGGGTTGCAAAAGTCCACATGGAAGCGTATGAGGTTGTTTGGTCCTCATACAGACATCACATGCCCCGACGAATTCCTTAAGATCCTTACGTAATGAAGGCCACCAGAAATCTTTAGAAATCAGAGAACATGACTTGCGTATGCCAGGATGTCCGGCAAATTTACTGTTATGAAAACACTGCATAAGTTCCAGTTGGAGTTTAGGAGGCACGAAGTAACGGTCCCCCGGAACAGGTCCGGGTGCCAGATGTTGTAACTTCTTGATCTCCTCCAGCAACGGAGAGTGAATCTTAATGCTAGTGCTGGCAATAATATTACGCTTAGGAACTATAGAAGAAAAAAACATTTCAGGCATAGTAGAAGGTTCATGTTGGCGGGACAATGCATCGGCCTTAGAATTCTTAGAACCAGGTCTATAAGTGAGAACATAGTTGAAATGAGTAAGGAACAAAGACCAACGAGCCTGCCTGGCAGATAATCGCTTGGCTTCCCCTATATATGACAAATTCTTGTGATCTGTCAAAATAGTAACCGGGTGTAAAGTCCCTTCCAACAAGTGTCTCCACTCCTTTAAAGCCAAAATTACCGCTAACAGTTCCCTGTCACCAATATCATACCTGCTCTCAGGCCCAGACAATTTCCTAGAAAAAAAACCACATGGATGCAGTGGTTTATTCAAACTTTGGGACAGAATAGCGCCTACACCTGTCTCTGAGGCGTCTACCTCGAGAAAGAAAGGCAAAGATGTGTCTGGATGAACTAATATCGGTGATGAGGCAAACTGTTCCTTGAGAGTACTGAAAGCAACAAGCGCTTCTGGAGACCATGTCTTAGTATCAGCACCCTGTTTAGTCATGTTAGTAATAGGAGAGATAATAGACGAGTATCCCTTAATGAAGCGCCTATAGTAATTCGAGAAACCGATGAATCTCTGAATGGCTTTGAGTCCCTTGGGCAATGGCCAATCCAAGATAGATTGGAGTTTAACAGGGTCCATCTTAAAGCCCTCTCCAGAAATAACGTAACCAAGAAAATTTACCTGAGATTGGTCAAAGCTACACTTCTCCAATTTGCAGTACAACCCATGCTGTAGAAGTTTATGTAATACCCTTCTGACTTGTTTGTGATGAGTTTCAGGCTCTTTAGAATGTATTAGTATATCATCCAAATAAACTATAACACATTCCTGTTGAAATTCCCTAAGAACCTCATTAATCAAGTCCTGGAATACAGCAGGAGCATTGCAAAGCCCAAAGGGCATTACAGTGTATTCATAGTGGCCATACCGTGTATTGAAAGCCGTTTTCCATTCATCACCCTGCTGAATTCTCACCAAGTTATAAGCTCCCCTCAGGTCTAACTTGGTAAAAATCTTAGAACCTTTCAGGCGATCAAATAGCTCAGTAATCAGGGGAATCGGATAAGCATTTCTGATTGTTATCTTGTTCAAGCCCCGATAATCGATGCAAGGCCGTAGTGTGAAAATTTCAGCCAATTCGGGAGAAGAGGGCAATTTGAGCAGAGGTACAAAATGAGCCATTTTGGTAAACCTGTCAATTACTGTGAGGATAACCGTATGTCTTTTAGAAACCGGTAAATCAACAATGAAGTCCATAGCCAGACAGGACCATGGTTTCCCAGGAATTTCTAGGGGTTGCAAAAGTCCACATGGAAGCGTATGAGGTTGTTTGGTCCTCATACAGACATCACATGCCCCGACGAATTCCTTAAGATCCTTACGTAATGAAGGCCACCAGAAATCTTTAGAAATCAGAGAACATGACTTGCGTATGCCAGGATGTCCGGCAAATTTACTGTTATGAAAACACTGCACGAAGGCACGAAGTAACGGTTCCCCGGAACAGGTCCAGGTGCCAGATGTTGTAACTTCTTGATCTCCTCCAGCAACGGAGAGTGAATCTTAATGCTAGTGCTGGCAATAATATTACGCTTAGGAACTATAGAAGAAAAAAACATTTCAGGCATAGTAGAAGGTTCATGTTGGCGGGACAATGCATCGGCCTTAGAATTCTTAGAACCAGGTCTATAAGTGAGAACATAGTTGAAATGAGTAAGGAACAAAGACCAACGAGCCTGCCTGGCAGATATTCGCTTGGCTTCCCCTATATATGACAAATTCTTGTGATCTGTCAAAATAGTAACCGGGTGTAAAGTCCCTTCCAACAAGTGTCTCCACTCCTTTAAAGCCAAAATTACCGCTAACAGTTCCCTGTCACCAATATCATACCTGCTCTCAGGCCCAGACAATTTCCTAGAAAAAAAACCACATGGATGCAGTGGTTTATTCAAACTTAACCTTTGGGACAGAATAGCGCCTACACCTGTCTCTGAGGCGTCTACCTCGAGAAAGAAAGGCAAAGATGTGTCTGGATGAACTAATATCGGTGCTGAGGCAAACTGTTCCTTGAGAGTACTGAAAGCAACAAGCGCTTCTGGAGACCATGTCTTAGTATCAGCACCCTGTTTAGTCATGTTAGTAATAGGAGAGATAATAGACGAGTATCCCTTAATGAAGCGCCTATAGTAATTCGAGAAACCGATGAATCTCTGAATGGCTTTGAGTCCCTTGGGCAATGGCCAATCCAAGATAGATTGGAGTTTAACAGGGTCCATCTTAAAGCCCTCTCCAGAAATAACGTAACCAAGAAAATTTACCTGAGATTGGTCAAAGCTACACTTCTCCAATTTGCAGTACAACCCATGCTGTAGAAGTTTATGTAATACCCTTCTGACTTGTTTGTGATGAGTTTCAGGCTCTTTAGAATGTATTAGTATATCATCCAAATAAACTATAACACATTCCTGTTGAAATTCCCTAAGAACCTCATTAATCAAGTCCTGGAATACAGCAGGAGCATTGCAAAGCCCAAAGGGCATTACCGTGTATTCATAGTGGCCATACCGGGTATTGAAAGCCGTTTTCCATTCATCACCCTGCTGAATTCTCACCAAGTTATAAGCTCCCCTCAGGTCTAACTTGGTAAAAATCTTAGAACCTTTCAGGCGATCAAATAGCTCAGTAATCAGGGGAATCGGATAAGCATTTCTGATTGTTATCTTGTTCAAGCCCCGATAATCGATGCAAGGCCGTAGTGTGCCGTCTTTTTTATCTACGAAAAAGAAACCGGCTCCGGCTGGAGAAGAGGACCTCCTAATAAAGCCTTTGTCTAGATTCTCCTGAATGTACTCCTCTAAGACTAAGTTCTCCTTAGCGGATAGAGGATATACATTACCCCTCGGGGGCATAGTACCAGGCAGGAGATTAATCTTACAATCAAAGGACCTGTGTGGAGGTAAGGTATCAGCCTTCCTCTTATCAAAGACTGCCTTTAAATCCTGATACTGGGAAGGTATCTGTAAATCTGTGGGCTTGTTAGAGTTGCTAGGTGTGTCCACTAGGCACAACGGTGAGACTTTCTGTACACAACCTTTCTGGCAACCCTGACCCCAAGAGACTATCTCACCTTGTTCCCAATCAATAGTAGGGTTATGCTTTTTAAGCCAGGGATACCCCAAAACTATAGGAACTGAAGGGGATGAGATAAGCATGAAAGAAATCTCCTCCTCGTGTAAAATACCAATGGTTAGTTTAACTGGTAAAGTTTCACGAGAAATAACTGGATCTAACAACGGTCTACCATCTATGGCCTCAACGGCCAGGGGAGTCTCCTTTAACTGAGATGGGATAGCATGTTTCTTGACAAAAGTTTGATCAATAAAGCTTTCAGCTGCTCCGGAATCTATTAATGCCATAGCTTTAAGTGCTCCCCTTTCCCAAGTTAAAGAAACCTGTACTAGTAGCCTATGATCCCTGTAATCATATGTAGAGGACAAAATAGAAACACCCAAGGCCTGTCCTCTGGAGAAACTTAGGTGCGAGCGTTTCCCGGACGGTTAGGGCAATTAAGGCGTAGGTGACCTCCTACTCCACAATACATACACCGACCCTCCCTTTTCCTATTTTGACTTTCATTCTCTGAAAGGTGAGTGTTACCAATCTGCATAGGTTCTGGGAGAGCTAGAATAGTAGATTCAGAATTCTGAAATGCGGGAGTTAGACGTAAGGAAGGTCTATAACCAAAATCACGAGTGTTCTGCCTCTGTCTCATGCGTTCATCTATACGAGAAATAAATGAAATTAATTCCTCTAAACTTTCAGGAAGATCCCTAGTGGCCACCTCGTCTAGGATCGCATCTGACAATACGTTCAGAAATACGTCCATATAGGCTTGTTCATTCCACTTGACCTCTGCCGCCAAGGATCTGAACTCTAGCGCATAATCCACAAGGGTTAGCCTATGCTGTCTAAGACGTAATAGTGATCTAGCAGCACTGGCCTTTCTCCCTGGAGGATCAAAAGTTCTCCTAAACGTAGTAAGGAACGCATTATAGTTATAGACTACTGGATTATCATTTTCCCACAGAGGGTTAGCCCATCTAAGAGCTTTGTCAATGAGTAGCGATATTATGAATCCAACCTTCGCCCTGTCAGTAGGATAGGCGCGGGGTTGTAATTCAAAATGAATTCCTATCTGGTTTAGGAAACCACGACAAGTATCTGGAGCACCGCCATACCGTAAAGGGGAAGTAACACGGGAAGAAATTCCCCCTGTGGCTACCTCTAGGCCTGTGTTAGCAAGAGAGGTAGATGGAGTACGAATTTCCTCTGCTTGATTACTCGGATGGGATAGTAATGCCTGCAGCGCCAGAGCCATTTGGTCCATTCTATGGTCCATGGCTTCAAACCTTGAGTCAGGTGAACCAGACTGAGCGTTAGTACCTGCAGGATCCATGGCCCTGTCGTAATGTCAGGATCGGGACAGGGATCCAACACGCAGAGTACGAACAGTAGAGATGTACGCATACCGGACCTTAGAATGGCCGGACTAACGTAAGGAGAAAGCAGAGAATAGTCAGAGACAAGCCGGGGTCGAGGGAACGAGAGGACAGGTAAGCGAGAGACAAGCCGAGGTCAAAGGACACGAGAGGTAAACAGGAACGATAGTACAAGCCGAGTCAAAACCAGATAGAATGATAAACATAAGAGCACTGAGGGACCAGACAAGCTAGAACCACGACAGGGCAATGAACCATTAGCCACATCCCTCTTTTATACCCTGGTTCTCTAAATCATGGCTCCGCCCTTGCCGAGCCCTGATTCGTTGTTCCGAACCAGATTGACAGGTCGGGATGTGATTGCCGCCATGACGTCGGCTCCTGAGCGTCGTGTCATAAAAGGAAGTGGGGTTCTCGCGGCCGGCGTGGGAATGACTATGAGAGCTGTGAGGATTAGATGAATCAGCCCCGCTGAGAGAACGGACGTCGGGAAGTCTAACCTCCTCCGAGGTAGAGACTTCAGGTACCCTGACAATAACTGCCGTTCGTTTTCCCGGCTGTACTCGGACCCGCCCACCTGGTTGCGTGCTTACATTATGCTACGTCTACGCATTTTGCCATTCACAGACAGCTTTGTCAGGACGTTTGAAGTTGATTTTATCCTTGCATCTGAGGGCTCATATAAGGGCAAATGTCTGTTTGTGATTGGTTAAGTTCCCAATCCTCGGAATTACATATAGTAAACCGCCCGAGGTTCTGAAAGCAGCTTGTTTATTTAAAGTGACAACTAGTCATATATGATCAACAAATTACTGTTCTAAGTAAATAAATGCATTTTATAACGAAAACAGCTGAAAAAAGTATTGGAACACTACAAAATTCTATATTATAAAAGACACCTAACACATTTATACATTATAAAAAATATACATTATAAAAGACCCCTAGTAAGTGGGAGACAAGGAGAGAAAAATTAATATCAATAAATGTTCTTAATATTAGTCGACTACTTATACAGGTATATTCATATATATGTGTCTATGGTCATCACCATTAAGGGGCATATCATTTTACAAAGTGCCATAGTGAGGATAAATGTGCATAAACATGTGAAAATTACTGTACATAACATTGCAAAAAAGAGAGATTGGGATTGAGGTGGACATTCCTAACACCCCCGCTATATTGACAATCTTTTTTTCATTTGGAGAGGGGTGTAGAACTCCTGAATTATTTTATCAAACACATTAACTCCAATAAGTGGGGTATTAGTTTAACTTTTAATTATAGTGCGAGTGAAGTTAATTTTCTAGACCTTACCATCTATGTAGAAAAAGGGAAAATTGAGACTTAATCCTTTTTTCAATCTATTGATGTCATTAGCTACATAGAAATCAGCAGTTGCGATTATAGACCGTGGTGAAAAAACATACCAAAAATTCAGCTAAGTAGAATTAAAAGAAACTGCACAGACCAAAGTGTATTCACTCAACAGAGTCAACGCATTATAGCAGACTTCAGAGAGAGAGGCTATAATAATTATATTTTACAAAAGGCTGGGGAGGAAACTCAACTATTAGATAGGGAGACATTGATAGAATATAAAGCTCAAAGTGGAGAAAAGTTGGGAACATAATTTTGAATCACTGGCATTGGCTATTAAAATACCCAATCCCATCAACTATTTTGCCTTCCAACCCTAGGATTGTTCATAGAGGAGTAAAAAATATGAAAAGGATTTTAATGAATAATATCCCGAACACCAGCAAGAATATACCAAATTTTTTTAAACCAACTAAAAGGATTTTTTTAGATGTTGGAATTGTAATGCCTGTCGTAACACTCAGAGTAAAAAACAATGTGTTAAAGAATTTGAGGTGAATGGACGGGTACATAAAATAAAAGATCTCATAACATGTAACACATATAATGTTATATACATGCTAGTGAACAAAACAGTAGGAATAGGACGCGCCACAGTAAACTGTAGGACAATATAAATAACAAATATGTACTTACATATATCAAACATAGCAAAATATACAATAGTCCTTGATATTAAAATCAGCAGGAAGGAAGCCAGATAGGCTTGCAAGAGCTATGATTAGATGTGGATCTGTATGTATTGCCGATCTTGGTATATTCATGTGCTCTTGATTCAGGTTAAGTTATGTGAATAAAAAATAGAGAGACTCCAATAGTGCAGACTGCAGCGAAAACGGGAAAGAAAACTTCACAGCAGGGTGGTATTTTCACTCACCTATTAGAGAGCTAAGACTAGCTCTAGTGTAACCAGCATTCAGTGGCGTCGATCCCCCACTGGTAGGATATAGGTGCTGGTAGGCGGAGGAGGTGGTCCTCCATATGCAGAAGAAAAATAAAACCAAATATAGTGCTCACTGAATGTATAATTAGAAGGTTAAAGTTGAAGGTAAAGTACTTACATTTGAGTGAGGAGGATGTACTGCTCACTGGAAACAATGTGGGTGGTACAATCCCCACCTAGGATTCTTTGATGGATGGAGGTTCCAAAGTTGTGACTAACCAGGTTAAAATAAATAAAATTAAATTAAAGTAATATTTAAAACATAAAATAAAATAAAAGCAGGGAATATGGCACAAACAAAATTAAGAAGCCAATATTCCTTTATTAATATACATAAAATATAGTTAAAAATAGCCAAAACGCGTTTCACCATTCAGGGCTTTATCAACTGGCAATATGGCAACTCTCTATGACTCTCTAGCCATGTTTCTCTATCTCTTTAATTATGCTGCTTCCATTTTCTGGACAGTGCTCAACTAGCATAGGGGGAAGAGCAGCATAGCAAAAATAGATTTGGGGGATAAAAGCGCAGGGCTGGTGGCTTTCTGCCTCCTTTTCCCTCACTCTGTACATGCTATAGAGAGCTAGGCTTGCAACTGTCAACCATGAAAAATGTTTCCATCTGCAGTTCACATCCCCCTGCACGGGGGTACAAGTAGAGAAGATGGGGAAAAATATTTTTATAGATTGTGAGTGTGTGTGTGTTTTCCTTATGTCTGTGTAGTGTGTGTGTGTGCCTATATATGTATATACAAAATAAACAATTAAGTATGGAGCTAAAAATTATTTCACTAAAATGACTACTTAAAGTTCCACATGTTTTACAATGTGTAAAAGCTCAAAACATATACTAATACAAAATAAAAAAATAAGGTTTGCTGTGTCTTTAAGAGAGTAAATATTAGTATATATCAGCTGTAGTATCAACCATATGAAAGTGCATATGTGTTAATTTATTACAATCAAAGTGCATTAGATAAAGTGACATATACTTAAACTTCTGTTAAAGTACAATGTGCCCAATTCAAACTTGTAACATACAACACTGAAAATAATAAAGTGCTACCAATGTTGTGCAGAAATACAGTGTAGCACTTTACTTACATATATATGTTTCTCCCATATATTATACTGGATAAGTTGATGTGCTTGCAGGCAATTTTATGTAGCATACACCATGTAAGACAAGAAGAAAAAAACTAAATAGGGCAATACTGATGATGAAAACTAATAGTGCAAAAAATAGGAATAGCACTCACAAGTGTAGAACAGTTGATGTCTGCTCTAACTGTATAAGCTCCACATTATAGTCAATGAAGGTGTAGAGACTGGAGTAAAATTGCAGCAAACCTCTTTAGGCTCTGTATCCCTCCCATTCAGCTTTCCTCTGGTCCAAAGTCGGCTTCTGATGAACCAGGGAATCAGGCTCCGCCGATACTCTTTCAGGGGGGCGGGTTTTCCAACCAGCATGCGTAATTACATATGGCGTGATGACACGTTTGACGACACCTTGGCTTCCTCAGATCTATATATGTATGCCTTTGTCTGTGTTTGTGCCTGTTTGGTTATACCTGTGTCTGTGTTTATATATTTGTGCCTGTGCCAGTGCAACCTGTGTGTTGTGCCAACCATGCCTGTACTTGATTGAGTTTTTAATCACTTTTGCTGTAAGAAATTAATCATGCTGAAAATAACCACCAATAATAATAATAATAATAGCACTAAATAATTATTAAAATAAAGTGTGATAATGAATACAATCTGCCAAATTTGTCAATATTTTATTAATGTAAACAATATTTAATATTTTTCTGTTTCTGCAGATTGTCAATCATCTAGGAGAGAGATCACCTCCATTCTTTGTATTCCATTATGCAATCATTTTTAAGCAGTAATTAATATTTAAAATGATGCAAGCATTGGCTGTTAATTTAGTGAGTGGCATAATTAGCACACATTCCTGAAATACATCTTTTTTTTTCTTTCAAACTTGGTAGTTACTTAAATAGTGATGTCCCGAACGGTTCGCTGGAGAATAGTCCTGGCGAACATAGCTTGTTCGCGTTCGCCACGGATGGCGAACATATGCGATGTTCAGTCCGCCCCTATTCGTCATCATTGAGTGAACTTTGACCCTGTACCTCACAGTCAGCAGACACATTCCAGCCAATCAGCAGCAGACCCTCCCTCCCAGACGCTCCCACCTCCTAGACAGCATACAATTTAGATTAATTTTGAAGCTGCATTCATTTTTTTTTGTATTATTTTTTTTTGTGTGTTTATTTTACATTATCCTCCATAGCCAGTAACCTGTGTTCATTATACCTTATCCCCCAAAGCCAGTAACCTGTGTTTATTATACATTATCCCCCCATAGCATGTAACCTGTGTTTATTATACATTATCCCCCCATAGCCAGTAACCTGTGTTTATTATACATTATCCCCCATAGCCAATAACCTGTGTTTATGATACATTATCCTCCCATAGCCAGTAACCTGTGTTTATTATACATTATCCTCCCCATAGCCAGTAACCTGTGTTTATTATACATTATCCCCCTATAGCCAGTAACCTGTGTTTATTATACATTATCCCCCATAGTAATTTATCGTTGGACCTAGGCAGCATGATACCTTAGGCCGGCCCAGAGAGTGAGTGAGTGAGTGAATAATATAATATATATGTTCAGAAACATATTAGTAATATATGTAAATCGGGTTCATGCAAAGAGGGTGAAAAAGTATTAAAGAAAAACACACTTATTGCATCAAATTTACAAAGCCAAACTTTTAAAAGCTTTCCTCATTTCTTTCTCGGGATGAGGAATATATCGGTTGTAGACTGAGGATTTCCATCTGCCCAATCTTTTAATAATATGCACTGGAGTGTCAGTGTTGAAGGAGACCGAAGCTGCCCCTATTCTAAATGAAAGACCCGAGACATGGATACAACCCAATCTTAGGAGTAGTGTTCTGATGTAGAAGATTCATTTAGCCATAGTCAGAGGGATTCAGTGAGAGTAGTGGTGAAATGTGTGTGGCATGACTGAGTGTGGGTAAGTAAGAGTCAAATATTTTAACTGGGCACTAGTTCTAGGTGGGATAAAGTGGTATAGCAGATGGATGAGTAGTTTGGTTCGTTTTAGAGGTTTGTAGAGAAAGTATATAGTGATCATGATTTTTAGCGATATCCAATATTTTTAAGGTGTTCTCAAACAAACATAAAATGCTATCTAAAATTTGTGGGAATATCTAATAGTCGTGCACACTAAATCAGAGAGGGCTCAGAATATCGAACCATCGATCGGTAACCTGGATGAAGTAGGGGGTCTATCTGTTTTATTAAATATGCGGTAATATGCTTTTAATGGGATAGGACGTTAGGAAAGGTGTGTGATTGGGATAAGTGGTTGTGGCTGTATTTACCTTATCCTGGGGCCGACCTGGCTCCTAAGCTTGAGCCGCGCATGCGGCTTGATCTCCTCTTCTGACTTAGCCACGTGCACTGACCGCAGTGATCGGTCACGTGGCCCGCCTGGCACTAGGAGCACGGCTCGAGTCACAAGCTCGCTCTTAAAGGGGCAGTGGGAGCCAAAAGTTGATTCATGCTCTCATTGGCCCACGTCATTCCAGCACCCCCACACACGAACATTTTGGGGGCGTAGGCATGACATGGGCCAATCAAATGTTAAAGGATATTTAAACTCCCCTAGCCCTATCCACTTTGTCCTATCATGGTTTCTTTGTCAGTACCCTTTAGTGCGTTCCTTGATCTATTTTGTTTATTTTGGTATTGACCATGACTTTGTTCTTGACTCTGAATTTATCTTTAACCCTTTCCTGTCTTGTTTGCCCGTGTGACTGATTACCATCTACCTGACTCTGGCTTGTTCTCGTTTTCGTAGTTTTTCTGTTACCATGACCCCATCTTGTTTCTGATTACGCTTTATCTCTGTCTGTTTAGTCTGGACATTCTAAGTCCAGGTAATAAGTTATATCCTAGTCTTGTCCCTTGCTATCCTAAACTTTGCATGTTGGGGTATTACATCATGACATTATGATAGGACCATGGGCCCTGCAGGTTTAGGACAGCAAATGGCCTCCTATGAGGCAAGATTTTAAGAACAGGATCACCGTATGGATCAGATTGCCCAGGTCCATCAGACACTTTTGTCCAGAAATGCTTATTTGGCCCCTGAGACACTGATATGCGTACCATCTCAAACTGTACCTCCCATTCCAGAGGCATCTATACTGACTAGAGATGTCCCGAATAGTTCGCAGGCGAATAGTTCCTGGCGAACATAGCTTGTTCGTGTTCACCACGGATGGCGAACATATGCGATGTTCGGTCCGCCCCCTATTCGTCATCATTGAGTAAACTTTGACCCTGTACCTCACAGTCAGCAGACACATTCCAGCCAATCAGCAGCAGACCCTCCCTCCCAGACCCTCCCACCTCCTGGACAGCATCCATTTTAGATTCATTCGGAAGCTGCATTCTTTTTTTTTTTTATTCTTTTTTTTTTTAGACAGAAGTGTGTTATAGTTGAGCATGCTAGGCTGAACGTGTGCGTATATCATGGCTAGTTGCACTGAGGGTATGAGTATATAGCATTATGAGTATATAGTATATATGAGTATATAGCAGTACATTGTTGTACCACTAGTTATAAATCAAGTGTGAGTCGCCCTATGAGATGAGATTAGTGAATAACATAATACATGAATGGTTAAGGTAAAGGCATGTATGGAACTACGACAATAAACTCTTTAGGAGGTGAAATAATGACATGTTTAAACGCTTGCTACTTTACGATTAGTTAATGTGCAGAGAGCAGTTCATGTGATCAAAGGCATGGTGTGGAGGATCGGCTATAGTGGGAAATGCTTGGCAGGCTGCTGTTTACTGCTTGTGCTGATCCGATCCCTTCTGGGTGCCAGGTGCAGACCCTGGGAGTCCCTGATACCTGGAACAACACAGGCAAGTCTCTGGCTGAGTGCCGGGTTCGCGGCTTGAGGTGGTGGAAGCTTGTTTTGTTGGGTGGTCAGATCTGTCCCGGTGGTGCTTCACGTCCGGTGCGGGATTGTGGTGGCTTAAGGTAGAGGTGAGTGCTTGATGTGGGGCAGGCTCTGCATTTCTGTTTGTGCCTCTTCAACGCCTTTTGCGTTGGTGGATTTTAATGGGGACTGCTTTGCTTAGCTGTGGTGGAGCTTGATGGGGCTGTGGTGGAGCTTGTTGGGGCTTCCTGCTTGTTATTTGCTTCCAAAAATGATTAAAGAGTCTGTCCAGCTTAGACTCAATATCCTGCCATGCTTTGCTGGTACCAGGAGGACACGCGGCTGCCGCCATATTGGGAGAGTCGCAGATGAGTATGTCAGCCTGGGCGGCTGTGCTCTGTGCGTTCCTTAGCTCCAGACAGTCTCTCAGGGGTGGAATGGGATAACCCCCACCGGTCCGAGGGGGGGTTAACGGAGCTCCTGCCGGGAAGTAGCTGCTCCTGGGCATGCCAGGATCGGGAGATCGGCCACCTCTCCCGCACGGTGAGCACCAGGCCACACTTGCCACATGGAGGTAAGTAAGACTTTGTCGAGTTGCTGACCGCTATTAAGCATGTCGGGTCGGTCAGGTAGGAGCAACATCCCCTTCTGGGGTGAAATTCGCTTGTTGATAGCTGCTTAAAGTGAGATATTGAGGGAGCTCACACGAAGTGCGTCTTTCCTCCATGACAGCTAGACACCGCCCCCTGGAAGCTGCATTCTTAGTGAGAGGAGGGACAGTGTAGCTGCTGCTGGTTTAATAGGGAAATCGATAGCTAGGCTAGTGTATTCAGAGTCCACTACAGTCCTGAAGGACTCATCTGATCTCTGCTGTAAGGACAGCACCCCAAAAAGCCCTTTTTAGGGCTAGAACATCAGTCTGCTTTTTTTTTATTTGTTTTCCTGTGTAATCTAATTGCAGTTGCCTGCCTGCCAGCGTGTGTGTCAGGCTCACAGCGTATACTGTGCCCACTTGCCCAGTGCCACCACTCATATCTGGTGTCACAATAGCTTGCATTTAAAAATTTATTTATTTTTGACTGAAATATAATAGCAGTCAGTTTCCTTCACACGTGTGCGTTTAAGGGCCTGTCAGGGCACAGTGTCACACCAGTGCAACTCATATCTGGTGTAACAGTAGTGTACATTTAAAAAAAAAAATACAGGGGGCTTGTTGTCACCTTTCGGGGGCCCTTGGTGTCGTACGTGGCTGGGTGGAGGAAGAGACCTTCAATGACATCAGTTAGGACAAGGAAAGGGACATGGCTAGCTTGGTATCCAACCTTGTGCAAATGGGGAGTTTGCGGTTGTGCAAATGGACTGTTTGCAGTTGTTTGCGGTGCGTTAAACGGGGAGTTTGGTCTGTCACTGTGAAGCGGGCGTAACCCTTACACTACCTGATCGATACAACATCATACCTGATGTTTTAAAGCACGTTATTCCAAACAATTTAGGAATGTTAGGTGATTTATGCCCTTTATGGATTAAAACCAGACTCTGCATCAACTATGTAATTTTCCATGGGAGATTTGCCATGGATCCCCCTCCGGCATGCCACAGTCCAGGTGTTAGTCCCCTTGAAACAACTTTTCCAAATTCGCCTGCCTATTGAAGTCTATGGCGTTCGCCCGTTCGCGAACATTTGCGGAAGTTCGCTTTCGCAGACTGAAAATTTTATGTTCGCGACATCACTATACTTAAATATTAATCATGTCAAAATAGTGAAAGTATCTCTATTTTAAACCCTTAGTGCTCAATTCTCTTTATATTTGCCTCAATATTGTGTGTATATTTATTGTATAAGTCCAAGAAATAAATATATCTTTACAAATTTACATTGCCATAATACAGACAAGGGGCTGTGTAGGAGGGGTCTGGTAGGAAGCTCTGCAGGAGAGGTAAGTAAATGCTTCCTGCCAGCCCCCCTCCACTGAACTGCCAATGCCACTGGACCACCAGGGAGTAACAGCCCCCCTCTCTGCCATGTTTCAAGCAGGGAGGGGGGACAAAAATAAATATAAATAATAATAAAATAATAATATTTTAAAAATAATAATAAAATACAAAATAATAATATAACAAAATAAATTATTACAAAAATAATTAAAAAAAATAATAATAAAAATGCCCAAACCCACCAAGGCTCTGCAACACATACACACACTCACATTGCATTCATACACAAACACTGCACTCATACACACACACTGCACTCATACACACACTGCACTCATACACACACACTGCACTCATATACACACACTGTAAATAAATATAAAATTAATATAATTGTTTTAGGATCTAATTTTATTTAGAAATTCACCAGTAGCTGCTGCATTTCCCACCCTAGTCTTATACTCGAGTCAATAAGTTTTCCCAGTTTTTTGGGGTAAAATTAGGGGCTTATATTCGGTTCGGCTTATACTCGAGTATATATGGTACATGACATTATTTGACTTTGACATGGAGAAGTACATATTTCAAAGTTTGAAGTTGTGGCAGAACTACTACTCATTCGTATGTTTTTTTTCCCCTTGTTCGCAAATCATATTTGGGCTTGATTAGAAGATTGTTCTTGTCCCATTCTGAACATAATAGAAATTAGGCTTAGTTATTAATCTGTGGGTAAGTATTAGTGTCTCTTTAATATGATACTGGAGCACAGGGTTTTTTTTGAGGGCTGATGACTATTCATATCAAAGGACACATTATCTATGAGGAAATCATGACATATGGCAAGTGAGAGAGTTAGTTTATACTGAAGCCAGACTTCCAGGCCACGTATGTGTGACTTCTCACACCTTTCAGAGTGGCTCAGTTGGGGTCCCAGCTTCAAAGAGGAATTTGGGTTGTAAACTCTGACCTCCCATGCAATCAAATTAGCGCCTTTTGAACATTTATTTTTGTAGTGTTTTAGAATATTGTATACTTTTCTGTAGAGGATCCTGGGAGTAAAAGCCCTGTATTATTGTATGGAAGACCCCATGTAGGGGTCTGTGCATAAAAGCTGTGCTTGTTCCAATAAACCTCAGTTGACTCCCAGGACTATGTTTTGTCTGGTTACTGGGGAATGGGTATTTGATTGTGCTGATGGTTTCAGAGGGGCTGAAGGAACGTAATAGCAGAGGTAACCAGTCACGTTACCCCTGATCGACTACAGACATGCTAATACACAGTTATAGTTATAGTTACAGTTGAAATGCTAATAAACAGTTATATAATAGGAAGGTATCAGATACAACATGTCATCAAACCGTTAAAACACCAACTTCTTAAATTCGTTATCATGGTAGTGTGAAACATCTATTCCACTTGTAGAGAGGAACAAAATGTTGAAAGAGAAGAAAGAGGACACAGGCGATAAAAAAAAGGTAAGGAAGAAAGAAATATAAAGATGAGTGCTAGGTACTATCAGATTAGCTTTCACGAGGGAAGATTAGTAGAGTTAGTAGTGATATACTAAGAGATAGCATTCCTTGTTTCATGAGACCACATTGGCTGGAATGACAGATCTGTTGCATACAGTGAGGACATCCCTATGTATAAAGTGGTCAAAGATGAGGCTTTGGTTTCCCCCCATTTTTAATTGTTTTTTTTGGCTCATGTTAGAGGTACAGAAAATATTGTTATAAGCCATACGCTACAGCATAAGGCCAAGTGTATGACTAGTAATCTAAGGTCCCCAATATTCATCTTGTTACATGCAGAATAATTGTATAGCTAAGGTGGGTAACAGTAGATGCATCTAAATTTAATGCTGACTTTTATTCATTCCATTCATCCTAAGTTTTCATTCCCTTTGTCAGAATTTTTACATTCCATTATTTCATATGATTCATTTACTGAAACTTGGTATAGAATCTCCTGCCTAGTAGAAATTTTTGTGAAGCTTCAACCTATAGCTGTAGCCAAATTATCAGCAAACTGGACGTTAAAGGTCAGCAATCTTTAGGTATTTGGCATAGGTCAGCTGTTTGTTGAATATCGCTGCTTGTAATTTATGATAGAAGATCACAGATCATCTACCAAAAGGGTGTGATTGCTCAGCATTCCCACCAGATGTGAACCATCAATCCTCGTTCGTTTCAGGCATCACCTTATTTAAGAGTGAAAGGGTTGAAATTAGCTAGCTGCCCTAGTACCATACAACATCTGCATGCAATTCTTCTGACAAGCTCTAGATGAGAGGTGCAAAATGAGAGGCTTTTTTTGTACTAGGAAAGCTGAGAACCATTGTTTCCGGGTAAACATGCGACCCAAGTCTTTCTCCCATGCTTCAGTAAAGCTCGGGAGGGGGACATTTTTTCCTGAGAGTTTGTAACAGACTGAAATCATCTCATGTTTAGGTATTTTATTTACACACAAGTGAAAAATGGCACCAAAAAAAGATAAAGAGAAGCTTGCAATCTCTGAAAAAAAACAACGGTATTAGTACTTTTTATTCCCAAAAAACAGCAAGATTAATAGAAGATCCATTGTAAATGACAAAGGAGAGGAACTGAATCTCTCTATGGATATCACACAATACCAAGAAATACAGCCAACCCCCTCTTTAACCATAATGCAACAGACTATGGATGAGTCTCCAAACAAGTTTTTTATTAAATTAATTCAAGATAATTTTTTTTTGTATATTTTTTATTTTTTGCCTTTAGCTTTTTCAGACACAATACATAGACAAGGTATAACATTGTAGTAAACCGCGTAATTCACAACTTTACGTATATAGAAAATATAGGTACATGTCTTGAAGATGTTGAGCAAAGTTTAACATATTAAACAATATACATGAAATTGCAAGTAAATAATAGAACATAATAACTTAACATTCTCCTGAGTAAGATGGGATCTATGAGGTCTAATAGCTGTGGTAAATATAAGAGCACTTACGGCTCACTGTAGGCTGTGCGCGAAGATTCCCCATATGGGGTGAGTGTACCTTTCAGAAACCGTTTCCATGGTTGACAAATGTCTTGATATTTGTGGTATTTATCTAGTGCTCCCCACCTTCCATCGTGTGAAATTGTTCAATTTTACTGTACCATTCTTTTTTTGGCGGGGGTCATAGGGGCTCTCCAGTTATTCACTATTGTATATTTGGCTGCTGTCAGCATGAAATAAGTAAGGGAGTACCTGAATTTGCCCTGTGGCATATTTAAATGTAGCAAGAGGAGTGCCTCTATGTTAAATGGGATGTTTAAGCTAGTAACTAGGCGCACTGTGTTCCACACCTCTTTCCAGAATCCTGCACTCAGAGTGCATGACCAACATATATGTTGAAATGTACCTCTCTCAAGTTTACATCTCCAGCACTCGGGGGACTTAGTCGGGTTGTATCTATGCACATCTACCGGCGTAGTGTACCAATTTGATATGAATTTGTAGTTTAGCTCCTGTAATGGGACACTAGAATGTGCGTGGAAAACGGTCTTAAATATAGCGTTCCATTCTGCCTCCCCTAGCTCAGTGTGTAGGTGTGCTTCCCATGTTCTGGTGAAATAAGGTAGTCGGGTGTGTGTTTGATCTTGTAGCAATTTGTAACATGTGGATGTTGGTTTGGGTGGGATTTTGTCCTGCAGGCACAATTCCTCAAACTTCATCCTCTCCCTATGGGTCCAGCTCAATAGGGCCTGTGCTCGTAAAAAGTGTCGTAGTTGTTCGTATTGGAAGTTTTGCATTAGAGTCGGTAGTGTACCAGCTGTCAGAAGAGACAGAGGAGTTAATCTTCCCTCTGCTATAACCTCAGCTAATTTTATAGGGCCCGCTGGGTTCATGCTATTTTGAGGCTTTAATAATAGACCGCTTTTCCCAGTCAGGAAATTCGGATTGCCTGTTATTGGGGTAGTGTGGTGAGGGAGTTGGAGCTATGTCCTTGCCTGAGAGAATTTTCTCCCATATTTTAATGGTGGGAGATATTGTTGGGTGGTTTGGAATTTTCCACTCATTGGGGGTAGTTAAAAGCCATGGTAGTGTCAGGAGTGACTCCCTTATCTGTGCCTGTTCTATGGGAATCCACAATTTGGATGGTAACTGGTGTGACCAGTCAATTACGCGGCCCATATGTATGGCTTGGTAATACAGCCAAACGTCTGGGAGACCTACCCCTCCCTTGTCTTTAGGCCTAGTAAGAATATTATAACGTAGTCTTGGCCATCTGTTGGCCCATATGAATTGGGTAAATAGGGTCTGGATTTTCTTGAAAAACATACGTGGAATGGAGATTGGGAGAGTGTTCAGAAGATAGAGTATTCTTGGAAGTGTGTTCATTTTTAATATGTTGACCCTGCCGAACCACCTGAAGTGGGGTTTATTCCAGCTGTCCAGGTCAGAACTAATGGAATCTAATAAGTGTGGGAAATTGGCCCCATACAGAAATTTAGTGTGTGGGGTTATGTTTACTCCTAGATACTTAATGGATTTTGTCGCCCATTGAAAGGGGTACTTCTTCTGAAGGTGTGTCTTGTCCCTCTCGGATACCGTGAGGTTTAAAATTTCACATTTATCTGCATTTATTTAGAAATTCGATAGAGCGCTATATTCAGATAGTGTATCCATCAGATCCGGAAGAGACATTGTAGGGTTAGCTAAGGTGAAAAGTAGGTCATCAGCGAATGCTGAGACTTTGTATTGGGAATCGCCTACCTGTATTCCCTCAATTTTCGATTGGGCTCTAGTAGCCTGTAGAAGTGGTTCAAGCCCTATAATGAATAGGAGTGGCGACAAGGGACAACCCTGCCTCGTCCCGTTTGTTATTTGAAATGGTTCCAATAACGTTCCATTAATTTTAAGTCTAGCTGATGGGTTCGAATAGATCGCTTGAATCCATTGCATCATCTATTGCCAAATCCTAATGTTTCTAGCATCGACAGGAGGAAGTTCCAGTCCACCCTGTCGAACGCCTTTTCCGCATCTATAGCTAACAGCAGTGTAGGGTGGGCGAGCCCTTGTGCGCTGTGGACTAGATTTATTATTTTCGTGGTATTGTACTTCACTTCTCGCGAGGGCACAAATCCCGCCTGGTCCGAATGAATCAAAGAGGGAAGAGGGGGTTTCAACCTTAATGCTAGCATTTCAGTGAAGATTTTAATGTCCACATTTATCAATGAGATTGGCCTATAACTGCCACATATATCTGGGTTTTTCCCCGGTTTATGGCGTAAGGTAATATTGGCCTCTAAGCTCGATTTAGGAATCGGGTTGGCTGGGTTGATGGAGTTTATGGATTTTAGCAAGTGATGACCCAATTCTTTCAGGTATGTTTTGTAATAAGATGCTGAGTAGCCATCTGGGCCCGGGCTCTTGCCAGAGGGTGTGGATTTAATTGCGTTTGTGAGTTCCATGAATGAAAAGGGTTCATCCAAGGATTTCGTTACTGCCTGTGGGAGTATTCTGTCGAACTTGTCTGCCAGGTATGTCATAATCTGTTCCTTATCTGGGGAGTTTTTTGTGATATTATATAGAGAGTTGTAGAAGTCCGTAAAAGCTTTTTCTATTCCTTCATTTGTTTGTACTATTGTATTGGTAGTTGTTTTAATTTGTGGGATACATGTTTTTTCTCTTTTTCGTTTAATCGCATTGGCTAAAAGTTTCCCGCATCTATTACCCTGGGCATAGAAAAGCTGCTTGTTCCATTGCAGTGATTTCTTAGCCTTATATTGTAATAGAATTGTTAGGTCTGACCGCAGGAACATTAGTGTGCGGTGAGTCGCCTCCGTCATGGTATTTTTATGTGTCTCCTCTAGTTTCGCAATGTCCCTCAATAGGTCTGTTTGTGCCTTGGTGCGTTCTTTTTTAAGGAAAGAGCCCCATTTGATCAATTCTCCTCTCACCACACATTTATGTGCCTCCCATTGTAGGAAGGGGGTATCAGGGGTGTTGTTGTCTTTAAAGTACTGAGAAATGGTGTTAGCTATTGCCTGTTTCGCTTTGTCATTGTGTAGTATAGAGGTGTTTAACTTCCATTGTCCCTTTCCCTGCGCCACGGAGAGGATCCTAACTTTTATCTGGACTGGGGCATGGTCAGACCAAGTAATGTTATTAATGGAGGCTGATAATATTAGAGAGAGGTCTCTCTGAGGTGTTAAAAATAGGTCTATTCTCATATATATGTGGCAGCTGATTTAGAGTAGAAGGAATAGTCCATCGTAGTAGGGTTTAATGCTCTCCAGCAATCCACTAGTTGGTGACCGTGCATGAGGCTCCTCATCTGTGACCTGACTGATTTTAAATGGTCTTTTTGCCCATCTATGAATTTGTTAAAGTCTCCCCCTATGATTGTTATCCCTGTTGCGAGTTGTTGGACCTTGGCTAGAATTCTGCGTAACGTGTGACATTGTTTGGTGTTCGGCAGATAGATATTTACCAATGTGATAGGTTGATTGTATATAGTGCCTTGGAGGATGATATAGCGACCTGATCTGTCGGTATTATGTGATTGATATGTAAAAGGGATTTGGGCTCCAATCAGAATTGCCACTCCCCACGATTTGCTTTTGATGAAGTTATTGTAGTAGGCTCTAGGAAAATGCTTATTGTTTAATTTCGGGGCTCCGGAGTCCCTAAAGTGTGTTTCCTGTACAAACACCATGTCAGCTTGGAGTCTATGAAAGTCCCTAAGTGCCATATTCCTTTTAATTGGTGAGTTTAGGCCCTTGACATTATAGGAGAGTATATTCAGTGTATCTATTATCTCTGCAGTATTCTTGGAGGGTTTCCCCATTTCTCACTCAGTGAAGTTTAGGTGGCGCAGTCTTATATATATACTTATTTCAAAGTCTAGGTACTATGCGGATGATCCGCTATTAGAATGTTCTGACCAAGTATAGTGGGAGAACAGAAAAGGACAAAACAAATATAAAATTAAAAATAATCAAATAAACTAATAACCAGAACTTATTTACACTCTGCTGTAAATCCTAGGCCTAGGATCTACAAACTTGGGCTGGTACTTGTACCAGTGTATAAGGAGTCAGTGCTCTATGACTTACACCGTCAGCTTCACTTGCTGAAACGGGATTACTAGGGAATGGTATATATGATTTTGTTAGTGCACCGCTCGTAACCTCAGTCGGTTACGTCTGGGGTATTTGGTGATATTATTGTGTAAGGAAATTAGGAATCGTAGCTGTTCGTGGTAAATCTCTTATGGTGTTAAAGGGTTGTTGTAGCTCCCTACAACCTTACTAAATTGTTCTAAAATTGTCGCGCCGCCAAGCGCTAATAAAGGTAGCAATGAGTCTTGCATAACATCTAGCTAGAAACTAAAGGTAGCCTTGAACCTTGTCCTGTCCTATGCAGCTAAGTCCACCATTGTTTCATACAACAAAGATACATATATGCATGTACATTATGGATTGAGACAAAAACATAACTTTAAACCTGGAAATAGAACACATTTCCCTCAAGCGTGGGTATCGGGGCGTTCCGATTCTATGAGTCCTGTCTCTTAGAAATTAAATCCCTATACTTCACTGGTCCCTTTACCCTACTTATTTACAAATTTAACCCCTTAAGGACACATGACATGTGTGACATGTCATGATTCCCTTTTATTCCAGAAGTTTGGTCCTTAAGGGGTTAAGTTAGGTTTTGTTTTTTTTTTTGAGTTGCAAATAAAGGGCTGAACGGTCATATATGGTCGGGTAGGCCACCCAATTAAAGGTTATATAATAATGTTTAGGCCTATGCCACAGTTGGTGTATTATATACATCTTCTATTTCTATTGGTCATTGACGTGTTGTCCAGTCCGCTTCCACAGTTTATGGTGACCATTTCAGTTCAGAGGCATTGTCTTTGAGACAAGTCCAAGGCCTTGATCCTCAGGGTGTTAGATTGCCCCGAAGGGGTTCACAGGAATCTATGTGGCCTCACATAGGTGGTGAATTGTTCAAGCGTTCTGAGATATTGAACGGGGTCTTGTAGTCGGTGTAAATGGGTGTCGTTTTCCCGGTGTTCTCCTTTTCTCGGCTTGTCCCCTCCATCTAGATCTTTGCGGCAGGGCCTGCGCAGAGTCCTGGGGCCACGCATTTTACCAATCTGTTATTTCCACCTGAGGCAGGTCAAATAGTTTAAGGAATTCAGGTACATCTTGCATAGTAGAGATGTTAACGTGTATCCCCTGATATGTCGCCATTAGGGAGAAGGGGTACCCCCACCTATATCTGATCTCCTTTGCTTGTAGAGCCTGAGTAATCGGACGGAGAGCTCTCCTGCCCTGTAGCATTTGCCAGGCCAAATCTGGTAAGATCTGTATGTGGGGAGAGGAGGTTGCTAATGCCGGGGAGTTCCGAGCTAGACGCAGGATATCCTCCTTCAGGGCATAGTAATGCACCCTGCAGATGATGTCTCGCGGCATGTCTTGTGGCAGTCCCCTTGGCCTCACAGCCCTGTGGGCTGTCTAATTCTATGTGGGTGTCTGTAGGACGGTCCAAAATTTTGTTAAATAAAGCTTGTAGGACAGCCTTAATGTTTTCAGTGTCCCCCTGGGGTTTTGGGATGCCTCTGATACGTAAATTGTTTTGTCTGCCTCTATTATCGAGGTCCTCATTATGGCGAAGTATTTGCATAATTTTAAGGTCCTGTGCGTCTTGTCTCAGTTAAATATTGTGTAATTTTAGCTGCATATTGTCTCTGTCCCCTTCCAAGTCTCCCACTCTTAGGCCTATGTGACGCACCTCTGTAGTGATAGCAGAAAGTTTGTCCTGCATAGATGCCTCTAGTTTTGCAAGCATAGAGGCCATTTCTTCCTTTGAGGGGAGTATCTGCAGTATTTCTTGCAGTGTGGGGTTCCCTATCACGGGCACAGAGTCCGTGCTCACCGGGCTGGACGGAATAGATACACGTGGGGAAGATGGCGTCTCCTCCATTTCTTCCTCCGTCAGAACCTGCATCTTCTCTTTGAAGTAGCGGTTCAGATCTCCGGATTTTTTGCCAGAGGGTGGTCCTGGAGTCTCTTGAGAGATAACTTGCATTTTTTTATTACCCATATTTCGGTATAAGAGGATTGGCGGCTTATTAAGGTAAGGTTGGTCGGGAGCTGCACGAGTATGCGTCCGCTCACACCATCAGTCAGGCCACCTTAATTCAAAATTTTGACTTAAGTATTTCTACAGTTAAAGTGGAGCTTACTCAAATTACCAGCTCTCTAACAAAACAAACTCATACAATTCAGAAATTACAGGAAGAAAATAAGAATGTGCCTACATCAAACAAACTATTATAAGAGAGAATTAGCAAACTGGAGAATAAATTAATGGACATAGAGGATCGATCCAGAAGAAACAACATTAAAATCAGAGGAATACCTGCGTCAATTACACAAGACCACATAGAGCAATATCTTAGATCCCTTTTCTCATCTCCAATACCATCTCAACCATTGGAAAATCACCCTTTGAATGATTCCATTGTCTTTTAAAACCACAAAATATCCCCTCTTCTTCACCCAGAGATACAAAAGTTACATTTTCAAACATTTATATCAAGAATCTGGTAATGCAAGCTAACCAGAAATCTCCCCCACTGATCCTCAATTTAAGGATTTTAAATTATTCCCTGATCTGTCACCAGCAACTCAGCAGACGAGAAGAAGATTCAATGAGATTACAGCCACTCTCAGATCTAAGAATATTAGAAATAAATTGAACTTTCCATTTGGTCTAGTAATATTTTACCAAGATCAGTCGCATGTATTTAAAGACCCTTCATCGGCAAAGGAATCAGTTCTAAAATGGAAAATGAAAAATGTAATTTAGTTATCACATAATGGGTTTAACCACTTAATGGGATTTCCTTTTTTTCTTTTTTCTACTCCTTCTTAAAAGCAGGATTTAACTCAAGTTGAGTCATGACCCTTGATAGGGCTTAAGCTTGATTTGTTTTTTGATAAGTAATCAGTAAAGATGAAACTTTTTTTTCTTCTTTACTCCTTCTTACACAAAGGATTTAACTCAAGTTGAGTCATGATTCGTGATTGGACTTAAGCTTGATTTGTTTTTGATAAAATAATCAATAAATATGAAATCTACTCCTTCTGTATAAGAAAAGAATATATTATTTTTTAGGATGATACATAGGGATTGAGGTTGGTTCTATATACCCTATTGCTATTTATTGTTTTACTTTAATAAGTAGTACAGTACAGCAATTTTTTTAATTTCTTGAACTCTAAAGATTTAAAGAGAAAGTTAGAAAATTGCTATTCACCAAAATCAATTCATGGATAAATTTCGTCTTAATCAACTGTTTCACTAGATTAAGGTGTGATAAACTTTTTTTTTTGTCATTGTTTTAAGTGTCCTAGCTGCCATTCAATCCTCACTACCTGCAAAGAAAAGTTGCAGGTATCAGTTAAACAATATCATTATTATAATAATAATAGTAATAATTTGTGATTTTTATAGAACTTCTATAGCAATTATCCCTGTGAGACTCAAAGCACTTTACATATATACAAACATAAAGACATAAAAGTTAGACATTTCTGAAGGTCAGATGAGTGGACTGAATGCCTTATGGAAGAGGTGGGTCTTTAGCTTTTTTTTTTTTTAAAAGTCTGTAAGGACGGTGCCTCTTTGTGCATGGTAAAGAGTTCCAGAAGGTAGGGGCAGCGTTGCTGAATGCCCTGGAACCTGAGTCTGTCTTTATTCTTGGCACTAACAGGAGGGATTTGTTGGCTGACTGAAGTGAACAGGATGGAATGTAGAGTGCCAGAAGCTCTTTCAGGTACTGTGGGCCTTGATTGTTTAAGGCTTTGAAGGTTATTAGGCCACTTTTAAAATATGTTCGCCACTTAATTGGAAGACAATTCAGGGAGTGGAGAACAGGTGTTATGTGGCAGGAGCGAGATTGATTGGACAGTAGTCAGGCTGCTGCATTTTGTACAGTCTGAAGGCGATGGAGTTCTTTTTCTGGGAGGCCCAAGTAAAGTACATTGCAATAATCTAGCCGAGAGGATACAAATGCATGGATTAATGTTGGTGCATCATACGGTGGAATTAAGTGTTGTATTCTGGCTATGTTTTTCAGATGAAATTAGGCAGATTTTATTACGGAGGAAATCTGCTGTCTAAATGATAGTCCTGAGTCAATCAGCACTCCGAGGTTTTGTACCTTTGATGAACTAATAAGTTCAGAGCCTCCAAACTCCAGGCCAGTTGTGTGGTCATGGGATATTTGTGTTGCCAAGAGTAACTCTGTTTTGTCTGGGTTCACTTTAAGCCAACTAGCATTCATCCATTCTATGAGGTCTGCTTAGCAACTGTTGATGAGACATGTTGGGTCTCTGGAGCAAAGGAGAAGTAGAGTTGTGTGTCATCAGCGTAACAATGACACCTTAGGCCATGTCACTTAATGATGATAGGGTGTCATCAATCCAAGTGTTGAAGTCTCCCAAAATAAGCCCTCTGCAATGTTCAAGGATTAAACCAGTCAAAAGGTCTGAGAGTTCCTGATGAAATTTCTTCCCATCTCCTGGGGGTCTGTATATTAACAGAATCCGAAATCCTCTATATATTGAGAGGATGGAAGCTATGCATTCAAAAGATTGGGGTTCGTGGACTGATATTGGTCTGGGATTTAAGGATGATTTCACACAGATCATAACTCCACCTCCATGCGATCCTGTCTGGGGAAGTGGAACACTATGTAATTGCCTGGAATAGCTGCCTCTAGAATTGGCTCTGCATTTTCATCTAGCCATGATGCTGTAATGCACGCTAATTTGCATGTTTCAATAAGGTCATAAATATTATCTGTTTTGTTCCTTATTGATCTGGCATTTCACAGGATTGATCTGATAGGACATTCTTGGGATGAGTTTTTGCTCTGTACTTTGGAAACAGTGTGTCTTCTAATGGGGATCACACAAGGATGTTTTTCTTGTTCTGACAGTGCGGTTTTATTGGCTTCTAGGTTGAATCACTTCAAATGGGCTTGCAGGTAGACAGGGTGGTGGAGCAGCTGGGATAGTGTCAGGAGATTGAACTTTAAGTTTTGATTTTCCTCCATGACAGCCCCTATCAGTCCCTTTGAAGATGCCAAGTGATTTTAGGGTAATCACTAGCTGTAATGAACAGGACACTTACCTTGCCAGTCCGCCGATCCGCCAACAGCAGGATCGGTTGGACAACCGCTCCCACGCAGAAGATAGATACATTAAACATCAAGGAAGCTAGCCGCTGTACACCCACCCCTTTTAAAGGGGCAGTGCAGTCACATGTTAGCAAAAGAGCTCTAAACAAAAGAGTTCTAAACAAAAGAGCTCTAAACACAAGAGCTCAAATGACTCATACCTTTTGGGGGCGTGGTTATGTCCCCAATCATATAAAAGCCCAGCCTGCCTTCAACTCAGTGCCCTGTTGTGGTTCCTAGTGTTCCTTGTGTTCCTAGTTCCTCCCCAGTGCGTTCCTATTTGCTTCTTTGTGTTTTGACTTGGCTATCCCTTGACTCCTCTGGTTTCTGGTTTCCTGACTCGGCTTGTTCCTCGCTTTTGTGTTTTTCTGTACTCTTTTGACCTCGGCTTGTCTCTGGCTCCGCTAGCTCCTTTCAGCCCGGCCATTCTAAGGACAGGTATAGGGGCTTTCTCTATCTACCTTTGTGGTTCTGGTGATTTACACTCTGCCTGTTGGGCATATTCGTTACACGAGCAAGAGACTGAGTGCAGCGAATGCTTTTTGGGCTCTGAGGGAATACAGATATGAGGGAGTATAGGTGACAATTCCCTCAGCTGTGAAGGAGTTAAAATAGCTTCTAGTTTTTGTAGGGATGTTAGCAGTGGGGGCTGGTTACATTGCCCTGCTCTATATGTGAGGTGTGAGATTTTGCATTGTAGATAACAGATAAGAAAGCATACATTCAGGTAAGATTAAAGGAGTTTAAAACCAATGTGTTTTAGTGAAATAGTTTTCATCAATTAGTTTTCTTGGCGTTTAGAAATTAAATCTGAGCATTGCTGAATAGATGATCTAATATAACACCCAACAAGATAATTTGTTCAATTATTTGTTTAATACTGTCATATGTTTGCCATTGTTGTAGGACTGCAATGTTGGGAGTCGATTTTAGAGTGTTTGATGGATCTAGATGACACTTAGATGTGTATCTTGGAATATCCAAGTGTTCAACTCACCCCAAAAACGGGGGGGCTATGTGTAAATTTCTAAAGGAATATAAGGTGGATATAGCCTTTATCCAGGAAACCCATTGTATATCTTCCCCTGATAAACTATGGTACTTTAATTATTTTCCTGTAATTTACTATGCAAATTTTGAAGGTAATCATAAAAAAGAGGAGTGGCTATCTCTTTATCAAAAAATCTTAAATTTGAATATATGCACTCTGGAACCGATATAAATGGTAGATTTCTACTTCTAATTGCCAAGATTAATTACATGATATTTACTTTGGGGAATGTATACGCTCCAAATGATTTCTCAATGGGTTTCCTGGAAGATTGTGTTCATAAAATTGATAAGGTAAAGTGTGAATATTTATTATTGGAGGTGATTTTAATTGCGTTTCCAACTTAAAACTAGATAAAAGTAAAAATAATAATAAAGACTGGGACCCAAAGATTAAAACATTTTCCAATAAATTTTATGAATTTGTGTTGAAAAACTCACTCTATGACTTCTGGAGAACTTTTAATCCAGAATCGAGAGATTATACCTATTTTTCTCAAAATACTATTAACGAAATTACATGCTTGAAACATGATATCAATAAACAGATCCTGAATAAAGCAAATAAATCTATTGTATTTCTTAATCAAAAATGGTACCACAATAACAATAAAGTTAGTAAAGTTCTTACGAATAGATAGAAACATACTTCTAAAGATATAACAATAAAACAAATAATAGTAGGAGATAAATGTTTTTTAAGTCCTAAAGAAATAGCCTAGGCTTTTGTAGAATCCTACTATGCTTTATACAACTTATCAGATTCTAAAGTGCCAACCTCGTAAATAGATGGGTTTTTGAATAAAATAGATAAACCAGTGACGGTCCTGAACCGCCATAACTGAAATTTTAACGGAAATCTTTACTCACCCAGTTGCCGTCGTTCCCCCGGTGGCGATCAGCGTTTCTCCTGGTGTGGGGAGACTGCCTGCAGTCCAGTGAATTAGGTGAATTAGGACCCCACAGCCACGTGATCGCTCAACAGAGCGGTCACATGGCCACAATAGGTGTCCAAGTATCTGCCTGCAGGGGGACTGCCTGTGCTGACAGGCCGTCTCCCTGCAAGTGTAAAATAAAAAATAAATAAAAAGTTAATCAATTTAATTATAATTATATTTTTCTTTGCTGGATATATTTAAACTGTGACCCTTATTTTATTTTTATATTTTTTAATTTGTTTTTTTTTTTCTTCTATATTTTCTCCTAGCTGATTTTATTTAAAACGTTTTCCCTCCTTTTTTATTTTTTATTTTTATTTTTCCTCTCTTGTTGTTTCTATTCCCCTCCTCCTTGTGGGAGCTGCTGCTGCTGAGCTAATTAGGGGGAGTGCCCCTTAATTTCCACCTGTGTGGGATTTGTATTGCCAATATAAACCCACTACTGACTCACAGAGCTTGCTCACTGGAGTTGCTTGAAAGTAGGCTATTTCAAGTAGGAGTTAAAACAACAGGAGTTGAAATCAAGAGGGTAAATATTGTTTTTGCTCACTTGTGTTAGTTGGTAACTGGGGGATGAGTGCTAGCAAGATTACAAGTTTGACTCAGTGTACATCCTGCTGCATGTATGCATGCCTGGATAAATCTGTCCAGGGTCCATTCTTCTGTGGTGGGTGTGAGCGAGTGGCTTTTCTGGAAGCTCGGATTGGAGATCTGGAGATGCAAATTGCAACACTGAGGGAGATTGATAATCTTGAGAGGAGTCTGCTGCTCACTGAGCAGAGTTTAGTGGGTGCAGGTAGTGGATTGGGAGGAGATGAGACAGATGGAGAACAGGCACATAGCTGAGTAACAGTGGGGCGAGGAAGCAGAGGGGGAGGGAAGAGGAAAGGTTTAGCTAGTCCTGATCTAGTGCAGCCTAACAGATTTGCCCGTTTGAGTGAAGATGTTGGGTGCATCAGCTCAGGAGTAGCTGTACTGCAGGAAGCTGTTCCTTCTAACAGCCGTGGGAACAGCCCCTCTAGTACGGGTGGGGTTGAGAGGGTAAGGAAGTCTAGACAGGTTGTGGTGGTAGGGGACTCTATTATTAAGAGAGTAGATAGGGTAATCTGCCACTCTGATCGACTCAACCGGACAGTTTGCTGTCTCCCGGGTGCTCGGGTCCGGCATGTTGCCGACAGAGTGGAGGGATTATTGGGAGGGGCTGGGGATGACCCAGCTGTCATGGTCCATATTGGTACCAATGACAAAGTCAGAGGAAAATGGAAGGTCCTAAAGAGTGAGTTCAGGGATCTAGGAAGTAAACTAAAGAAAAGGGCCTCCAAGGTAATATTTTCAGAAATATTACCTGTGCCGCGCGCTACAGCAGAAAGGCAGCGGGAGATTAGAGAGGTCAATGCGTGGCTGAAGTCTTAGTGCAGGAAAGAGGGTTTGGGGTTTTTAGAGCACTGGGCCGATTTTGCACTTGGGTACAACCTGTATAGTCGTGATGGATTGCACCTAAACGGAAGAGGGTCTGCTGTGCTGGGGGACAGGATGGCTAGAAGGTTGGAGGAGATTTTAAACTAGTAGTAGGGGGGGAGGCTCAAAGCAATCTAGAAAATGGAGATAGCATAGAAATGAGATGGGCCTTAGCTCAGAACAATGGGGGTGGAGATGGGGGGAGGGGGAAGCTCAGAACAGAGGAGGTATGCAATATTGATTCACAAAAAGTACAAATGACTCATGGTAATATTAAATGTATGCTTACTAATGCAAGGAGCCTATATAACAAAATGGGGGAACTAGAGGCAATAGCATACACTAAACAATACGATATAATAGGCATAACAGAAACATGGTGAGATGAGACACATGACTGGGCAGTTAACTTAAATGGGTACACATTATTTAGGAGGGATAGGAAAAACAAGAAGTGTGGTGGGGTATGTTTGTATGTCAGCCATGAGTTCAAGTCAAATCTTAGGCATGTGGAGTGTGACGAGGAAAATGTGGAAGCTTTATGGGTAGATATCTGCTTGGGGCAAACAAAGGGAAATACGTTATTGGTTGGGATATGTTATAAACCACCAACTGTAAATATTAATGAGGAAGAACTGCTGTTAGAGCAAATTGGTGAAGCTGCAAATCGGGGGAACACATTAATTATTGGAGATTTTAATTACCCGGACATAAATTGGAATAGAGGGACTAGTACTTCAGCTAGGGGAATCCGTTTTTTGAATGTGTTAAATGACACCTTTATGTCACAACTGGTACAAGGACCAACTAGAAAGGATGCTTGTCTGGATCTCGTTATAACAAACAATGTTAATCTTTTAACCAACATTCAAGTAGGGGAGCATTTGGGAAATAGTGATCACAATATGGCAACTTTTGAAATAAACTCAAAAAAGCAAAAGCAGGTGGGGTATATTAAAACTTATAATTTTAAAAAAGCCAATTTTAATAAGATTAGGGCAGCTCTACAACATATCGACTGGCATAAATGCCTTAGTGATAAAAACACTGAGGAAAAATGGAAACTATTCAAACAAATATTAGAAAGGTACATTTCACAGTATGTACCATTGGGTAATAAATATAAAAGAACAAATGAAAACCAATGTGGCTTAGTGGAGAAGTAAAACAAGAGATTAAAAATAAGAAAAGGGCTTTTAAAGCATTTAAATCGGACCAATCAGATGCATCCTATATAAGATATAAGGAAGCCAATAATACTTGTAAAAAGGCAATTAAAGTGGCTAAACTAGAAAATGAGAAATTGATTGAATTTGAAGAATGCAAAACCAACCCCAAACATTTTTTCAAGTACATTAATTCTAAAAAAAAACAAAAAATGAAAGTGTAGGTACACTGAAAACAGAGATGGGTCTGTTAGTCAATGAAGACCAGGAAAAGGCAGACATTTTAAATAACTATTTTTCTTCGGTATATATTAATGAGGATCCTATGGCAAGAGATATGCATATGATTGCTGCAACAAACTTGCAGATAACTTGTGATTGGATAACTCGAGACAAGGTGCTACAGCTATTAAAGAAAATTAATGTAAATAAAGCTCCGGGGCCTGACGGTATCCACCCACGAGTACTTAAGGAGCTAAGTGGTGAAATAAGTGAACCTCTGTATTTAATTTTTCAAGATTCTTTTGTTTCAGGTATTGTACCGGAGGATTGGAGGAAGGCACATGTTGTTCCTATATTTAAAAAGGGTTCAAAATCCTTGCCTGGAAATTATAGACCTGTGAGCTTAACTTCTGTGACTGGGAAATTATTTGAACGGCTATTAAGGGATAATATTCAGGAATTCATTGGGAAGAACTGTGTTATTAGCAATAATCAGCATGGTTTTATGAAACATAGGTCATGTCAAACTAACCTAATTGCATTCTACGAAGAAGTAAGTAGAAATATAGATCAGGGTGTTGCAGTGGATGTGATCTACTTGGATTTTGCCAAGGCATTTGATACGGTTCCTCACAATAGGTTAGTCTTCAAACTAAAAGAAATTGGTCTAGATGAATATTCTTGTTCTTGGGTAGAACAGTGGCTTAAGGATAGAGTACAGCGAGTTGTCATAAATGGTAAATTTTCAAGCTGGACAAAAGTGGTAAGTGGTGTCCCTCAGGGTTCTGTTTTGGGACCGCTTCTATTTAACATATGTATAAATGATCTTGAAATGGGCATTGAAAGCCATGTATCAGTGTTTGCAGATGACACAAAACTTTGTAAAGTAATAAAATGTGAGCAGGATATTGCCTTGCTGCAGAGGGATTTGGATAGATTGGGGGGACTGGGCACTAAAATAGCAGATGAAATTTAACGTAGAGAAATGCAAAGTTATGCACTTCGGGGTTAAGAATGCACAAGCAATTTACACCCTAAATGGTAGTGAACTAGGGATAACCACACACGAGAAGGATTTGGGAATTGTTATAGACAACAAATTAGGTAGCAATATGCAATGTCAATCTGCCGTTGCTAAGGCCAGTAAGGTTTTGTCATGTATAAATAGGGGCATAAATTCTCGAGATGAAAATATAATTTTGCCTCTTTATAAATCGCTGGTAAGACCACACCTTGAATATGCTGTGCAATTTTGGGAACCTGTTCTAAAGAAGGATATCATGGCACTAGAAAAAGTGCAGAGACGAGCTACAAAATTGATAAAAGGAATGGAGCATTTTAGTTATGAAGAAAGGTTAACAAATTTAAATCTCTTCAGTTTGGAAAAACGGCGCCTTAGAGGGGATATGATAACATTATACAAATATATTCGGGGCCAGTACAAACCATTATCTGGAAATCTATTCATAAACAGGGCTATACATAGGACACGAGGTCACACATTTAGGCTTGAAGAAAGGAGATTTCATCTAAGGCAAAGAAAAGGTTTTTTTACAGTAAGAGCAATAATGATATGGAATTCATTGCCGGAAGAGGTGGTTTGTCAGAGTCTATACAGATGTTTAAATTGCAATTGAATAAATACTTGCAAAAACATAACATACAGGGATACAATTTCTAATTAGTGGGATAATAGCTGCTTGATCCAAGGAGACATCTGACTGCTATTTTGGGGTCAAGAAGGATTTTTTTCCTAGTTTGTTGCAAAATTGGAAGCGCTTCAGACTGGGTTTTTTGCCTTCTTTTGGATCAACAGCAAAAGCATATTTGAGGAAGGCTGAACTTGATGGACGCAAGTCTCTTTTCAGCTATGTAACTATGTAACTATGTAACTATGTGTATATATCTTATATATATATATATATATATATATATATATATATATATATATATTGTCATACTAAGTGCATTTTTATATTAATACAGACATATATTAATGTAAAAATACACTTATAATTAAATTACACGCGTATATATATATATAATATATATAATAACTATATATATTGTGTATATATATATATATATATATATATATATTATCATAAAATACAAATAATAAGTAAATTAAAATAAATTAAAAAACGTAAAAAATAATTTAAAAAAATAAAAAATATATATCTCTGAAATTTTATTTTAACTGTATTTTGATATTAATATATATATATATATATATAGATATATAGATATATATATATATTTAGATCAAAATACACTTAGAATGAAATTATATATACTTCTATGTATATATAATTAATCAAAATATTACGAAATATATATATATCCATATACAAAATTGCATAAATAATTGAATAAATATACACGTAGACTTCAAATATATAAACATGCATATATATTTAAATTCTACGTGTGTATTTATGTAATATTTTTACATAATTAATTAAATTATTCTTTGCAATTTTGAGGGACCTGCCTGACAACCCAGGCCGAAAGTCCAGAGAATTTAATTTGCTAGTACTGTATTTAACCCTGTAACTTTCTACAACACCCTAAAACCTGTACATGGGGGTACTGTTGTACTCAGGAGACTTCAATGAATACAAATATTAGTGATTCAATACAGTAAAACATATCACAGTGATGATATTGTCAGTGAAAGTGAATTTGTTTGCATTTTAAACACACAAACTGCACTTTTACTGAACATATCATTGTTGTGATACATTTTTCTGTTTTGAAACACTAATATTTTTGTTCAGCAAAGTCTCCTGAGTATAACAGTACCCCCAATGTACAGGTTTTGTAGTGTTTTTGAAAGTTACAAGGTCAAATATAAGGGTCAAATATTTTTACATTGAAAATTGCCAGGTTGGTTATGTTGCCTTT